>NC_045426.1:321875373-322192373 GCF_902635505.1 Sarcophilus harrisii | reverse complement strand
AATTTATCCTGACCAAAATGGTAGTCCCCAGCACAGGTCAGCCTGGTTTTCTCTCCCAAAGGTTTGCTTGTGTGAAAGAAGGAAGGAATCTGCAGCAAATTCTGTCTCTCTAAAAAGCCTACCTGGCCCTCGTTCACCCCATAGCTACCTATTTAAACTCAGGTAATGAATGTACCTCACTTCAACAACCAAGTCTAGAGTAATCTCAGTTTTGGAGAACTGAAAAAGACTGGAACTGGTAGCCATATTTTCTCGTTGTTCTCTTGGGGGCCTGGATCAAATTATCTAGCCCTTTGGTAGGAATTTGCTGTATTGCTTTGGAAATGGTACCACAATGCTCCTTGTTTAGAGGCTGAATTTATTTCTGGTGAGACTTCACATAAGAAAGATTCTCTCCTTTATCTGGATGTGGGAGGAATGTATTTTCACTGGCTTGTCCCCCACGCCTGAATTTTTCATTGCATCTCTGACTCTTGGATTCCTTGCTGGCCTTAGATCAAATCCCAACTTCTATAAGAAGCCTTTTCCTATCACCCTTAATTCTAGTGTCTTCTCCCTGGTGTCCCTTCCCTTTATCTCATATATATCTTGTTCATGCATAGTTAGCAAGTTGTTTCCCTTCTTAGACTGTGAGATCCCAGAGCATCTTTGTATCTCCAATATTTAGCCCAGTGCCTCTCTCATAGGAGCTAATAAATGTTTAGGAACTAATGATTTACTAATATGAAAAGGATGGCTTGAATTTGTTGCGAGTGGAGAAGGGGAATAACTTTGAATTTGTAATGACTGTTTAGACATTCTTCCTTTTAGAAGCTGTGTTTGAAATTGGGGTGGATGGCTACAGCTAGCTCTCTGTTGTTAGGACGGATTTCAAGAGTAGGTGGAACAAGGAGCCATCTGGAAGGATGAGGAAATACACTCTTCTGACCAATTCTATCTTTCTCCTGTCTTCTCCTTGGACACCTGCCTGTAAACTCAGTAATAGAGATCCATTCGTTTTCCAAGCATTCTCTTTCAAACAAAAAATCCTAGGGAAAGTATGACACATTAATCTGTAATCAACTATTAACACATTAGTGTAGATTGATTTATTAGAAGATTTTCTCTGTAACACTAGGGACAGAATACAGAGCTAATAGAAATTTAAAGTGGAGAAAGATTATTTTGGATCATGGGCCATAGTCCAGAGAGGATTGGTCTATGTGGGGTATACCAGTAATAAGTAAGTCATTCTGTTAGTTGTTACATTTCCTAAGTGCATGCTGCATACCACTTTAAGTGTTGCTAGAGTAAGTGAGAACATGTATGAAAATAAGAGGGAGAAAAAGAGGCAGAAAGAGAAAGTGTGTGTGTGTGTATGTGAGAGAGAGAGAGAGAGAGAGAGAAGGGGAGAGAGAGAGAGAGAAAGACAGACAGACAGAGAATGCTCTGTCCTCAAGGAGCTTACATTTACATTCTAATGGGGATTATATACAATAAACTATATATATATAGTGTTAGTGAAAGGTAATGTCAGGAAGAAATCATTAAAAATGGGTATGAGTTCAGATGAGGGGAAGTGAGGAGTTGAGAAAGGTCTCTTTCAGAAGATGGGATTTGAATTGAGTTTTGAAGGAATTCAGAGGCTGAAGTGAAAAGGGGGAACATGAGGGAATTGGGTGCTAGGGGAAATGAAGTCAGAAGGGCAGGAAAGAAATTGAAAAAAACAATTTTATATTTTTGTTTTTAGTGATTGACTTTACTTGTGGTAGGTAGTAGACTAGAAATAATGGTTGTTAAGAATGTTGGATTCATTGAAGTTACCCAATCCAAAATATGAGAGGGTCCAAGAGTTTTTAGGGGCACATAGGGATTGAATTGTTACGATTACTCAAATGGACCTATGGTATTACTGACGAGGATAATCCCTCCAAACCTCCAATAAAAATAGAAATATATCCAGTCTTGGCCATTCTGTGTGACTTGTTCATGACCTCTCAGGAGTTTTTTATAGGAGGTCCACCCAAAATCATGGGGGCATTCCTTGATTTTGATAGCCTGACAACTGGGGTAGAGTCTATAGACTTTTTGTATGACTCTCAATCTTGTCATATGACCAGAGCCTTTTTTTCCCCTCTAACATTTCTTTAATGACCCCCTTTACTTTGCCTATGAAAACCTCTGTAATATGTGGTGGTCTCGTGTGACCCTCATTTACCTTTGGATGATGTGGAGATTAAGCTTGAAATATTGAAAATAACAGTCTAGGAAGGATTTCAAGAAAATAAAATCCAATGTGGTAGGAAGTTATATAAACAAGCTAGCCATAAAAACAACATCTGGACTCAGTAAACAAGTACAATATAGATGAAATAGTATACAATTTCATTTGCAATTAGTAGAAAGATTCTTTCTCTCTTTAATATATCTTCATTTATTCTTCCATGAAGGAAACATTTATTAAATAACTAGCATGTGTAAACATTGTGTTAAAAATTGGAAGAGATACAAAGATATGATATGATCCCTGCATTCAAGTTTATGAGTCTTCTCCAACTTTCTGATTATAAATAGAAAGTTATTATCTATTTTGAAAATATGTTATATAGATGGGATGCAAAGCCAAGATGGCAGAGAAAAGGCAGGGACTCATCTAAGCTTTTATAAATTCCCCTCCAAACAACTTTAAATAATGCTTCAAAATGAATTCTTGAGCTGCAAAACCCACAAAAAAAAAAAGGAAGTAAAACAGTTTTGCTGTCCAAGACAACTTAGAAGCTTAGAAGGAAATGTCTGTTTCTCTAGCAGGAGGTCTTGAAGGCAAGTAGCTGAGAGTTCTGGAGCTCTCAGCCCATAGATGGCAAAGGGGTCAGAAAAATGATCAGCAGATTACAATGGTCCTTTTGCTGGCATTAGGTATAGGACTTTGTTATATTTCTCACACTCCATCCCAGGACACCAAAACACCAGCGTTTATGGTCATAGTGGAGCAGAGACCCTCATCATAGTTCCAAGGCAGAAAAGAATGCTTGTAATCACTTGGAGACCAGAGCACAGGCTAGCAGAGCAGTAACCATACCTTACCTTAGATTATATACTTCTTTGGAGGAAACTGGTTCTGAAAACACCTGCACAAAAATCCTGAAACTTGGGGGAGTACCTCCTCCACCCTCATAGTAGAGCCCGATTTTAACATAAATTTAAAATTTAAGGAATAGGCTGGAAAAATGAGCAAATAATAACAAAAAGAACTTGACCATAGAAAGTTATTATGGTGACATGGAAGATCAAAATGCAAACTTAGAAGACAACAAAGTTAAAACTGTTATATTCAAAACCACAAAGAAAAATGAGTTGGTCTCAAGCACAAGAAAATTCCTGGAAGAGCTAAAAAGGATTTTAAAAATCAAATTAGAGAGATAAGGAAAAAATTTGGAAAAGAAATGAGACTAATGTAAGAATATCATAAAAAAAAAAAAAGAAATAGAAACTTGGTAATAGAAGTACAAAAATACCAAAGAAATAATCTAAAACCACTTCTAGGTCTATATCCCAAAGAGATAAAAAACAAGAAGGAAAAGTTTATTTCCCCAAAATGATAAGGGAAAAAGAAAAAGTATCTTTATGTTCTAAAATATTTATAGCAGGGCTCTTTGTGGTGACTAAGAACTGAAAATTTAGGGGATGCCCATCAATTGAGAAATATTCATAATATGGTTATAGGTATATTTGTAAATATTCTAATCAATATTTTTATCCCACACAACTTTGGGGCTAGTTCATGTTCATTCATAGCACTTGTCCAAGAAATATAAATATGATGGTCTTGCTCAATTAGTTCTCTGTCCAGCTGAAGCTCATAATCTGGACAGATCAAAGGAAAAAAACAATCTCTTTGAACAATTATAGGTTTCATTGAGAAAACGTTGTGCTAAACAAATTGTGGCACATGAATGCAATGGAATGTTATCGTGCTATAAAGAAATTACTAATTTAATGAACTAATTCAAAGTGAAACCAGCAGAATAATGTAAATGGAAATAATAACACCACCAAGAAAAGAAAAATTGAATGCAGTGAAATTATTGTTGTTTCAGTAATGTCTAACTTTTAGCAACTGAATTTGAGGTTTTCTTAGCAAAGATACAGGAATGACTTGCTATTTTCTTCTTTAGCTTGTTTTTACAGATGAAGACCTGGGCAAACAAGGGTAAGTGACTTGTCTGTGGTTACACAGCTAAAAAGTATCTGAAATCAGATTTGAATTCAGGTCCCTCGACTCCAGGACTGGCATTCTTATCTATTGAGCTACCTAGTTGCCCTCATAAAGTTATTAATGGCCCCCAGAACAGAAGGTACTTTCCCCTACTACCTTTCTTTTTTTTTTTTGGCAGAAGTGAGGGACTATTGGAGTATAACATTGACTATTATGTCAGACTTCTATGTTTGTTTATTTTGTTGCACTTTTCAAAAACTCTTTGTTATAAGGGGTAGTTTTCTGGATGAGAAATGGGAAAAGAACACACCAGGAAATATAAGTGATATAAAAACAAAAGATAACAATTTTTTTTCAAAAGAGAAATGTTTTGCAGTGTTCCAGTACTTGATATAATTAGTAACATCGTCATTGAATGGGAGCATATGGAAAAAGCAATATTAATTGAAAGTTCTTTTATTTGTACCACATGTGATCGACATTCTGTAATCCTGGCAATTATCACCAGAGAGTATACGTCTTCTTCTTTTATGCCTTATTCAATATAAATGCTTGACAAGTCATCAAGTTGCATTATCTCTTAGTCACATTTATTATAGAATCCTGTATTACTTTAACTAACGTGTATAAAAGATACCTTCTTTCAGAAAAGTTTGCAAAATCTCATTTTATTCTGAATCAAATGATTTAAAAAAATCCACCAAGCACCAGACAGAGTAAGTTCTTAAATTCTTCAAAACAATCATTTAATTGTATGACTATAAAGATGTGGTCTGTGCTAGAAAAATGTCTTTTTTTTTTTTTTCTGGGGCAATTGGGGTTAAGTGACTTGCCCAGAGTCACACAGCTAGAAAAAATGTCTTTTTAAAGACTGTTCACTTCTAGTCTCAAAAATATTTTAGAGATAAGAAAAGAGGCATATAAGTCAATAGTTGTTGATGTATTGTTGCCTTTTTTAATGTACATTTTTTCCTCAGTAAAAAATCCTTCCTGATCTTATTTTTTTAAAATATCATTTTTGAAAATATGCACAGATTTCTTCCATCCTTAAATATGCTGCACTTGACCCTGTCATACACTTAAGCTATTCCACGAGATCTTTTTTCCTTTTCACAGCCAAAATCTCAGGAGAAAAAACTGTCTATACCTGCTGCATTTGTGTCCTCACATCCTATTGACTTTTTGACCTTGGTTTGCAATCCATTGAGCTGTTCTCATTAAGGTTACACGTGGCAACTTAAAAGCTAAATCCAATAGCCTTTTCTCAGGTCCCATCTTTCACTAAAAAAAAAATATTACAAACCTGAAAAATAACAATAAACATGAATACTGTCATATACAAAGAAAATTGGAAAAGTGGGGTTGTACACAAAATCTTGACACTCTATTATGCACATACTTTACATATATAGCACACTTTAAAAGTATATGTTATATATAACATACATAGCAATGCTAATACTGTTCTGTTTATCTGTGTCCACTTCTTAGCATCCTTCTGCTCTCTCTATTTTTTGTTTCATTGACTTTCTTTCCTTTTTTTTTTTTAAATCACTATTACTACTCCCTCCCAATTGCCACCTCCACCCACAACTCTTCCCTTAAAAATAAAAGCCTTCCTTTGTAACAGATAAGTATGGTCAAGCAAAAACAAATTCAATCAATCAACAGATATTTATTAAATGCCAGCAGTGTGCCTGATGCTATGTTAAGTGCTGGGAATATAAGAAGAAGCTTGACAGTCCTTGTCTTCCAGGAGCTCACCATCTAATTAAGGAGATAGCATATAAACAACTATGTATAAAGGGAAAATAGGCAGGAAAAACTGGAGATAATTCACAGAGGGAAGCCAGTATTATTAAGGGGAATCAGGAAAGGCTTCCTATAGAAGACAGCATTTTATCTGGGACTTGAAATCAAAAAAGGAAGCCAGAAAACAGAAATAAGAACAAATAGAATTCCACGTCATAAAGGACAATCAAAGGAAATGCACTGAATTTGAAAACATATTGGTTATGTTTGAAAACGTTTGTCATTTCCACAGACATGGTACTGATACCTAAACCAGGTAGGCTGAAAACAGAGAAAGAAAATTATAGACCAATCTCCCTAATGAATATTGATGCTAAAATCTTAAATAAGATATTAGCAAAAAGACTACAGAAAATCATCTCCAAGATTATACACTATGATCAAGAAGGATTTATACCAGGAGTGCAGGGCTGGTTCAATATTAGGAAAACTATCAATATAATTGGCCATGTTAATAACCAAATTAACAAAAACCATATGATCATCTCAATAGATGCAGAAAAAGCATTTGATAAAATCCAACATCCATTCCTATTAAAAACACTTGAGAGTATAGGAATAAATGGACTTTTCCTTAAAATAATCAGCAGCATCTATTTAAAACCATCAGTAAGCATCATATGTAATGGAGACAAACTGCAACCATTCCCAATAAGATCTGGAGTGAAACAAGGTTGCCCACTATCACCGTTACTATTTAATATTGTATTAGAAACACTAGCTATAGCAATAAGAGCTGAGAAAGAGATTAAAGGAATAAGAATAGGCAATGAGGAAGCCAAATTATCACTCTTTGCCGATGACATGATGGTATACTTAGAGAACCCCAGAGATTCTGCTAAAAAGTTATTAGAAATAATCCACAACTTTAGCAAAGTTGCTGGTTATAAAATAAACCCACATAAGTCATCAGCATTCTTATATATCACTAACAAAATCCAACAGTCAGAGTTACAAAGAGAAATTCCATTTAAAGTAACTACTGATAATATAAATATTTAGGAATCTATCTGCCAAGGGAAAATCAGAAACTTTATGAGCAAAATTACAGACCACTTTTCACACAAATTAAGTCTGATCTAACCAATTGGAAAAATATTAAATGCTCTTGGATAGGGCGAGCAAATATAATAAAGATGACAATATTACCTAAACTAATCTATTTATTTAGTGCTATACCAATCAGACTCCCAAAAAACTATTTTAATGACCTAGAAAAAATAACAACAAAGTTCATATGGAAAAACAAAAGGTCAAGAATTTCAAGGGAATTAATGAAAAAAAAAATCAAAAAGAAAATGTTTGTCATTTCATAGCTCTCTCTTGTATATTACTTCCCTGCCGAGAGGAGGGAAGCAAGTTTTCTTATCTTGTAGAGCAGGAGTGGGGAAAAAAGCCCATGAAATCATTTGCTAAGGCAACCACAGGTGATGATAAGGTGAAAACTAGGTACAACAACCTCCCACTGCTTGAATATTATAAATTGATAATTTTGTATGGCCTGAAAATGGTGTTATAAATATTCAAATGGTCTGTGGCAGAATAAAGAAGGTTGCCCACTTCTGTTCTAGAGTCGTGATTGGTCATTGCATTGATCAAAATTGTGTTTCAAAATTATATTTATAATGTTGTCATCATTATATAAATTGATCTCCTACTTCTGTTCACTTCATGCTGTATCAGTTCATAATGTATTTCTAGGGGTCTCCGAATCTATCCTTTTTGTCATTTTTTTTTGAACAACAATATTTTATCACGTTTACCTAACATAAACTTTGTCCAGGCAAGAGGAGTTCTCTTTGCTTCCGGTTGTTTTTCTTTTCTTTTGTTTTATTTTTCTATAAAATTAGGTGGCTGCTATCAATATTTTTATAAATATGGATTCTTGGTTTTTATATTTCATTATCTGCAGTATTTGATGTTGCTAACCTCCCCAATCCTACTGAATAATCTCTCCACTGTGGCGTTGTTGATAAAATGACCTGCTTAATTTTATCTTCGACCTTTGTATATTTGGAATGCTTTCCTTCTGCATCTCTACTTTCGAAATTCTTAGCACTTGTCAAAACTCAATTCAAGTACTCCCTCCTAGAAGGCAGTACTTTCTGATTCCCTATCCCAGCTACTTATTAGTGCTTCCTCCTAAATTGACATTGTCTTTATCTTTACTTTATGTTTACCTCTCTGCGTACATATTATGCTCCCAGTAGAATGGAAACTCCTTGATCTTTGTATCCTTAATGTCTAGCATACTTCTAGCAACTGAGGAAGAAACTGGCCATAATAAGAAAAGAAAAAATGAGTGAAAATAAAGGAAAAGAGCAAATATCTTTTATTTTATTTTTTTAATACTTAAGCGATTTGGGCAATAGTGAATGTTTTATATACGATAGCATCTTGAAGATACTTACCCTGTTCATTGAGCTAATCAGAATAGAGAATTCCTGGTATTGAGGACTGATGAAAGGATGAGGTATCAGATTGAAAAATATGATTTATAAATTAATTTTTATCTAATTTACAACTTAAGTCAAGTTGAAAAGCATTTATTAAGCACTTTTATGTCTTGAACTAAGGGTTAGGAATATAAAAGAAAAGCAAAACTCAGTCCTTGCCTGAAAGGAGCTTACACTTGAATGGAAGGAGACAATGTGTAAAGAACTAGGTATAAAGACGAAGATATATATGGAGTAGATGGAAGAAACTCTGAAGTAGAAAAACATTAGAAGTTGGGGGGAGTGGGGAACCAAGAAAGGCCTTTTGGAGTAGATGGGATGTAAGCTTATTCTTGTTTGTTGTTGCTCATTCTTTGTTTTAAAAGGACCAATTGAGCTAAGTCTTGAAGGAAGTCAGGGAAACTTGGAGGTGGAGATAGGGTGTTATAGTTTAAGATAATACTGAGGGAAAAGTCTCTGAGGTAGGACATGGAACATTGGATTCTAGGAATTCTGAGTAAGCCAGTGTGGCTGGAAAATAAATTATGAGGAGGATAATAAGGACTGAAAACAGGAACTAGTCAAGTTCTGAAATAGCTAACAAAATAGTTTATATTTGGTTCTGAAAGTAATTGGGAGTCAGTAGAGCTCAGTGAAAGTAGTGTGATTTGGTCCAAAATATACTTTAAAAAATCAACTTGGGGAAGGATTCTGGGAAAGTGGCAGAATAGGTCAGAAAATCCCAAGCTCTCCAGATTTCCCCCACAAACAGAGCAGAATTGCTCCTCAGGGAGAACACAGACTGGTGAAAAACAAAGATTTGGAATGGAACAGAGGTTCTCCTGGGACAACCTGACAAGACCCAAAGAAAGACCCCAGACCAGGGTTTAACCAATATGAAGTGTAAATATTTCCAGTCTAGCTGCTCAGAAATAGCAATCAGGGAAATCTGGGGCTTGCTGGGCTTGGAAGGAGTCCTAGCAGGAACCATAAAACCTGTTACCTCACCAATAGCTTGGGGAGGTAGTGGACTGAGCCCAGGAAGAATGAGGGAACCTTTGCTGATTAGGAACTGCCAGGCCCAGCTGTGCTGCAGAAACATGGCCCTGTGAGGAAGGAACCAGCACTCTGGTGAGTGAAGGGGCAGTGGGGCAGGGACACTGCTGACTGTGGGCACTTGCAGGAGGTGAGGAGTTTTTGGTTTAGGGTTTCAGGTAAAAGGAGAGAGCTGAAGTGAAGTCAGAGGCACCATCATCCCCCTTCCCCAAGATTAGAGGTGTTAACACTAATAGTTCTCATTAATTTTTTAAATGAGCTGGCAAAGGAAAAAGAATCCAAACTTACTATGGAAATAGGGAAGACTAGGATTCATCTTCAGAGAGGACAGTAAAGTAAAAAAAGCCAATTCTGCCCCAGAATAAGGTTAAATGTCCCCCTGCCCCAAGAGAATTTATAGAAGAACTAAAAAAGGACTTTAAAAATCAAATGAGATTGATCTCAGAGTCAAATTTAAAGATTCAATCAAGAGAGAAATCTGTATTATATGTGAGCTGTGTTAATATTGTTTTAGATGCATGTTTACACATGTGTAAATGTATATGTATATACGTGTACTTGTGTATGTGCATGTAGGTGTATGTATGTGTGTATATAAATATATGTATTATATGGGTGGGTGTGAATATGTATGCATACATACATACATACATACAGAAATATGCTCAATTGTAGGCTGCTTGGGGGAAGTAGAAGGGATGAAAGGGAGAAAAAAGAATAAAGTAGAAGTACACAGCAGAGAACAAAAGAATAACCTACAAGAAAGCAAAGAAAATATGGTCAGTCATAAATATAATCTCTTTTATTATATAAGCTTTCTTGAAATGGAAATTTATTGTTATATATTTTGCATCTTCCTTGATCTGCTTGGCATGTGACAATGTTTTGTTTTGTTTATTTTCCTTTTCTGTCTTTCTTCTTCTGTTTTGATTTTTCTTATTTTGTATTTGTTTTAAATAATTTTTTAAAAATTAAAAAAATCAATTTGGCAACTTAGTGGAGAATGGATTGAAATGGAAAGAGACTTGAAGAATATAGAGCAGTTAGACCATTGTAATAGTACAAGAGAGAGATGATGAGAACTTGAACTAGAGTTGTGGTTGTATAAATAGCTGAGGGGATATATCCAAAAGATGTGAAGGTAAAAGAAATTGGCAACAATTTGGATATGTGGGGTGAGTGAGAGTGAGGAGTCAAGGGTAACTCTTAGGTTTCCAGTCTGAGTAACTGGGAAGATGGCAGTGCCCACAGCAGTATCAGAAAAGTGGTAAAAAGGGAATTTTTCTGGGGGAGAGATGAAATTTTTTATTTTAGACTTCAAGATGCTTATGAGACACCTTACTACAGCAAGGAAACAATAATATGACATAGAATATTAGTCCTGGAGTCACAAAGAATTGGATTCAAATCCTTCCTCATATATTTTACTAGCTCTTGGCGAATCACTCAGTTTATCTAGTCTCAATTTCCTCATTCATAAAATTGTGATAATATATGGAGCATTGACTTTACAAGGTTGTTGCACAGATCAAAAGGGATGATGTATAGAAAACACATGACAAACTTTATAGTATGCTTCATAGTTGACAATTATACTCATTGAAAATTAATTTCAATGAAATAATGTTCCAATGACCCTAAAAAGACTTCTTTTTACATTTGCATGATCAAAGCTATTTTTCCTTCATGACCTTAGAAATGGTGAATTTCTAGTTACTTGGAGATTGCTCTTTATAATGATATTAAGTAGTTATATTTTTTTAAAAAATTTAAAAATTAACTTGACAGCTTAGTGGAAGGATTGGAATAGGAAAAAACTTGAGGAAAAGGATCCAGTTAGACTGTTGTAATAGTGCATGAGAGAAATGATGAGGGTTGAATTATGTGATTATATAAGTAGAAATAAGGGGATGTATCCAAGAAATGCTGTAAAGGTAAAAAAAAAAAAAAAAGGCAACAAATATTGTTGATACTAAAGAAGGAAATTTGGCTAACTAGAATATAAACATTTAGATAGTATTTCATATGTAGCACGCATAGAATTTTCTAAACTCTGGCCCCATTGAAAATTTTGTTGGTTCTAATGATCTCTCTCTCTCTCTTTTTTTTTTTTTTGAGTTGAAGAAAAATCAATGTTATAGTTTATTAATGGATTGGGTAAATTACACTTTCAGCAAAAGTAGAGAAGGAAAAAGTGAAGCAGAATTAACATTTTATAATGGAACATCTCACTAAACTTTCTAAAAGATTTTTTTTTTTAATTTCATCTGTGACTACTGATTTTTCTCCACATTTATTTGTGGGAGCATAAAAATAATAAGATGCAGTTACCAAATACATTCCATTCACTTTTGAAGCCATGTGTCCTAATAATTCTTAGAGCTAGGCCAATGTGCTTCAAATAATTTTACAGAAAAAAAGGAAAATCATGCACTTGAGATGTGAGTTTCTAGAGTTGGGATTGAAAATTTATCGTTCTTCAGAGTTACAAGATGTATTCTCATACCTGTGTCGAGACAGAGTGCAGGTAATCATTACTTTGACTTCAGGGAGAATTTGTAGAGTTAATGTCAATGTCACAGTTGTTAGAATATTGTGCTTTTAAATAGGTCTGTGAAAAGGAAAACCGGCAAATGCAGCAGAGTATGGAAAAACTGGAACACTAATGCATTGTTGCTGCATTATGATCTCAATTAAACATGTAATCGGTTAGAGATGGGATGGCTTGGGGAAAGATTGGGTTTTAGATCTGATGATCTCTTTTAAATTTTCCCATATTGTTGGGCATCTCTCTATTCTTTGCCATATACCTCTTGTGGTAGAGATGTGGGTCAATGATTTTTCATGTCTGACTCTCCACAACCCCAGTTAAGGTTTTCTGGAATGTGATTTCCTTTTCTAGTTCATTTTATAGAAGAGGGAACTGAGGCAAACAAGATTAAGTAAATTACCCAGGATCATACAGCTAGTAAATATCTGAGGCTGGATTTGAACTCAGGATGATAAGTTTTCCTGACTCCAGATCCATTGCTCTATTCACTGCATCACCTATCTGCCCTTAGTGATTCACTGATAGTGGATCAGGAAATGGTACGGTGAAAACAATGGAGAAATGACTGCTTGTTACTTGTTACAGTATATTTGTAAAAACAATGACAATAAGAGAGAGAAAGGCTTTCCAAGTCTGCATATGTACACAAAATGTATAGACTGTTATTTAACCAAACTGGTTTCTTAATTATGATCCCTGAAAAAAAGACTGTAGGAGAGACCATTGCTCTCACTGTACTTGTACAGGAATCTATCTCAGTATATTAGTTGGAGTCTCAAAGGAAAATTTAGCTGCAGTACTTGAGAAGAGAGAGATCCTAAGCTTTAGTAGTTTATAAGGTTCCACATTTAGAACTGGGAGAAACTGGAGAGGTCATCCAGTCCAGCCCTTCATTTTAAAGTGGAGAAAATTAAGGTCTGAAGTGTCATCAGTAATAAGTAGTTGAAGTGAGATTAGAACTCAGACCTTCTGACTCTAAGTGAGGTACTCTTTGCTCTGTCCTCCTGCCTCAGAAAATAAAGGCAGCTTTTCATTCTCTGGTCCTACTAGGACAGTAACAGCATGGATAAATATAATTCAGAAATTTCATTTTATACAAGACTTTCAAGCTTTTTTATAAACAAACTTATTATTAGAATTACGAAAAATCAGCACAATTGACTGACTTGGGTTTAATCTTCTTTCACTTCTCTGCCAGTCTGGTTCCAGTGAGCAGGGAAGTAATCAAATGACTCATGAAAAAGGAGAGGAATAAGAGGAGAAAAGAAAGGGCACAGATAATATGAGATCTGGATAATCAGCCATGGCCCAACTAAATAATTCATCAATCATCAAGCGTGCATTAAGGATGTACCGTGTTGTAAGTTCTGTGCTTCATTAATAATCAAGAGTGCATTATATTAACTATGATAGGATTGGATTGTTTTGACAAATTAAGGCCAAAATATTTCCTAATCTTTTTTTTTCTCATCTCTGGTACAAGATGACATCAATTTGGAAGCAATGTGATACGGATTTGGATTATTGGAGCTGAATTTAATTTACCCCATATGTAAAAATGACTTGGTTGGGCCAGATGACACTTAAGTATTTTTACAATTCAAAATCTATGTTCTCACGGACCTCAAAGTTTCACGATGTAACGCCATACCACACCATGCCATACATAATGTAATACAGAGACTAGAGTTGGGAAGGACATAAGAAGTCACCTAGTCTAATCCATATCTGAGAAAAAATCTCCTTCTCCAGCATACAGACAATTGGAGCTTTTATGTGAGGATTTCTGGTGAGGATATGCATAAAATACAATATGAACACTACAAAGTATAATACAAGACAAACTAGACCATACACAACTTGCAAGTTCTTAAGGTATACAAAACCAAGGATAAGCTATTCTGCATTTGAGAAGTGAGGAGAAAGGGAAAAATCAAAGATAATCCCAAGGTTTTGAATATGGGACCTTGGGGAAATGGTGGTGTCATAACAGAACAATTGCATCAAAACTCAAAGCAAGTTTAAGGAGAAAGTTAATAAGCTTAGTTTGGGAAATGTTGAATCTCTGAGGTAGCATTTGCATCTGTCATTTCCTCATTCTCACTGATACTTACCCACTCATCTTTTATTGCTGGTAATAAACCAACAACCTAGAATATTTCAATAACATCTTCAATGTGTTCCTTCTCCCCCTCCAATTCTATCCTTTATAGCCCTATCAGACTTATATTCCTTATGTACATCTTATCATGCCTTAAAATTCTTTGTGACTCTGTATTAACTCCTGAGTAAATTTCAAACTACTTTTCTTGTCAGTCAAGGTGCTCTGTGCTTTGGTCCACTTTACCTCTCCAAAATTATTTCATGCCAGTCCCTTCTATGAATTCAGTACTTTAGATATACTAAATGCCTTGCTTTCCCCCAAACATGCCTTTTACTTATTTTTCCATTTCCATGTTTAATTCACATCCTTTGCTGTGCTTACAAAATAATGTGAACTTTTTTCCTTTCTCTCCCTATTTGGTGAATTTCTCCCCCCTCACATGTGTTTGTGATTTGATGTGAAAATTCCTTACACCAATCAATTAATCAATCAGCAAGTATTTACTAAGCATCTATGTTCCAGGCACAGCGCTAGGTGCTAGAATATAAATACAGTGAATAAACCAATTTTTATTCACAAAAAGATTACATTCTAATGTGAAAGTCAACAAGCACAAGTCTAAGTATATGGAGAATAAAGATAGTTCAATACAAGGTATTTTAGGATAGAAGATCCAAACAGTTGGGAGGACCAGAAAAGCTTTCATGTGGAGGGTGATACATGAAATGAATCTTAAAGTGAGAGAAAGATTCCTTAATGTAGAGGTCAGAAGGGAATCCATTCAAGATCTCAAGGATATCCAGTACAAAAGCATGGATAGGGGTGCTGGAATGTTAAGTAGGAGGAACAGAGAGAAGACCAGATTGGCTGGATCATACTGTAGGAAAGGGAGAGTAATCGTTAGTGAGATTAGAAAAATAGATCAGGACCAGATCATGAATGACTTTAAAACTAAACAGAAGAGTTTATATTTTATTCAGTAGAGAGACACTGGATTTTTGAATTTCTTGAAATCTCAATTAAAGTTCTATCTTCTATAAGGGACCATTTTCAACCTCAATACTAGTACTTCCTCAAAGTTTAACTCTAATTTATTCTCTATATATCTTGTTTGTTCATATTTGTTTGCAGGCCATCTCTCCCATCAGACTATGAGATTTTTGGGTGCGGGGACTGGTTTTGTCCTTATATCCCCAATGTTTAGCATGGTGCCTGGAACAAAGCAGGTATTTAATAAATGCTTGACTTGAATTGATGGGGTAGGGGAATAATTTAGATCTGCATTTAAGGAAAATGCCTTTGATAGCAGTATCTCTGATGGACTGGATGGTCAGAGATTTGGATCAGTGATAATAATTAGAAGGTTGTGAGAGAGAGCTCCTCTAGAGGAGAGATGATGAGGGACAAACTAAGGTGATGGCTGTGTGAAAAAAGAAAAGAGGATGGATATGAGATAATGGAGAAGTAGAAATGACCAACATTGAGAACAAATTTGGATGTATGATGAAAGGGAGATTGAAGAGGTGAGAATAATGTTGAGATTGTAAACCAGGAAATCTGAATATATCATGTCTTCAATAGAAATAGTGAAGTTTGAGGAGTTTTTTTGGGAAAAATAATGAGTTCAGTTTTGGATATGTTGAGTTCGAAATGGCTCTGGGACATTCATTCTGAATCCAACAGACAATTGATGAATCAAAACTGAAACTCAGAGGAGAGAATGGAATTGGATGTATATACCTGGGAGTCATCTGCATGAAACTCTGAGTTGATGCACTGAGGTTGGACAACCGAGCACTTAAGGCTAATTACTGCCATGAGCACTAATGAGATCAATAAGAAAGAGAATGTAGACAGAAAACAATAGAATTTAGGACAGAATTCTAGGAAGTACCTACAATTAGAAGTTATGATATGGATGATGAACCAACAAAAGATTTAAAAAAGAATAATCAGACAGGTGGGAAGAGAATCAGGAAAGAGTAATATCACAAGAACTCAGAGAAGATTCAGGAGATGATTAACACTGTCAAATATAGAAGATAAGCTGAGAAGGATGGGTGCTAAAAAAGGTAAGTGCGAATTTCCCATTCAAGGGATGGTTGATAACTTTGGAGAGAGCAGTTTTCATTTAAGTAATTATGTCAGAAAACAGATGGAAAATGGTTGAGGTTCAAGTGAGAGGAGAGGAATTAGAGACAGCAAAAGTAGACAACTTTTTCAAGGAGTTTGCCTGTGAAAGAAAGAAGAGACATGGTACAAAATTTTGAGAGAGCTATTGGATCTAGGGGAAGCTTTTTTAGAATGGGGAACACTTGAGCAAATTTGAAGACAATAGAGAAGATCCACAAGGCAGAGAGTGGTTGGAGATTCAAAAGAGAAAGGATGATTGTGGTTGCAATTTTCTGGAAAAAATGGGAGGGTATGAGATCAAATGGACACATAAAGTAAGAGCTTTGGCCAAAAGAAGGGATAGTTTTTTCTGACAAAGAAAAAATGAACTGGAAAAAGTGGGAAGTTAACATTAAAGAATTTTTAATTAAAGAAAAAGGGAGAGTTGGGATTTCATTCATGTGGAATGGCCTCAATTCTTTAAAATAAATTAAGAGGCAAGGTCCTTACTTGAGAGAGAGGAAGTCTAGGGAGGAAAAAAGACTTGAAGAGGGAAGAGGAGTCTGGAAGAGCTATTGTGGATAGGGAATCAATTATAGATGAAAAAAATTGTCTTGATTCAGTAAAAGGTCATTTGAAGTTAGATAAATTTGTACTGTACTGAGTCAGTTTTTCTGTTCTGCAGTTGCTTGCTGTTTGTTGTTCATGTTTCATTTTCAAACAGAACCAATGAAATTACGGGGTGATGTCTTGACTTCCTCTTGGATTGGATTTAGTGAATTCAGAATTACACAAGGTCATCAGTCTCCCCTTCTCTTCTAGAATCTCTGAAGTCCAGGGGCAAGATGGAAGTCAGAATAACTGGCAAAAAAACCGGGATACGGTGGATGACCAGGATCTAAGAACTTTAACCATCTTCATGATTATTAAGAAATATTGTTCACATACACCCAGTTAATTGGGGGAAGTTTTCACATATTTGAGGTAGACATTCCCTTAATTCGCTAATTGATTGGAGGCCTATCAATTATTCTCAACTTGGATCAGCCTATCTGTCAAGATAGTTTTACTGAGGTATGGCTGCTACACATTATGCAGCTTGTTGGAGCCTTAGATGAGAGTTGGTGAAAGGTGGATGGGCAGCCCTGCCGAGATGTGGGCAAGTCTAGATGTGCTAGTCCATTATACCACTGTTTTGCAGTATTGAAAGAGGAACAGAGGAAACAAATGTTGAAAATAATCCAGGGCTGAGATTTTCTAGAGGTAAATGGCAATGGAGGGGAGAAAAGTCAAGGGATTTAAGAACAGAAGGCAATATCTAGAACAAAAATGGTGAACAATAAGTCAAGATTGGAAAAGGGAATAAAACAAATCAGGTCAATGGCCTGGGAAAGAACTATGGGTCAGAAAGATGATAAAGTCAAAGAAATGCCTGAAGCATCATCAGAGATATAATGATAAGAGTTTATAGTCAGAAAGAGAAATGTCAGAGAATCTAATCAAAGAAAGGAATTAATGACTTGTCTGTAACTCATGATCCTGGATAATTCTCTGGGCTAGGGAGAATTTAACTAACTTACCCTTGTTTACACAACAATTCTATGCTTAAAGGCAAGATTTGAAATCGGATCTTCCTTATTCCAAGGTTGACCCTCCATCTGATATGCAAATAAATCATGTTGACTCAACAATATAGTAATTTCTGCCAAACCATTAAAGTTTAATAGCCTAAATGTTGCCTCTTTTGTAAAGCTTTTTCCTTAGTCCTCATTGCACAATTTTTTATTTTGTACTCTTCTAATGTACTAATCATTAAAATGTCCTATTTTGTATAATTGTATGTCAGAAAGTGCTATTTTATATTTTAGCTGTCTATGTGTGTTCTCTTTTAGACCTCAGCTCCACAAGTGAATGCCCATTTCTTTTCTAAATAATAGATCCTCCCCAATATTTACCATGGTAGGGCGGTTCTTTGCATATTAGTCACTTATTGAATTGAATTGGACTAATAAGAGTGATTCTCACTAGCAGGTTCTAGATAGCAATAAATTTAATTTACTGGGAAGGAAGCAGAGTAGAGAGGGTATAAACAGATGGGAGCTAAAACAGAATGCCGGTGTTTCTAAAATGGACTAATAGAGCTTTTCATCTAACTAGGCATGAACATTGCATTTTATGCACAAGCCAGGCTTGCTCCTTGGTGAGGGCTATAATACCTTATGTTTTAAATGTCTCTGTATTTTTCTCTTTATTCTAGTAACATGCTCTGTGAAGGATGCATTGAGTTTAAATGTAATTTTTCAAGAAGGTATATAACATCATAGTATAGTGTCCCAATATTCTTAGTTCAGTTTTATGCTTTAGCAGCTTAAAACTGCACCCCATATATACAACTCAGAGGAAATTTAGAATATAACTAGTTTACTCCGTCATCTTACAGATATGAAAACTAAGGTCCAAAAGTAAAGTGATTTGGCTAAGACACACAGAGAGCAGCAATAGAGGTGGTATCAGAACCCAGATAATCTGATTCAAAATTATGTTATTTCCATGACATGAAACTACCTTTTCACACTCAGAACACATTAAATATTTGCTTGGAGGGAGTATAAACTGTGAAGACTGAGTTAGCACCTTGGATGCCTTAGAATCAGCCAGGATAAGCAAAAGTCCTTGGTCTTTTTTCTTGGTCTTTAGGGGTAGAAGTGAAGGGGATGGAAGAGAATCTCCATGGCCTCTCTTCTCTTAGTCCACCTCCAAAGTGACTCTGGCTTGTCTTACTCCACCCCCTAATCCTTCCCACAATTCTCCGTATACACCAAATGATTGAACCAGCACAGAATAGTGGAAAGGGCCATTTTCCAAGCATATGCTAATAGAGTTATTGCCCAATTGGTAGTTAGCCTTAAGTACTCGGTTGTCCAACCTCAGTACATCAACTCAGAGTTTCAACCCTTTACAGTAAACTAATAGGATGAATTCTAGACTTGAACAGAAGACACCTGCATTCAAATCCTTTCTTTGACACTATTATTGTCAACTTATTAACTTATTAACTTATTATTAACTTATTAACAAAGATAGAAAGAGAGGATTGCTCTAGTAGGATTTGGACTTGTAACTTCATTGACATGGGGTAGGGGTGGAAAGAATACTCTTGGATTAGGAAATTCCCTCAAACAATTCAGGTCCATGCTTAGGTAATTTGCTTATAGTAACACAATTAATATGTCAGGGGTTGGATGTGAATTCAGGTATTCCTTACTCCAATGCCCCTCTATTTAGTACTCCAATACTACCTCAAGGCCTCAACTGGGTAGAGCTATGTCAGGAGAGGGAATTTCTTTACCATAAATTCACTAACTGCAAAATCCCAGGCCCTAACCTAAAATAATAAAAAACTTAAAATAAGTTTTTTTCTCTTCTTCCCCCACAAAAATTATGATTATCATTTAAAATTTATTAAATGCACACAATTGGGAACTACCCAAAGCATAGTATATGCAGGTTCCACATTTAAGAAATGTAAGTAAGAATTTCCTGATAAGTCCAATTTTCTTTCTGGAGCTTAGAATACCAGAAATGAAACCTCTTGAGCACACAAAATCCCAAGCCCTCTCAAGAGCTGACCAACAATTATAGTTCCTGATTTCAAGGACACTACATTTGATCTCTGGCAAGTGGGTTAAAAGTCAAAATGAGCTTGGTTTGCAGTTATTCCAAGTCATCAAAAGATAGAAACAAAGAAAAGGCTTTGTTGTCTAAGACAATGGCACATCAATTACCATTCTGAAGAATCTTAAGTTATTCAAAGAAGGGGAAAAATGAGAGAATGAGAGACAGAGACACAGAGAGAGACATAGACAGAGACAGAGACAGACAGACAGGACAGAGAGACAGAGACAGAAAAAGAGAGAGACAGACAGACAGACAGGACAGAGAGACAGAGACATAGATACAGAGACAGAGAGACAGAGATAAAGACAGAGACAGACAGAGAGACAGACAGACAGAGACAGAGAGACAGAGACAGAGATAGAGAGAAAGAGAAAGAGAGTGTGTAGAGGGGAGGGGAAGGAGAAGGGAGAGGAAAAGAGAGAGAAGAAAAGAGAAGAGAGGATAGTAGAGGAGAAGAGAAGAGAAGATGAGGGAATGGGAGGGAAGAGAGAGAACAGGAGAGGAGAAGAAAGGGAGGAGAGGAGAGAGAGAAAGGGAGAGAGAGAAAAAAAGAGAGAGAGAAAAATAATTTATTTTTGTGGGCCAAATGAAGAAGCATGGTTGGAGGAAGGGGAATAGCTAAGCTGAGTAGAGATGCCTGAGTCAGCAAACTATACTCAGAGTTGAATTATTGCAGGGCAAAGTATTGGCAGTTTATCATTGTTAATTATCTGTGTATTTCTCAGAAGTGAGTACTCAGTTTTCAACTGAGCCTAGTATAATCACATCAGCACCAATGTGCAGAATTAAAGGAATTTGTGCAATTTTCACCATATGGGCCTAAAGCAGAGATTTAAAATCTGACGGAAAAGGCATTAAAATGATAAGAAAGATGAGGTATCTATTGGTTAAATACAGACAAGTGTGGTGGGAAGAGTTAGGCAGAAGGAATGGACCTAAGGTGAAAGAGAAGGTTTCCCTTGTTTTACATGGGAACACATTACCTGTGGGGCTTCCTAAAAATCTGTACAACATGATTCTGGGTTTTACCTCTGTTGCTTTAGTTCTTTGAATAATCAAGTAATCAAAAAGTTATCACTTTGACTTTTATTATAGGTTCTTCAGCCACTTGTATTTGAAATTTTAAAATATATTATTATTTTAAACACACATCATTATTTTAATTATATCCAATTAAGTATACCTGTATCTTCTCAGCATGAGTCGTTATGCACTTTTAGTAAAAAGTACTTTGAATCAACTTGCATGCTGACATTTTTTATTATAATTTATGTGTACGTCTGCAATAGATTTATACATTCTGAAAATAAATTAGAAGTAGTTTGTATAGATAGGACACAGATTTGAAACTTTATCTGTTTTTGTTTTGCTTAGTTATTTATAACTTTATAATTTTATTTGGTTGTCCTCTGCAAGGTAGCAGATGACTTTATTTTGTTGCTTTTGTTAAGTGAGGACATGCTTACTATATGGCAAGATATTAATAAATGCTTGTACATTAATTATTTTATTGATAGATACAAGTCAGGGAGTCTAACATCCGGATGTATGGAAAGAAGGTTCTAGAGAGTAGGAGCAACCACATGTGGAGATCTCAAATGAGTGGATTTCATTTTGTGTGTAATAGGGCTTGCCTTTGGACTATGGCTTTATCTCTTACTATGGAGACACCCTTAAGGAAGATGGCCTAGTGATGTCCAGATTTCCCAAAATGAAAGTACTTGCTAGGGGATAAGATGCTTTTCAGTCTCTTAGTTCCAGTCAAAGAAAATTGAAAACAAGTCCAGTTTGGACAGAGAAGATATACAGAGAGAACTAAAAAGAACCATTGTCCCCAAAAAAGTAATTTTTCTCAGTCTTGCATGTTTTAAAAACTCAGCGTATTTAGCAGTACTAGTTAACCAAAAGAGTTTACACCCAACCACTTGGTAGGAGATAAGAAGTACTTTTTTTTTTTTTTTTTGACAAAGCTTTTTATTTTCAAAACATATGTATGGATAATTTGACAATATTGACCCTTGCATAGTCTTGTGTTTTAGATTTTCTCCTCCTCCTCCTCCTCCCCCTTTCCCAGATGGCAAGCAATTCAATATATATTAAATCCAATATGTATAAACATATTTATACAATAATCTTATTGTACAAGAGAAATCAGATCAAAAAAAGAAAGTAAATGAGTAAAAAAACAAAATGCAAGAGAACAACAAAAGGAGTGAGAATGTTATGTTGTGATCCACACTCAGTTCCCACTGTTCTCTCTCTGGGTGTAGATGACTCTCTTCCTCACAAGATTATTGAAACTGATCTGAATCATCTCACTGTTGGAAAGAGCTGTGTCCATCAGAATTGATCATCATATAGTCTTGCTGTTGCTGTATATAATGATCTTCTGGTTCTGCTCATTTCACTCAGCATCAGTTCATGTAGGTCTCTCCAGACCTCTCTGAAATCATCCTGCTGATCGTTTCTTCCAGAACAATAATATTCCATCACATTCAAAAACCATAACTTATTTAGCCATTCTCCAACTGATGGGCATCCACTAAGTTTCTAGTTTCTTGCCACTATAAAAAGGGTTGCCACAAACATTTTGCATATGTGGGTCCCTTTCCCTTCTTTATAAATATTACTGGACCAAAGGTTATGCACAATTTGATAACTTTTTGAACATAGTTCCAAATTTCTCTCCAGAATGGCTAGATTGGTTCACAACTCCATCAAGAGATAAGAAGTACTTTGCAAAGGTCTGGCTAATGCCAGCAGATGATGTGGAACCTTTGACCAAATACTTAATCCAGATTTTATAAGGTATTATAAACATAGCATAAAAGTAAAAGAAAAAATTCAGATTTTTCTTGTATGAAGGGAGGGCTAAAATTTTTATGGGGATTTCTCAGATTGAGGGTGGGGTAGGGCTGCCAAGCAAGTACTATGCCCCTAACTACTTCCCCACCACCCCTGTGATGTGGAAGGGTTAACTGTAGAAGCAAAGTAAAATAAGAGAGGATGGTTTAGTAATATCCATATCTCTAGTCTGGCCAAAATTACTAAATATAAGAAAAGGGAGTGGGTTTTTTTTTCCTCTACTTTTAAATGATGTTGAGGTTAAGAGAAAGATCAAAGAAAAGATAGGATCATCACTTGGGGCTGATGAGGGAATGATAAAGGATGATGATGAGAAAACTGAAATGCTCAGCTTATACATTTTTTCTGTTTCTCTGCCAAGAAGAATGAATTTTGGATCAGGAAAGAGAACAGAGATAATGTGGAGTGGAAATAAAAAATAAGTGGGGAGATAGGCCAATAGCATCTAGTTGCCATGAAGGAGTTCAAGTTATCAGGCCTGTGGTTATATGGTAGAATACTGAAAAAGCTGGCAGATAGAACTGCTGAGCATCTACCCTCAGAGCCTTGAAAGATTTTGGAAAATGGGAAATATGCCATTGAGTAGAAATAGCTGTTGTATTCCTTCTTGGTTTTTTATTAGAGAGTAATGTTCTAATTTTTCTCAAAAGAAAAGAGATTGGAATCTGAAAACTATGTCACTGAGTCTGATTATTGCTCCTTGCAAAGTCCTAGAACACATGATTCTTTTTTAAAAACAAATTTTTTAAATAGTTTTTTTTTGCTCATCACAATGCCCAATCAGAAACATATTATATGATCTATGGAGAGCTATTCTCAAAGATGGAAAGACCCTCTAGAGACACAGAATGGTTGCCCAAACAAGGCAATTTTACTTCCAAGTGCTCTGAGAAACATACAGTAGGTACTGCCTTACAAGGATAGTTGGACTTTCCTCACCTGGGAATTTTCCTATACTAAAATAATCATAAGTTTAGTCCCTATTCCTTTCATTGCAATACCCAATATCTTCTATTTTCCTTGCTAGAGAGCTATACTTTATGAAAAAGAATAAAAAAAATATGTTTCAGCAAATCTAAAACACACATCCCTCAAAAGTCTGACTTTATATGGAGTATTCTATACCATACTCCTCTACTTCTGCAAAGAACAGGGAGGTGATTTCTAAAATCTTTTTTTAGGGTCAAACTTGGTCATTATAATTTTGAAGTTTGTAGTTCCAATTGTTATTCTTTTCATTAATATTGTTGTAGTAATTGGATCAAATGAGAGACTATTGAAAAGAATTTAGTACATTGGCTGGCACATAGCAGGTGCTACATAAGTGCTAGTTAACTGCTTTCCTTTAGTTCATAATGGTCTTTCTTTGCTTTATATTCACCTTTTTTATGGCACAGTTACTATCCATTACATTCATAAAATACAACTTGTTTAGTTATTCCCAAATTGATGGGCACCTACTTTATTTCCAGTTCTATGTTATCTCAAAAAATACTGTTACATCCTTTGATCCAACGACACTACTACTAAATATGTACCCCAAAGAGATTAAAGAAAAACGAAAAGAACTCATATCTACATATTTTCATGGCCTAGCACTTTTTTTTTTGTATATAGTACACATATAATTAAATTAAATTAGACTGAGAACAAAGTTTAAAGAAATATGAACAAATAGGTAAAATCTGATGAATTAAGGAATTTTCGATTGCTATTTCCTATTTAGTGATTGATAATCTATCTCTAGTTATGACTGTCAGGTCTAAGTAAAAACAGCAGCTGCAACAACAGCTGATTTTTAATTCTTCCTTTTTTCCCCTTAGATTTAAAAATCCTTATGGCACCTCAATTTTTCAGAGCAGGATGGGATGCAGTTCCTTATCTTTTCCTACATATCCTTGAAGAGTTTAAATTCAAGGTAGTAAAAGGAAGATAACACTATACTGATAAGTCAGTTTAATTTACATATGTATACATACATACATACATTGAGCAATACAAAGTAACTTTAAGAAAGAAATGAAAAAGAGATAGAAAAACCATGTGACTTCATGTTTGGGTTAACTTCCTGCTTTTGATGGTCTCTTTCCAATCAGGAAAAGATTTTACTTGAGTATTTTTTCTTCCTCTTCTGTCTAGTTCTTTTTTTTCTTCCAGTGGCTAGAATGAAAACCCAATTTGTATCCAACACTAAAGATCATCCATTAATAATTCTCTTTGGCTTTTAGTTCCTTTCAAACTTGTTTCTATTTCTTAAAAGGGTCAGACACCTTCCCCAGAATATACATTTGGAATAGCACACCCAAATTTCTTTAAAAATATGTGTTTCTGTGTTTAAAAATATGTATGTACAAATATGTATATATATATATATATATATATGTTGGTTTATCTAGTCGTTCATTCAATAAATATTTATTGAACAATTCTCTTGTACACTGTATTCTTCTTTTCAGATAAAATAGAGGCTTAGTCAAACACAATCTTGACTGAGTGGTTCCAAAAGGCTAAATCTGGGGACAGGGATAGAGACAGTAAGTGCTTTCATTCATTTTTGTTTGTTTTTTTTGTTTACTAATGCATCCATTCTAACATACTATGTGAGCAAGGACATGTCTCTTGCTTTTTCCCAATCTATAAAAGTCAGCCTAAATGATCTCTAAGATTCATTCTAGGTAGAATTTATGAGCCAACATGAAGTGCCTACTAAGTACACATGTGAATTATCATGAGATCATACTACACTCTTATCTACAAAAGGTCTCAAGAGTCATTTAATTTAGCTGTTTCATTTTACAAATAAGGAAGCTGAGGCCTAAAGATGTTTGTGTAAGGTCCTGTAGGTAGCAAGGTAAATGAGATATAGTCCCTACCCTCAAGGAGTTCAGTTTATTAGGGGAGATAGAAATTATATACAAGTCTCTATTTTACCAAAGAAAAAGTTTCATTAAAAAGACAAGAACAGAGTGCTTTGGAAGTTTGGAGGAGAGAGAAAAGGTGGGAATAGGAGGGGAAAGAGAGAGGATGGAAGGAGAGGAGAGGGAGTGCTTTTAAGTGAATGGAAGAAGAAGCACTGGAGATGGGCCCTAAAGGGGAAGTGGAAGTGGAGGAAGGGAAGAAAATTTCAGGCATAGGAAATAGCATAAACAAAGCTTATAGATGAAACCATGGTAAGATTCCAGGAGAAGAATAATGATACAATCTTTATTTTGTTGGTCTTCTGCCCTCTCACATGGAGTTTCTTTTGCTAAGTAAATGTGAGGGAAATCATTTTTGTAGAGCAGTTATCAATGTGACATTAGTAGAAATCAGAGCATATCTGAGTTCCACATACACTATAGTGTATCTATTTGATTCTCTCTTATTTACAAGGAGGCCTGTCATTCTTAGAAGAAAATCAGATTAAACTGGAATCATCTACTCTTTACATGGACATTTTGACTATTTATTCTATTTTGAAAAGTAGCTTGTGGTAGAGTAGAAATCATGTCGGAACTGGAGTCAGCAGACCCAGGTGTGACTCCTGATTCAGACACTTAATTATCTGGCTGGCTGGCTGGACAAATCACTTAACTTCTTTTAGAACATGTTTCCTCATCTCAAAAATGGAGATAAAAAGAAAAAACAAAACAAAACAATGTTGTCCTATCTCCCTTACTCTGTATTGTGAGGAATGCTTTTTAAAAATCCTTTTATTGTTATTCAGTCGTTTTTCAGCGTTGTCTGACTCTTCATGATCCGATTTTCTTGGCAAAGATACTGGAGTAGTTTGCCAATCTTCAAGGCAGTTTTCTTGTTCTCCATGAGTTCTCAAGACAAATTCCTAATTGATTCAGCTGTCCTCTTAATTCATTTCATTCCCTAAAATGGATTTCTTTATGTTGTCTGATTTGGATATATCCGACTTTCAAAATAAAGTGTAAACTCAAGGGCAGGGTCCATTTTTTCCTTTTTTTTGCTTTTAGGCTTAGCACAATGTTTTGCAGTATAAGTAGTAGTACTTCATGAATACTTATTGGATTGGATTGTTGGATTAAAAGCATTTTCAAACAATTCCTTCCAATAGCACAATGAATATTGTTCTTCCCTTTGTATTTCCAATCTCTTTCCATTATCATTCCTTTTTTAAATAGTAGAAACATGAAAACTCAATAGACATAATTTTGTCCATCCTCTTTATTTTGTAAATGAAGAGACTGAAGACCAGAGTTATAAAGTGACTTTTGAAAGGTCATGCTGTGATTTAAATTTAACCCCTCTGACTAAAAATCCAGTTCTAATATTAATCAGGTTATGATGCCAGATCTTATCTAGATACTTAATTTGAGGAAATGTATCTATTTTCTTTTCACTCCAAATTTAGTTTAAGATGGAAGCCTTAGAAAGTATGCTCAGTTGTTCAAATACATATCTAAATATTTCTCCTGAAAGGTAAAGAAGTGATGTGTGTTTGATTTTTTAAAAATATGATTTTATTATATTATTTGTATTAATCTGGCTTGATAATCTAGCAGCTTATTATTGTGCATGGCTTGATATATCATTCCATAGAGAGATAATAAAAAAATCCCTAGTTTAAAATTATAGTGTGGATTACAGGGACTAGAAAAGAAATGTATCTTGTGAAAAAAGATATGTTAAACATATCCTTTCTATTAACAGTTGCTTTCAACCAATTCCTTTAACTATTTTGTTAACCAGAAAAGTTAGTCAGGATTTAGATTTTTACCAGTAGGATTATTTTGAGATGGTGAATAAGAAAATGTGTCTCCTTAATGTAGCTTAGTGAAGTTATACACATTTCTAAAAGTAGTCTAAAATGGCAGAATTTTAGAGTTCTGTATCTGTAGAGTTCATTATATCAGTATACACATGAGTGCATGCATATAGACTGTATAAATGGAGAATAAACTGAGCCCAGAATGAAACAGAAGATGGAGAGTAGAAAATTGTAAAGCTTCATCAAAACCCTCAAATTTCACCCCTAAAACAAAAGGGCCACCTTTTTAATGCCAATAATCACCCACTGTTGCTTTGAGTTGCAGAATTTCATTACTAAAGAATTGAAAAGGAGATTCACTTAAGAAGCAAGTATTCATTAAAAGGTTTTAACATGAAACAGATAAGGAACTCAAAAATGAAGCAGAATAAAGAATGTCAAAGAAGTATAGGACTGAAAAAGATGTGTCAAGACCAGAAATAACCAGTGGAATGCCCTTGAGCTCTGTTTGTATCCTTATGGTATCAAGAGAAGTTAAAGAAGACACTGAACCCATTGGATAGATGCCTTGTGGAGAATTGATGAGATGTCATTGATAAGGCCTTGCACAAGATGGGCAAGTATGGATAGGTTGCAAGTTTCATCACTGGAAGAAATGCTCACCTTGATGAGATTACAGATCTATCAGTTTATTGAGTTAAGATATGGTAATACTTCATTGAGTGCATTCTCCTTTGCATTACAGTTTCAGTAATAGAAAGCTCTCTTTGAAATGTGCACAACATTGGGAGCCAGGCTATGTGATCCAACCAAACCAGATTGGCAAGGTAAATAATTAAATGAAAGAGCAAACAGTTTGCATAGATTTCATGGCTGCAACCAAAACCCCGGCTGCCCTGGCAATGACAAAACTAGAGGCAATAATGGGCCTTAAGCCCCAAGGTCAGATTGGAAAATTAAGCAGCTTTCTTTTTCTTTTCCTCCTTCCCCCATGTTGTCATTCTTCCTTTCCCCCAAATATTTATCTTTCTCCCTCCAGCGTCCTCACTCACTTTTAAGAGCCCCATCCTTGAATTCTTGCTCTATTCTATAGGAATTTGTTACTTTCCAGTCTTGGGGAGCTTAGTAATAGCTGAAGGTAATAACAAGGCAGCAGAGGTGTCAAGGCCTGGAAATAGGTAGGGGATGCCAACAAGCAGCATTTGTCACCACCCCTGCTGACTCTGTGCTTATTGAGATTATCTTAGTCACCAGGACCACAACTTTACCCTGGTTGCTCCACTTTATCTATCTGCCATATCTATAACACTTGATAAGACTGGCCTTTTAATGGATGAAATAGGCCTTGTTTTTTCTCTTTAGTTAAAAGCCACTCAAAGTTTTTTTCTTTCTAACATAATCACTTATCTTACTTCTGTACTTGGTAACTGAGAGAACACCCTCCCTTGTATTCCCTTGCCAGGTAGAAATACACACTAGCTCATTTCTGTTGACAGTCAGAGAATGAGATAATTATCCCTCTCCATTTTTAGATTTCAGAAATCTTCCTCTCAAAACTCAGAATTTTGGTACTGAAGAAACAAGATATTTAAGATTTAGGGAAGATAGTTCTTAATACTCTTTGGTCTGGGACATGCAATATCAGGGACCCAAAATCAGGAAGCCTCTCTTTCTGAGTTCATATCTGACCCCAGAAACGCCATGTGTGACCTTAGACAAGTCAGTTAACCCTGACTGGCTCAATTTGCTCATCTGTTAAATAAACTGGAAAAGGAAATAACAAACCACTTCATTATTTTAGCCAAGAAAATTCCAAGTGAGGTCACAAGGAGTCAGACATGACTCAATACCAAAAGGATTTTAAAATTCTGACCCTAGCTCAGGAACTGAGCTCTTAAGGCAATGAATACAGTTTAGTGCAATAAACCCAATTTCTAGAGTCACAGAAATACCCTTCAGATCTGGCCTCCAGCACACCTTAACTAAATCATTTCACTTTGTCTTGTTACTTCACTTGTTAAAGAAAGGGGTTTGTATTTGAATGCCTCTGAAGTCCACTCATATTCCCCCATTCTATTCTTTCATCTTCCCCCCTTCCAAAAAAACCTTCACATACTGGGATAATAGCTACTCTTGCCTCTCTTCTCTCCAGGTGAGGGGAGGATTAATTAGACTATGTTTGTACAGCTCAGCTATGAAGAGAGAAAGTGTTAAGCTTCATTTGGATGGGTTTGGTAAGCACTACATTCCCTTCCCAGTGCTTTTGACAAACAGAGTGACAGCCCATCCCTGTGTTTAAACAAGTTAATATGTATGTTCCTTGACATAAGGAAGTACTCCAATCATGAAATACATCGCGCATGTCATTTGGTTTAAAGATTTTATTGAGCACTACTAATCTTGACATATTTTGGTTTGGCACCACATTCTTGGTAGAGTGGGTTAGTGGTTGGAGAGTTTGCAGAATTTGTGAAACAAGATCCTCATTTAATGGCTTAATGTGGCTACATTTTGAAAATAGGCAAAAAAAAAAAAAAGCTTTTGTTTTATAGGGGATTTACCCTTCCACTCCCAATTTGTGGCTTTGGGTTTTCCCCCTTCTTTTCCTCAATGCCTTTTATTTTAAGATTTATTTTATTTTTCTCTTATTATTGATGCTCTATTATTATTATTATTATTATCATCATTATTGTTAATTGTTACACATTTGGATTGCAGTAATCTGGAAGGAAAACCTTCAAAGATAGAAAGCTTGTGAATGGACTTTCCTGTTTCAGGCAGAAGAATACTCTTTGTAGCACATCATGTCAAGAATGCGTTTTTATTCTGGCCTAATGGCTTCAAACCCTTTCCATGTTACTGTACTGATTCAGAACATCTGAAGGCCAGGGTAGGAAAAAAGTATGAACCTAGAACTCCCAGGAAAGCTCCTGAGCTCAAGCCTGCAGCAATATCTCAGTCAACACCAGCTGCAGAAATCATTGAACTGGATTACATCATTTTGGAAAAAAAAAAAGGTAAACAGTCCTTGCCCCTTATCTCCATACTCTCTTCCCCTCCTTTTCTTCTCTCTTACTCCCTTGCCCATTCCAGGATCTGGAATGCTGTAGCTTGGTTTGGGCAGCTCTCTCAATTACTTTGGCTCTGACCTTCCTAAGTACATTTTACTATCTCTTTGTGATGTAAACAGGGCCACTCACATTGGCTGGGCAGGAATCTCTTTCTGTTTTAATTACGTATTGCCTAATTAGGGTTGCTGGAACTGGAAGCTAAACATTGCTCTTTGGAGAACTTCACAGGGATTTTTCTGTTATGACGATAGTTTATCTTAAAAAAATAATAGCACTAGAGGCATTTTCTAAGGAAAAAGAAAGCAACAGTATTCATGACTGGCTTCTTTCCACGTAAAGCAGATTACAAAATCAGAAAAGATTTTTTTTTTTTTTTTTCCTTAAGGGAGAGAGGATTTAGATCTTTGGGCGGACTATTTGATAATGGTTTGTGAAGTACTTTACAAATAGCAGCTCATTTGATCCTTACTACAACCCCTGAAATTAGGGGCTGTTATTATCCCCATTTTGCAGATGAGGAAACAGGCAGATAAAGCTTAAGCAATTTGTCCAGAGTTGCATAGTAAGTGGACTGAGACAGTCTGAATTCAGCTCTTCCTCCTGCCAAGTCTATCCTTTGCATCACCTAGCTCTTCTATTTAGTAGCACCTGCTTTGTGTTCAGAATTTTAAGATTGACAAAATGCTCCACACGTATAATTTCATTTGAGCTTCAAAATAATCATGTGAGGTATTACTCCCACCTTACAGTTGAGGAAACTAACGGAGAAAGATCAAGTTACTTTATCTATAGTCAAATAGCTAATGAATTTCATGGTGAGGTTTAAACCTAGGTCTTCTTGACCCCAGACCCAGCCCTCTTGCCATTGCTTCTTGGCAGCAGTGTCCTGGTAAATGTTTAATAATTAAATAACTGAGGAGGAAAAATAATGTGGAATGAAATAACCACAATTTTAAATTTTTAAAAAATAAATGTTCCCTCCCATATTTAATAGTATTTCATTTTTTCCCAGTTACGCAAAATGATAGTTTTCAGCATTTATTTTTATAAAATTTTGATTTCTATTTTCCTTCCCTTCCTCCCCTCCTCTACTCCAAGATATCAAGTAATCTGACATAGATTTTATAAATACAATCATATTAAACATATTAATCATGTGAAAAAAAAGACTCAGAATAAAAGGGAAAAACCATGAGAAAGAAAAAACAACAAAAAAGCAAAAATAATATGTTTGATCTGCATTTAGACTCCATAGTTCTTTCTCTGGATGTGTTTGGAATATTCCATCCTGATTCTTGGAATTGTCTTGGATAATTGTATTGCTGAGAAGAGCTAAATCTATCATAGGTGATCATCACCCAATATTGCTTTCTCCTGGTTCTGTTCATTTCACTCAGTAGCAGTTCAAGTGAGTTTTTCTAGGTTTTTCTGAAATTTGCTTGCTCATTATCTTATGGAACTATAGTATTCCATTTCATTCATATATTTTAATTTGTTTGCCCATTCCTTAGTTAACGAACATCTCCTTGATTTTCTATTCTTTGCTACCACAAAGAGAGCTGCTATAAATATTTTTGTACATGCATATTCTTTTCCCTTTTAAATAATCTCTTTGTTATACATAGTAGTGCTAATTCCGGATAAAAGGGTATACACAATTTCATAGCATTTTGGGCATAGTTCCAAATTGTTCTCAAAATAGTTGGATCAGTTCATAACTCCACCAACAATGTATTGATATCCCAATTTCCCCACATCCTCTTCAATATATAGATTTTCCTTTTTTTGTCATATTAGTCAATCTGATAAAAGCCTGGGCTTCTTGACCTCAGATCCAGTCCTCATGCTGTTGCAAGTCCTGGTAAATATTTAACAATTAGCTACCTGGGGGGAAAATAATTTGCACTTTTAAATTTCATTTTCATTATGAAGTATCCTCTCCATCCCTTTCTTAAATCTAGACAATCAACAGCAAATAAAGCCCTGAGTTCTGGTGTTTGCCAATTTCTAACATGCAAATGCCCATGCTAAAAATTTAACAACCAGTTCTCAGAGGGATCTTCAGAACATCATTGTTCATGGTAACATAGAATTAGATTTAGAAAGGATTCAGAGACTCTCTAGTTTAACCCCTTCATTTCATAGAAAAGGAGAATAAGGAAGAGAGGAATTGTGCCCTATTCCAAGAAGATTCTACCTCCTCATCTCCATTGCTTGGAATCTGTGGTTTTCTTTAAAACATGACTCATGTCTCCTATATGAGCCTTCTCCTGAATCCCATTATTTTTTTTTATTGTTTATTTTTTTTAATTATTTTTTTATTTTTCTGAGTATACACATATATTAATTTTTAAAATACATATCTTTAAGAATCATGTTGGAGAAAAAAATCAGAACAAAAGGGAAAAACCACTACAGAAGGAAAAACACACACAAAAACGTGAACCTAGCATATGTTGATTTACATTTAATCTTTGTAATTCTCTTTCTGGTTTCAGGTAGCATTTTTGAACCTCTGAGAAGAACCAAGTCTTTCATAGTTGGTCATTGCAAAATCTTGCTGTTACTCTGTACAATGTATTCCTGGTTCTTCTTGTTTCACTCAGCATCAGTTTGTGTAAATCTTTCCAGGCCTTTCTAAAATCAGCTTGTTCATCATTTTTTTATAGAAAAATAATATTCCATTACTTTCATATACCATAACTTATTCAGATATTGTTCAATTGATGGGCATTTATTCATTTTCTAATATTTTCCACCACAAAAAGAGCTGCTAAAGACAGGAAAAGATAATGATGAATATTGGAGAGAATGTGAGAAACTTGGACACTAATGCATTGTTGGTGGCAATTCAATCATTCTACAGAGTAATTTGGAACTGTGCCCAAAGGGCTATCAAACTGTGAATATCCTTTGATTCAACAGTGTTTCTACTGGGTTTATATATCCAAGAAATCTTAAAGGCGAGAAAGAGGAAAGAGACCCAAAATGCTACAAAATGTTTGTAGCAGTCCTTTTTTTAGTGGCTAGAAACTGGAAACTGAGTGGATGCCCATCAATTGGAGAATGGCTGAATAAGCCATGGTATATGAATGTTATGGAATATTATTGTTCTATAAGAAATGATCAGGAAGATGATTTCAGAGAGACTTACATGAATTGATGCTAAGTGAAGTAAGCAGAACCAGGAGATCATCATACATGGCAACAACAAGACAATTATGAATTCTGACGGACAGGCTCTTTTCAACAAAGAAATGATTTAATTAAAAAAAAAAAAGAATTGCTACAGATGGGTCCTTTCCCTTCCTTTATGATTTCCTTGGGATACAGACTCAGTAGTGGTACTTCTGGATTAAAGAGAACTCACAGTTTGATAACTTTTTGGACATAGTTTCAAATTGCTCTCCAAAATGGTTGGATCATTTCACAACTCTACCAACAGTGCATTAGTGTCTCAGTTTTCCTCCAATAATTATCATTATCTTTTCCTATCATCTTAGCCAATCTGAAAGATGTGAGGTGGTATTTCAGAGTTGTTTTAATTTGCATTTCTTTAATTAATAGTGATTTGGAGCATTTTTTCATATGATTATAGTTGGTTTTAATTTCATCATCTGAGAATTGTCTATTCATATCCTTTGGCCATTTATCAAGTGGAAACCATTTATCAATTGAATCCCTTTCCTAACTGCAGTTCCCTTTCTCCTTAAAATATCTTGCATTCATGTTCAATATAAGTAAATATTATATTGATGATAACATAAATAAAATATATAATATAAACAATTTAAAGGAAATCCTTAGTTAGAATGTAATTCCTTGGTCAGAGATCCTCAGTACTTAGTATACAGTTAGCACTTAATAGATGCTTGTTGATTGATTGCCTGGGATAGGGTGGATAGTACCAGATTCAGGGATAGAACCCAAATCCTTCAAAACTAGTTCTTTCCTTTCCTTACCCTCCTGATTTATACCATTTCCCTAATTAAAATACCATAATGATAGTGGTTGTAATCTATTTAGATCAATAGTGATGAGTACTTGGTGGTGGAGTACTTGGGAGTACTTTTAAAATATGTTTTTTTTTTTTTTTTTAATATTGGAAAGCAGCTAATAAAACATGCAGTTGTGTGAGAGAGGGTTTATAAGTAGTCTGGTCCTTAAGAGATATTGAGAGATCCTACTGATGTCATAATGAACTAGACTGTAGCCTTGAGTCATAAAATTCCTGTTGTCCCCAGATGTTTAGTAGCTTTGTTGTTCTGCTGATGTACAGAGAAATCACAAAAGGGATAGGATGATGGGGAGATCAGTGACAAAGGTGGGGGGAAGGCTGTTTCTCTGTTATGAAATAGGTTTTTATAGGTAATTTTGATGTACAGAAGATATTAAATAGAGCAACTAGAAGTTGTTTTATTTTAGATTGGTGCCAGAGTGATATTTTCCCCATGGTACTAATAATCCAACAGACTTCACTAGCTCATGTCCCTTCTTATCTTTCCATTCCCCCAGCCCTTTCTCTATTCAACTAAGCTGATGATCTATTTCATACAAACTGCTGCCTTAAAGCAACAGTAGCTACCTTAACTGTTTTAGGTATGTTTAAGAAAGTAAATAGGGTCAAGGACTGGACGTGTCGTTTCACATATATCAGGAACTCCCTGGTGAAGAATTTCCCTCTAACAAATACAGGTTACTATCTTCTCTGCAGTTCACCATCTTAGTGAATAATATTATTTTAATTTTAATCTATTATTTTTTTTCCAATTACATATAAAGGTAGTTTTCAACATTTATTTTTATAAGATTTTGAGTTCCAAATTTTCTTCTTCCCTCTATTTTCCTTTCCCCTCTTCCCAAGACATCAAGCAATCTGATACAGGTTATACACATACAATCATGTTAAACATATTTCCACATTAATTAAGTTGTGAAAGAAGAATCAGAACAAAAGGGGAAAACTTTGAGAAAGAAAAAACAAACAAAAAAGTGAAAATCTTGTGCTTTGATCTGCATTCAGACTCCTTAGTTCTTTCTCTGGATGTGGATAGCATTTTCCATTAAGAGTCCCTTGGAATTGTGTATCATTTTATTGCTGAGAAGAGTTAAGTCTATCAGTTGATCATCACACAATATTGCTGTTACTATGTATAATGTCCTTCTGATTCCAAAGCAGGGACTGTCTTTTGCTTTTCTTTGTATTTCTCTAGCAGCACAGTGATACATTGCAAGTGCTTAATAAAAGTTCATTTCCTTTCTCTCTCCTCTATATATCATCTACTCACTTTTCCTTCATCTATTTATCTCTTCTAGCTTTTCTGACTAGTCTTTATGTCTTTGGTCCACCTCCTCTCCAACCTATTCTCCCTACTGTTGCTTAGTCAGACTGGATGTACCCTTAAGATCTAGACTCTCCTCTAATCAAAAACTTTTTGTGACTTTTAAAGAATAGATCATATTTCATTTCAATTCTGACTTAATCCTTAGTCATTGAATGGGCTTTGCCTCAGATACATTGAGGACTGAGAAAGACTTTAATTTAGAATGTCAAAATCATCAGATAAATTCTCTGGCCATTGTGGTCTTTACTTTTGTCTTTCCAGTGATCTTTAATGATTCTGGAGAAGAAAATGGGGCTAGTGACTTTGCGCAATCTGCCTCTTTTAAATCTAATTTATGGCAAGTCAAGACAGTATCCTCATGATGTCATTGGTCCCCTTCAAGAACAAAGAGAAGAACAACAATAACAATCCCTAGCACTTAATATAGTGACTGGCATATTGGAGATGCTTACTAAATGCCTAATGACTCAGTTGATGAGGATAAAATACATTTTTGGAAGGAAGAAAATGGGATTAAAGAAGGGATTCCATTCAATTTAGCTTTAGGGATGAATTCCTCACTGTGATCCTTGTACACTACTATGGTCTTCTAAAGGGTGGCCTTTTAGAAGTTTGTTATTATTTAAGACAGTCTTTTTTCTCTTGCATTCCACTGGGATCCAAAGGACATAATAGGACGTTCCAGTATCTTGCCACTCCATGTCACATGTTCCTTGTTTAATTATATGCTTCTAGCATACTTCAAGTGCTGTCAGAGGGACAACAATGAGAAGATTGTTACTGAAACCCACATGGTTTCCATCATAGAAAGAAAAAAAAATAAGGCCAGTGTGGGCTTTGAGGATTGTGAAGGTTGGTCCTATTTAAATTATTTTATTCATGTGAAAATGTAAGTAGATGAGAAACACATTAAAGAAGGTGACAGAACTGAGGCAATGGTTTGCCCTCCCTTCACGTTTAAGCACACCCTTCCTTTAGCTAGAGGATAAATTTTCTCTCCTACCCCCGACCCACTCCACTTTTTTTTTTTTTTAATTTGTTAAGATGTTGAAATCTGCTTTGTGTGATTTATGAAGGAACTTGAAGCGATTAGTTTCACAGTGCATGAAAATTCCTCAGGTTCAGGGGGATGTCCAATCTGTTACACTGTTCGCTGTTGACTGGATGGGAACATGAGCAGCTCGGAGCCATAAGGAGATTGTGTTGAGTTATTAAACACTTGTGCTAAAGCTGCTTATTGTTAATTCCCCAATGTCCTGCTGAAGCGATAGGATAAGATCGGATCGGATTAGATCAAAGAGCCTGGGAACCAGCCTTTGGAGCAGATTCATTTAATCAATAAAGAGGACCTCCAGAGAGAGGGAGAGAGTGTGGGGGCAATACTAGGATCACAAGAGATTAAGATGGGGATGGAGTTGGAGACACATAACAGATTACATATAAATATATATATATATATATATGTATATATATATATATATTTTTTTTTTTTTTTAACTTTAAGCTGTAATTCTGTAAGTGTGGGTGATTTCAGTTAATCCTCTCAGCTAGGCTGACCAAAGGAAATGTTTAAGACTTTATTGCTCCATAGACATTCAGATATGTATCTATATCTATGTAGTTATTGATCTATAAAAATCTATATGCACATAAATACATATATATATGTGCACATATTCCTTGATGTTATATACATACATGTATATACATATACATAACTTTAATAGAGTTTTATATACATATAAAATTATTATTTGTAAATAAAATTCTATCAGAACTATTTCAAGCATTTGGGCTGTGCCAGTCATTGTTCTTTGTCTTTACTCACCATCCCTGTGATTTCCCAGAACAAAATACTGTCTCTTTGTCCACCATTCTGCCATATGTGTTGTTTTCTTCTAATTGAATATAAACTCCTTCAGGGCAGAGGCTATCTTGCTTTTTGTACTCAAATCTCTAGTGTTTAACATTGAGCCTAGCACATGGGAAGCTCTTAAGATATGCTTTTCTATTCATTGATTCATTCATTTACTCATTCATTTGTGGTATTATTAAAAAGAAATAGCATTTTTAAGGGTTAATCTGCAGGGTTTCCTGCCTTTGCTTTATGAGAAAAAAAAATATATATATATATTTATAAAATATATATATATATATTGTCCTAAAAAGCCTTACACCCTCTTTTCCTCTACAAATACTTCTTGCACCTGGTACAACAGGTCTGGTCATTGCAAAGGTGCTTTTTTGATTTTAGTTCAATAAATTGACCCTTGTCTATTTACTTTCCAAGCGGTAAACTGGTATAGTGGATCAGTCTGGTTGTCAAAGTCAAGACGACCTGGGTTTAAACTCTGCATTTGATAAACATCATTCACAGTGTGGGCAAGTCAGTTAACCTTTAAGTACCTTAGGCAACTCTGTAAGATTTAAAATTACAGATGAATCATTCATCTTCACCCATGGAAGGTATTTCCACACATGGGCATAGACTAAAATATCCACTTCCTAACCACTGCTAAAACTTAGCCCCCATGAGTAAGGCAATGTAACTCATTAGAAAGTTAACAGAAAAAAAAAAATTAAAGTTGAAATAAAAGAAAGTTAAAAGCAGAAAAATAGAGGAAAATGAAGGATAGAGCAAATTAGAGATGCTAGTCTCTCAATGGTTATTGGTCTTAATAGCATTATAAAAATGATGACGGCTTTTGCGAGGAATAATTTATATTCAGAATTAAATAAGGATATGTATCTATAAATCCATTCTATAAAACTTAATTTTCCATCTAGATATGCTGATTACTTTGGGCCTAGCATACCTTTACTGGTTGTTAATTACTGTGGGACGGTTTAACACTATTTTCCAAATCAGCATGCATGCATAAAATGACTGCAATCCAATTTGACACATTATTAGTGATGATTATTGTCATAGATAAATTAGATTGAACAGAAAATAACCTTCATCCTTAGCATGTTTTAGCTCTCAGAATTAATGTGATTTGGTGAACACATATAAATAAAAATCTGATGAGTCCCTGCTGACTACCCGGCCTGCTGGTGCTGAAGTGTATCAATTTCATGCAGATGATGAATTCCTTAAGCATTCAATGATAATCATGCTTGATTTGACAAGACTTTCTCATGCTATTTTAGGGCCTTAATTTTCTGTGAAGTTCTGTCAAGTGCTCATCAAGCACCCACTTATCTCCCTATCTTAACCTGGCAGCCAATCGCAAGGTTGCCTAACAGTGCAGCTACCAAGTGCCAGGTCCATTAATATTCCAGTCATGTGACTGTCCAAGGAGAGAAGCCAATCAATGGCTGATTAACATTCAGGTCACATGACTCCCAAGGAGAGTAAATGAGTTACACAGTAAGACATCAAACAAATTTTCATCTTGAAAGAGTGATTGCTTTTTCTGCCGCTGTGATGTTTGTCAAATTCGCTCTAGCCTTGTCCAATTAAGCTCCATGAGCTGAATTAATAATGAAGAGATGTAAGCGCCGTGCCCACATGGTAGCTAGGAGCAGTGCCACTGAATAAGAACTGCTAAAAAAAATTGTCAGAATGATTGAAAAATCACATCTGGATAACTGGAATAATTGCTTTTGCAATCTCAATGCTGTTTTGTTACTATGTTGAATCATAGCATGCCCTTGTTGGGTGCTTGGTTTGTATTCTCCTTAAAGAATGAAAATGATTTTGAGTTTAGAATTATTCTAGGCATTAAACAAATATATGTTAATTGGATTATTGCTGGTGACTGTAGTAATGAACTTCATTTGTGACCTCCTAGAGATAGGAGGCTCTAAATTTTTGCAGACTATCAATGGAGGGGGATGAAATCATTCTTTAGGCTTGCACCCTGGGAGGGAGAAGGGTCTTGTCAACTGAGCCAAATGCTACACAGAGGGTTTGTCAGCAGAAAATATGCATGGGGGTGCTGTTCTTTTTAATAAGAATTTTTGTTTGTCACTAAATTAAATTCACGGAAGGGGCTCAAAATACACATTTAAACTCGATGGGAATTCTCTGGAAAAGGATGCTCTCTTGTCGTTGTTATCTGGTGACAGCTTCAGTTAGAGTGCTCTTCAATCACAAAGTCTATTGCATTTCAGGGCTGATACTGTACTAAATTCAGGTGACATGTTTAGAATAGAGACCCTATGACTAATAAAGCTTTCCTTCAGTCACTTTGAGGAGTTAGAGTTGTCTAATGGTTTATTGGCAATATCAGAGAATGTCAAATCCCACTTATTAAGTTCCAGCATGAAATTAGCTAGCTTCCCAAAGATCTTTTTTTTTAAAAATGGTAAAATCAAATAAAAAGTGCTGGGGAAAGGTGATCAAGGTGTTAAAATTGGCCACTCGAAAGTGACCAGAAATATATCTACCCACAGGCCTGAGGCAATGTTTATATATATAGTTAATAACCTTCTTAATGGGACTTCTTGGTTTGGTGGCTCTGGGTGTTGGACGAGAGCAAGACATGGAACACATTGTATTCTAAGGATCGTAAGTCAATTCCCAGAGCTGCTAGTCAAGGATGGAAAAAGAGAGAGAGAGGGAGAAGGAGAGGGAGAGGGAGAAGGAAAAGGAGAGAGAGAGGGAGAGGGAGAGAGAGAAACAATGAATTTCTAAGGATCAATGAGCCGAAAGAGAAGGGCAGCTGGACTGGTCATCTTGGAGAGGAAGTAAAAATGTAGAAGACAAGGATGTCAAGTGACCATTCTTGATCCCCTACAAGGTAATTAAGGCCTAGTTAGCTGGAAGAATAGAAAGCCTTCAGTTGTTCCAGGGAGCTGTCCTGTCAGTGGGAGGCCTGGGGAAAGGGAAGCTAGCAGAATAATAGGGAGCTGACTACTGTTATTAGAATAAAATTTCTGATACTTGTGAAGAAACAACAACCAAAACCCAAGTTTATTCCAGAGAGCCTAGCATACCCCCAGTAAATGTAATTTTAATTCATTCCTTCAGATTGTTATTATTATTATTATTATTTTTAACTTGCTTTGGGCTGATTTGGCAGGCTTAGACAGCTTAAACATTACCCAACCCCCCTCCCCCACTTCTTGCTGAATATTAATATAAGCATCCTCACTTCCTGACACCTTTGGATCCAGCCAGTGGAAGGTGTCTTAACTTTGCCAGTCACTTTAGACTTCTATGAATAAAGGCGTATTCCACTTTCTGCATAACTTTACATAATTAATAGTTTTCCCTGCAAACCATTGTTTGCCTTAATTGTTGTTTCAACAGCTGTTTTCATTAAATTGTAAAGCTCTTTGTGTCTAATCCTTTGAGCTGCACTATTGATAACAAGAAGGGCTCTGAAGCTAGCTTTAGAGGAAGAGTTCCTGCCAAGCTGGAAAACCATCCTGAAGTTACTTGAAAAATAAAGCCTACAGTGGGACTGGTTGTGTAGCTAATCCATTAGTCTTTTCAAAAGGGCCCTGCTCTGCACCCTTATGGCTAAATTGACCCAACAACCAATCAATGCCTTTATTTGCTGAATGGCTGCCCCTGAAGGGTCTTATTGCTCGGATCCAAGCAGTAATCAAAGCTTCCATCAGTACTGGGGCACTGATGACATAAATGGCCAAACTTTCAACGTGCCTGGCCGGGTTCCAGTCACACCATTTTGAAGATACAAAGAGGCTGTGTTGTGCTGTGGAATTCATTTTCTTGTTTACTTCCTACAGAAACAAGAGCACAATCAGCACTCAGTGCATGGGATCAGACCGCTGAGTTGTTGACAGAAGCTTGGAGAGGCTGGCCAGCTTTCCACATGAAACGCTGGCTTTCTTCTCATGCACCCCCTACCGTTTGTGTCCCTGCCAATTGTGGCACATCAGAGCGGCCATTGAGATAATGACCGTGAAGTCTCATGATACACTTTGATGAAGTGTAACATTTTTTAAAGGATTTTTGTCTCTGCCAAAATGATAGAGACAGCTGACTAAAAATCACCCCATCAGAATCAAGGCTGATGAACAGTAGGCAAAGGCATGTGCATCTAGACTCTAAGAGGGAGGAGAATTTATAGGCAAAAAAGAATCTTTCAGGGACTTTGTGCTTTGCAGGCTGTTTTCCCCCCCTCAAACAACAACAACAACAAAAGCAAAAACAACCCCCCCAAAAACCTTTCTTTGTTTCACGTGATTATGTGACAGTTTGTTGACACTGAAGACCCTGACCTTCCTCCCCTCCTCCCTATTTTCCCATCACATTGAAAATTACAGAATAATGATTCCTTAGACAGACCTTGTTGGTTAAGAGTGACAGTCCCAGGTAATAATCTTGTTTTGATTTCAGTAGGTAAAAGCAAATCCTAGAGGTCACTGGAGAAGCAGAGTTTTTCAAGCAGGTTCTGCCACTTTTGGATGAAGTAATAATTCAGAAAAAAATAACAGGCAGTATTTATATAGTTCTTTAAGGCTTCTGAAGTACTTTACATATGCTCTCTCTTTTGATCCTTACTAAGAACTCTGGGAGGAAAGTTCTATTATGAAACCCCTTTAATAGATGAGAAAACTGAGGCTGAAAGGGATTACATGACTTGCTCAGAGTCACAGTGCTATAAAGTATCTGAAGCAGGGCTTCATTGGTTCAACACTATGCATTGTGCCACTGTTATGATTTTAGGGGATGAGAATGTTCAAGGTTGAAAAAGTCACATCTAAAAAGGAAGGTCTGTATTATCTCCATTAACTGGAATCCTAATTGAGTGATTTCACAGGGGTAGTGGGAGCTAAGTATTTACATAGTGCCTACTACATTTCAGACACTGTGTTAGTTTACAAATATTATCTCATATGTGAATCATGAGAGATTCACATGAGAGGTTTCAACAACCCTGTGAGGTAGATGCTATTATTATTCCCATTTCCCAGTGGAGGAAACTGAGGCAAACAGGTGAAGCAATTTGCCCAAACTCCCATAGCTAATAAGTTTTTAGAATCAGATTTGAATTCAGATAGGAATATCTATGTTGCCTCATCTACATGACTTTGCTTAATAAATAATAAAGGAGATAAATTGATTCCTGATTTATGGAAAGAGAACAGTTAATAAGAATAAATAAAATAGTCTGAGGCTGTTTCCCTCTAAAATGTCAACTCTTAAAGTGTAAATCTTTTATTTTTTTCTCTTTTCATCTCCAATACTTAGCACAGTGTCTGACACATAGCAGTTGCTTAATAGATGCTTGTTGATTCAATACTGGAATGAATAAATGAAAACTGGCTAGATGGTTTGCCATCTTCAAACCATCTGAGATTTGTCTGGGCAGGTTAAATGTTGGTCTCTGAATCAAGATGTGAAACTCAGTGGCTTTTTTTCCCCAGTGATCCTGTAATACATTTTAAGCTCAGGGAATCTTCCTATACATTTCACTTTCTTGCTTACTGGGCTAATGAGAGACCAACCTGGAGGAAGTATGGGTTTGTGGGTTATGACTTTTTCCAGCAAGTCACAATTAAAGAAACACCTGTGTTTAAGTAACACTGTGCTAAAACCACAAGTTGGCTAAAAGGATTTCAGTCTAGTTTCCTTTAAAATCTTTTACTTCTTGTTGATGGTGGTGGTAGTGGTGGTGGTGGAGAGGGAAAAGGGAGAAGTGGCAGAGGCTGGTGCCTTCAGGGTAAAGGAGGTAGAGATTTTGTGCGTATGAGAGTGAATTTGTAAGCAAGATGCTACTTTGCTTCTGTATTTTAGAAACTATACTACTACTTTGTCATCTTAAGAAACAGCCACCAAAAAGTGACAAAAACTCCCAAAGTAGAACAAAGACACAAGGCTAATTTTGAACTTGGGGGGGTATTACATTTTGCAAAGAAATGTATTCACTGCCAATAGACTATTGGATTGCACTACACTGATTCAAAAGAAAAAAATTAGTTCTGTAGTCAGGAAGTATTCATCCCAGTTTATACTTGCATTTTTAACTACAAATTTAAACTTTCAAAAAAATCACTACCACCTAGTCTTGTAGAGATGTTTAAGTAAGCAAATGGGTACATCTGGCATATCCTGCAAGGAACAAAGGCTGCAGTAAAGGGAGAGTATAAGAGTGGTGAAGGGTACTCATCATTAGGAAAAGAGGTAGGAGCTGAAAGTATTAATTAGCACTAGGGAATTTGTATAAATGGACTATAAGAGCTGTACTTGGAGGTTTCTGTAGTTCTCTCAGCTCCTTCCCTATTCCACAGCAAGAATTGTTAGTATTCATTTCAGAGGGTGACTCCCAAACTGTCTGGGCTTATTTCTAAACGAAAGCACTGTTTCCTTCTTTAAAGAAGAGGCTCTGCTTTATTTCTTCCAGGAGTGCTGGAATGGGGCGGACCCCAAAGATTAGTGTAATTTTTGAAAAAGGAGTCCATGAAACAAGGATTAGCCCCCTTTCTTTCTCCCTTTTACAGTAAGAGCAGGAGGTAGCTGGTGGTTTGAATTAGGCAGCTTTGCATCACCCAGTGGGGTCTGTCACTGATGGACAATTTGGAGGGGAATTTGCTACAGGGAATTTGTGACAGTAATATATTTTGAGGTCTGTTAGGCAATTCATTCACTGTAGGTCCCAGGGTCTGAATAAATCTAGAGGAAAAGGAAAGAAAGGGGAGGTGGTGAGAAAAGAGGTTTGTTTGGGTAGGAAAAGAATATAGTGAAGTGGGAAAACTTTTGATTACAAGTCTAGATATATTCTTTTGACTCCTATGATTCTCAAAAGTAATGAAGCTGAGATCCCAATTTTCCGACTCTGGCAAAGGATGAATTCCCCTTGCCACACACATTTATATCTCCTGCCTACTGGGAAAAATCTATAAAGTCTAAAATGGTTTATTTTCTGGAGACCACCATGTGAGAAATAATGAACTTCATTGTTCCAAGGAGAAGAGTATGGGTTCACTTCACACATATGTCCCAATGACTAGAATATCTCACATTTGTGATGTTCCCTGCCTCTGTTTCAATTACATATACATTTCTAGATTCCAATATCATTGGCCTTTTAATCCCCAACTCTGTCATGAATTTTCTCTCAGAGGGAAGGAGGACTTCAACAAATTATCTAGGATTTAGGAATGGATAGAAGATTACCCACCAAATCTTGTGAGGCAATTGTCTGGTCCCCTATCACCTCTGATTTCTCTTTCTCCCTCTCCCTCTCCCCACCCCCATCCCCTTGCCTTACCTCCCTTCACCTGGTGAAAAAAGGGTGATGGAGTGAAGAAGAATGAAGGTAGAAGATAGGTCTGCATACCCATTCACCCACAAAAATCTGCTGCCAACAACTTCTCAAAGCAGTGTTGACAAGTTATTCCTACTCCCCTTATGAAACAGAATCTTAAAACACTCCCTGAGGCCCTCCTTAATGCTAATTCTGGCTCCTTAAAGCACAGTGTGGTGGAGTCACCTCAAAGTGTAATGTGGTATGCTAAAATCCTTAATCTTATAGGAGAACATTGCCAGCTGGAAACCAGAAGAGTACAAAACTCTTATCCAACCATTTCAGAACTTCAAGAAAAGTTCTTGACATTCTGGGTGAAGGTTTGCTGGGTGGGGACTGGGACTTTTATTTTTTCGGCTTGGGTTTGCCCTTTTCTAAGTGAAACTCTTTGCTTGGCTTGACTAAAGTTAAATATGATATCATTTGCCTGGTCTTAAGTGAAAGGATTTTTTTTTTTTTTGATAAATGCATTCCCTGAAAAGAATTTTTCTTCTTGCTCCCCCCCTTCATGCCCATTAGGTGGTACTTTCAATGGTCTGTGCAGTTTCATTTACAGAGTTAAATAATGAATTTTTAAGGAAAAAAAAAAAAAAAAAAAGGGAAACCCTTAAAGAGGAATGAATTTTATTGAAGCTAAAGTAAGTTTTTTTAAAAAAAAAATTTAGGAATTTGTTACTTTGTTTAAAGCCCAATTAAAGCAAAATAAAACAAAGTAGTATGACTTCAAGGGAGATCATTTTAGGACCATTGCAGCCAATTGTATTTTGTCATTTATGAGGTCACTAGGATAAAAGACCATAGGTCAGAAGTACTTAACCTTTTTGTGTGTGTGTTATTATGGATCCTATTTTAGCAGCCTCTAGAATCATATGGACACTTTCTAGAAGAATGTCTTTAAATGTGCTTAGCACGAAGAAGGTACATAATAAATGTTCATTAATGCATTGGTTGAAGTAAATAAAATACAGTACATACAATTACAAAAGAAACTAATATTGAAATGTATTTATCAAAATATTAAAAGGAAAATTTACATTCCTCAGATGAACAATCCTTGCATGAATGAATGAATGCAAAAATGAAAAGCATTTAATTTTTGTCAAGTATTAGGCTAAGTACTGGGGATACAAATGCCCAAGTGACCTGTACTTACCTTCAAAGAGTTTTCATTCTAATAGAAATAAGATAAAAGATGTCTAGAGAAGGATGTTTTGGTCTGAGAAATTACTGGAATTGTGAGAGAACCAGGCGGTAGTTAATTGACTTTACCAGAAGTGATGGTAGTATTGTTTTTATTACCTAACAAGTGTAATATATTTTTTTTCAGTAGGAGGAATTGTGAAAAGTTGCTTTACAACTTCTTCTCTATTTCTTTTCATGCTTCAAATGACCCCTTTCTTTCTTTCTTTCTTTCTTTTCTTTTCTTTCTTTCCTTCCTTCCTTCTTTCCTTCCTTCCTTCCTTCCTTCCTTCTTTCTTTCTTTCTTTCTTTCTTTCTTTCTTTCTTTCTTTCTTTCTTTCTTTCTTTCTTTCTTTCTTTCTTTCCTTCCTCCTTCCTTCCTTCCTTTCTTTCTTTCTTTCTTTCTTTCTTTCTTTCTTTCTTTCTTTCTTTCTTTCTTTCTTTCTTTTCTTTTCTTTCTTTCCTTCCTTCCTTCTTTCCTTCCTTCCTTCCTTCCTTCCTTCTTTCTTTCTTTCTTTCTTTCTTTCTTTCTTTCTTTCTTTCTTTCTTTCTTTCTTTCTTTCTTTCTTTCTTTCCTTCTTTCTTTCTTTCTTTCTTTCCTTTTAAAAATAATGAGCTATTTATTTTTCAAAATACATGCAAAAGATAGTTTTCAACATTTACCCTTGCAAAACCTTGTGTTTCAAAATTTACCCCCCTCTTTCCCCTGCCTCCCCACCTAAACAGTAAGTAATCCAATATAGACTAAACATGTGCAATTCTTCTAAACGTATTTCCACATTTGTAATGCTGTGCAAGAAAAATAAAAGGGAAAAAATACAAGAAAGAAAAAAAAGCAAACAACAACAAAAATGAAAATATTATGTTTTGATCCACAATTAGTCCCCATAGGTCTTTCTCTGGATGTGGATGGCTCTTTCCATCACCAGTCTATAGGAATTGCCTTGAATCACCTCATTGTTGAAAAGAACCAAATCCATCACAATTGATCATCACAGAATCTTGTTGTTGCTGAATACAATGTTCTTTTGGTTCTACTTATTTCACTTATTTCATGTAAGTTCATGTAAGTATTTCCAGGCTTTTCTGAAATCAGTCTGCTCATCTTTTTTTATAAAACAATAATATTCCATTATTTTCATATCATAACTTATTCAGCCATTTGTCAACTGATGAGCATCCATTCAGTTTCTACTTTCTTGCCACTACAAAAGGGGCTGCTACAAATATTTTTGCACATGTGAGTTTTTTTTCTTCTTTTAATATCTCCTTTAGGCTACAGACTCAGTAGAGACAATGCTGGATCAAAGGGTATGCACAGTTTGATAGCCCTTTGAGCATAGATTCAAGTTGCTCTCCAGAGTGGTAGAATCAGTTCACAACTCCACCACTAATGTATTAGTGTCTCAGTTTTCTCACATTCTCTCCAGCATTTATCATTTTTTCTTGACATCTTAGTCAATCTGAGAGGTATGTAGTGGTACCTTGGATTGTCTTAATTTGCATTTCTCTAATCAATAGAGATTTAGGACATTTTTTCACATGACTAGAAATGACTAATTTCATCATCTAAAAATTGTCTGTTCCTATCCTTTGACTATTTATCAATTAGGGAATAGCTTATAGTGTTTTAAAAGTGAGTCAATTCTCTAAATATTTTAGAAATGAGGCCTTTATCAGAAACACTGGATGTAGAATTCCCCCCCTCCAGTTTTCTGCTTCCCTTCAAATTGAAACTGCATTGGTTTTGTTTGTATAAAATGTTTTAAATTTAATATAATAAAAATTATCTATTTTGCATTACTCTAGTTCTTCTTTGGCCATTAATCCCTCTCTTTTACATAGACCCGAGAGGTGGACTATCACTTGGTCTTCTAATTTGCTTACAGTATCATCCTTTATGTCTAAGTTATGAACTGATTTCGACTTTATCTTGATATAGGGAAACAACCTCTTATTTCTACCAGAAGAGCTTGATTATCAGTCAGCAAATTTCACTCAAGTTATTGAAAAAATTCTAGAATGCATTATTTAGGGGGAATGATAGTGAATATTTAGAAAAGGAAGTGGAAGTCACCATGCCATCATGGCTTCCTCAAAGGCAGATCATGAAGGATAGATTCTATTTCTTTCTTTCTTTTTTCCCCTCCAGTTTAACTATATTAGAATCTGGCACAGTGCTACTACATCCATAGGAGCTGGCCACCTTTGCCAGTCTCTGTATTTTACCTGCTCTTTTACCCTGGATTCATTCTGTGGGATTCCTTATCTTCTCAATAGGGCAACTAGGATTTATCAATATTTTGTGGTTGAGATGATTCTTTTCTAATGCTACTAACTTAACCCCTCATTTTGATATGTTTCCTAGTTAAATGCTAGTGATTTGTGCCCCAATTCTGTTTAAATAATAAATATCAACTAGATTTTACCAAAAAAAAATATTCATTGTGAAGATATAGTAAGAACAGGAATATAAACATTTCCCTCCAACACTCCCTAATGTAACCTTTATCCTTTGGGAGAAGAGATTGAAACTTAGAAGTTTCTATATAGTACTGGTACTACAAAAATCACTTCCAAATGTGGTTTATAGACACAGGAGTCGTTGTGTTCTCTCACCCACCATTTGGCTGGCTCCTTCCAATTATTCCTCAAGATCTCAACATTGAACCACCTGTCTAAAACATCTGACATAGGTTCTGATTCCTAGACTTCTGGTGGTTCTCCAAATTGACCTTTCAAGCTCACGACTGTAATTATCTCCAATACTTCTTCATGTAAAAACAGGAAGGAAAGATACCAAAAAGAAAGAAGCAGCTGCAGTACATGCATTCCAAGGACAGTGTTTTGCAGTGCCTGTATGCAATAGGTGCTTAATAAATGCCTGTTTACTGATTTCAGTGAAGATATATAAAGGTCAAAGTCTTCTCTGTCCACCTAGAGATTTATTCCCTGCTTCTACACTGTACCACAGGTGGTTGGGAAAGAAAACAAGAAGCTTGCTTTGGTTAATTAATACCTTTTTGATGTCTTCCAATTTCAATTTCATACGAATGAGAAAAGCTCCTCTTGACCACATGTTTAAGGGATCAGAATCAATTACCAGTATACTTACTTATGCTCTAAATTAGGCAGCAAGTTCCTTCTATCACACTTCATGCTTTCCTGGAAACAGTCTCCCCAGTCTCTTCCATATGGGGATTATATCAGCCAAGCACCCTGTGCCTGCTCACTAGTTCCCTGTCACAGAAGAAAGAATCATAGAATGATTGGAATAAAACCAATAACTTGTCACTACTAGTATAACCACTTGAGAGGATAATATTTAAGTCTTTTGGGGACATTTGCAAACAGTTTCCTATAGAGGACTGCTAATTAACTATTTTACATTTCAACTCCACAAAGTATAGCATGGTCAGTGCCAAATGGATTCTCTCTTTCCAGGAGTCTGTCTGTCTCTCTGCAGGTGACGCTGTCTCTTTCAGCCAGTCTGTCCCTACTGCTGTAAATGCTCCAGCAGCAATGATCCCGCAGCTCTGGAGCCCAAGAAAGGTAAGATGCCAGCTGCCTTTTTGATATCTCCTAAGGCACTATACCAGAGGGAAGAAGAAATAACTGAGAGATGGCTCCATCTCAGGTTTTATTAGGGAGGACATGACTATGGTTTGTGGATAGGTTAGGAGTCCCTTATCCCTCCCCTATTTGACCCTCTTAAGGGCTAAGAGAATTATGAAGAGGCAGTAGTGGGGATGGGCATAGGATAGATTTGGGCTAGATAATAGTACAATTAAATGGATTTAGGATTGGTCAAAGAACTAGACTCAAAGAGCAATCATGAATTGGTCTATATTAGAAGAAAGTCTCTAGTAGAGTATCCCAGGGATCTGTATTTGGCCCTGTGCTAACATTTTATTTTTGTCATTGACTTGGATGAAGTCCAAGATTTTGCAAATATAAAACTGGGAGATACAGCTAACATGCTGGATAATAGGATCCAAAAGTATCTCAATGAGCCAAAATATTTGGCTCAATCCAATAAAATGAAATTTTGCATAGTTAAATGTTGTCTTATATTTTGGTCCAAAAAATCAACTTCACAAGTACAAGATGGGAAGTATGAACAGATAACAGATCATGTGAAAATTATTTGGGTGTTTTAATGGATTGCAGACTCATTAAAAGTTAATTGTGTGATAGGGAATTTAAAATGAAAAAAAACTTTTTTTTTGACGTTATTGTATTAAGATGCCTAGTGACATGACAAGTTTTAATATAGTATGACCTGGTCAAAGTATCTGAAGTATTGTGTTCAGTGATAAATCCTGTATTTTAGGAAGGATATTCACAAATTGGATGGTATCCAAAAGATGACAAAGAGGGCAGTAATGAATCTCAAGATCATGCCAAATTAAGTTATCTATTGAGAAGGAACTAGAGCTCTTTTGCTGAAATGTTACCTGTCTTCAATTATTTGAAGAATTGTCAGATGACAGATTAGATTTGGTCTTCCTGGTTCCAAGAGGCAGAAGTAAGAACAATAAAGAGGGAGATATAAAGAGGGAGATTTCAGCTTGATGTAAGGAAAAGCATCCTAATAGAGATAGCCAACTGAGGCTTCAGGGTACTATCTGGTTCCCCCTTACTAGTGGCCTTCAAGCAAAACCTGGAAGGCCATTTATTGAGTATATTCCAACCAGCAGCATTTCAGTTATCACTATGCTTGGAATGAATTTCTTCCTCATCTCTACCTCTTAGAATCCTTAGCTTCTATCAAAGCTTAGCTCAAAGGCTACTTCTCCCATAAGACTTTCTTGACCTAGCTGTTAGTGCCTTTTCTTTTTTTGCATATATGTATATATGCTGTTTCCCTTGGTAGATTGTAAACTCTTTGAGGGAAGAACTTTATGTCTTTGTCTTTTTATTCCCAATACCTAGGATGGTTCCTAGTCTAAAATAAATACTTGTTTAGTAAATAATAATAATATATACTTATTGGTTGATTGGTTCTCTAATATGCAAAATCCTGTTGGTGACATGTAAAAATTTGAGAGATAATTTGTGTAACTAATCATTTTATTACTCATGCTAGCAGATAATTAATACAAGTCTTGGTCAATGGTAGTCTTGAATGCCAAAGACCTCTCATGGTACCCATTCAGTGCTTATATGACTTTGAAAGAGTGGGCATTCCTGAGGGTAGCAAACAACTTTGATTGGTTAACAATTAATGAGCAGAATGAATGTTATAAGGAGAGGTGGACCTTTCTAATGGTGACTTTGATCACTCTTGCTTGAGATTACTCCCAACCTCTGGCCATATAGACAAAGGCTCTACCCTCATCCAAGCCTGAGGAGAACACAATGGACCAGAATTCATCTTAGATTAAATTTTTTGTAAGGTTCTCTGGTTGGGTGGAGTCTCCTACTTTGGATCAAAAAACATGCACCTTAGGGATTTAAGCAATCTCATCATCAATTATATCCTTCTTTTCAATGTCCTGAATAACCTCCAGGTTTCTGGGGAAAAAAAATCCTGGTTCTAATTTAATTGTTGATTATTAATATGAGACAAATAACCATTTCTGTCATGTTTGGGAATGGATTGGACTAAATGGCCTTTGAAGACCTTTTTAACTCAGAGATTCTATGATCCCGATTCCTGTTTATTCCTCCAGCTGTTCACTCCCATTAGTTTTCCTTGTTCTCTGGCCTAGCACCTGTGGTTCAGCAGATTCACTGGGATCTTAGAGACATTATAGATGGGATTTCCCTTGACCCATCTGAGACCTCCCCATGGCTGGTGATAGCTGAGCATGTGTGGAAACCAGACAAGTCACAGGCAGAGAGCCATGAATAGGTAAGTACTTCCCTAGCCCTTTTCTCTTTCCTCTGCTTGTGACTTTGTCAATTAGCAAACTCTTTTTGGTGATACAAAAAAGCCACACATTCCTAGGATAATTTATGGGGAGTTTTTAGCAGATGGTAAAAGTGGCTTATTTTTAGAGAGGTCAGCAATGGTCGCATAACTTCAAGCCAGCTATTTCTAGGGAGGACACATGAAGGGACTCCTGTCTGCGGTATACACTCTCAATGAGTGCCCTGAAAGGGGCTTACTGTACTTTTGCACCCAACCACATTTAATCCATTTATAAGACTCCTTTGTGTTAGATGCCTTATGAGAGCACATGAATGCTGGGCAGCTTTTAAGGCTGTCTGGCAGTTCTATAGAGAAGCAGTGTGGTTCTGAGAGCAAACTGATTCTTTTCATATTGCCATGGCTTGAAATGTCCCATGTGGAATGTCACCAATCAGCAGTGATAAGCAGAAGCTGTGCTTTTTCCCACTGATGGAAGCCATAAAGGGAGAAGGCCATCGTACCCTCAGTTTACTTACTGCAAATATAAATGAATTTAAGAGCATGGGATTGGGAAGCACTTATGAATGAAAATATAACAAAATAAAGTTCAGGGTCATCACTACCAATCCTGTCATGGAATCACAGAATTTCAGAGCTGGAGGGGTGTTAAACAACTATCTAAACCCTCTTGTATTTGTACAGGAGTTTCTTTTATAACAAATAAGAGGTAGTATAATGTTAAATATCTGGTTTCAGAGCCATAAAGAACCATAAGTTTGAATCCCTTTTCTGACATTCACTTGGTAATCTTGGGCAGGTCATTTACCCTCTCTATGTTCAAACCAATTTTTTTTTTTTATAATAATAGCTTTTTTTCCCCAAGTATATGAAAAGATAGTTTCCTACATTCATGCTTGTAAAACCTCATGTTTCAAATTTTTGTTCCTCTCCTTACCTAGATAGATAATCCAATAAAAGTTAAACATGCAATTCTTCTAAACATATTTCCACATTTGTCATGCTAAGGCAAGTCTTTCTGTCTCTAAGTTTCATTCAGTCAGTTAATAAGCATTTAGTAAGCACATACTATGTGCCAGCCACTATGCTGAGTTTTGGGGAAGAAATCAAACTGCCATGGTGAAAGGAATTTCCATATCAGAGATAAAATCACAGGTCCAGTTTTATTTTTATCCATAAAATACCTGCCATAGTTACTTACTCTCTGTGTGATGCCTTCCAGGGAAAGGCGTAACTAACTCATTATTTTATTTTATTTTATTTTTATTTTTATTTTTGAGTTTCTGGGATCAGATTTTATTTTATTTATTTTTTTATTTAATAGCTTTTTATTTACAGGTTATATGTATGGGTAACTTTACAGCATTAACAATTGCCAAACCTCTTGTTCCAATTTTTCACCTCTTACCCCCCACCCCGTCCCCCAGATGGCAGGATGACCAGTAGATGACTAACTCATTATTTTAGAAGGATAGCTCTTTCATCTTTTGGATATCCCTAATTGTTGGGATGGGGCAGCTAGGTAGTGCAGTGGATAGAACACTGGGTCTGGAGTCAGGAAGACTCATCTTCTCAATTTCAAATCCTGTCGCAGATATTTGCAAGCTATGTGATCCTGGGCAAGTCACTTAATTCTGTTTGCCTCAGTTTCCTCATGTGTAAAATGAGCTGCAGAAAAGAATAGCAAACCATTCTAATATCTCTGCCAAGAAAATTCCAAATATGGTTGCAAAATCAGACACAACCGAACCAACAATTTCACACAAGGCAATCATACAAACTGACTCGTAAGAAAGCACTTAATCTAGTGGCTGACAAATAAATCCTCCTGGGAAACCATGAGGACAGTTTTGAACTGAGGTGAAGAGGACATTTTTCCTTGTGGAGATCTTTTGTTGTAGTCCAGCTGGCTTCCCTCAGTTCCAAAATGTTATCTAAGTGTAAGGTGGTGTGTATGTGTGTGTGTGTGTGTGTGTGTGTGTGTGTGTGTGTAGGGCAAGGGATAATTATTTCTGTAAATCTTCAATTTTGAAGGTTTACAGATAAGAGTGTAGATATAAAAATTAGGGAAAATTGGGATGTGTTTAGAGATAAAACTGAAATCATATTACATCACTATTTTGGTTAGTAGAACTGTGGAAAAGAGCAGATAAAAGAATGAGACATGGGGAAAAATGAAGAAGAAAATTCATCTCAAGGTCTGTGGTATACACTCAATGAGTGCCCTGAGAGGGACTTACTGTACTTTATTCAAAGTACTTACTGTACTAATACTCAAATATCTCTATTTTCAAGTATACAGAGTGAGACACTGTTGTTGCTTAGTTGTATTGTACCCTTGGTGACCCCATTTGGGGTTTTTTTGGCAAAAAGATTAGAGTGGTTTGGTATTTCCAGAATAGAAAAAATAAGACCAGGTTTCAAGTCCTTTACTGGCTATATGACTCTGGACAAGTTATAATTCCTCATCAAACCTCTAAAACCATAATTTACAGACAAATTGTCCATTTATGTTGGTGGAGGGAGTTTCATGCTGAGAGTTTTCCACATCTATGACATCACAAGTATAAACCATCTATAAAGTAGTTTTTTTTATTGCATTCAAAGCTTTGTAAATATATATATTTTTTTGTCAAGAGCTATTGTGCTTGTTTTCTAAGAAATTCTCACTATTTGACTGTGTTAAAGAATATTTAGTTTAGTGTGCCAAATGTTTAGTGTGTCAGGGAAAGGGGAAGTGACCATCAGGTTCTAGGAGTCCTAATTTACTCATTTGTCATGTTAGAGTTTGGTTTCTTCTTGATAAAGTTGTCAGTTCCAAGTTTCTTGATTCAAGGTCTGATTTTGTATTTAATCCAGAATTTTCCAAATCAAAATATATGTAATACTTCGGAAAAAAAAGGTTTTAAAAAAATTTCTCATTATTCTTATTATGAATGTCTTCACTAAAAGCCTATTACCCAACTCAAAAACCTGTTCTACATACATTTATATAATCTGCTTAGTTAATATCACTTATGAGTCTTAGATGCTATCTCTACTAATATCACCATTCAGATTATCTTAAGAAAAATCAAAATAGTGTAAAAGATACAATACAAAAATCTCAAAGGAGCTTTTGCAGGAAAATATCTTGACTTTTAGACACAAGGATACTCAGTGAGGAATGACTGGTCTTTTATCTTTTTTCTCCCAGGCTATGTTTATTTATTATTTCCTCAGGCTTTCTTGACAATAGCCACTTCTGGTTATATTTAAAGGAATGATGCACCTGTCCTTATTTTTTTTTTTTTTAAGGCTTATCATTGTACTTATTAAGAAGCTTACTTTCAAAAAACCTTAGTAATAATAAGTATGATTCTTTCCAGATACCCGGTGAGCTAGCTAGTTTGCTATTTTCAACAAGCCCAAAGTCTAATTAATCTAAAATATACATGTCACATTGTAGCTAAGGTATCCTTGTAACTTTTAAGGCAAAGAGCTTCCTTTATCTTCTACTGTCCTAATTTCTCCATAAAATAGATTAATTGCAAGCCACGGAAATGCACTGCCTGTAATTATGTCATATGTGTAAGAAAAGGCCAATTCAAATACAGTAGCATGGCTTCCCTCTTGTAAAACAAGATCTGACTGGGAATCTAACCAGGAAAAAAAAATCAACCCATATTTCATGAAGTTTTATTATGAAAGTTAACAATAGGATGAAATCATTTTTAAAAATACAGAAACAACCTATATTTAATTTCAGCTGTAACCCATTATTAGTCTCCATATGAACTCTAGAAAGATTTAAGATGAACTAAAGTGAGAATTTAGAATGTGTTATTTAATGCATGGTCTAATGATCAGAATCACTGGAAGGCTAGTTCAGTGGTAGCCTAAGACAGAAAAAAAAAAAAAAAAAAACCCAAAACCTCAAACAACCGAATACAACAGCATACTGCCACATTGTCTGGGAATAGAAATGGCACTCACTGCTCTCTTTCATCGGAGAGGGGTAAAGATATGACCTGCAATGACATGATGGCTAATGTATATTCCAAGCCTCAAAGAGCATTGAGACTGACGACTAATTTGCTGATTGGCCATTCTTAGGCTGCTCAGAAAAGACATACTGTTCCTTATGCTCAGTGCAATCTGACTGTTAGCTTTTCAGCAGCTAAAACAATAATTTTTATTAAAAATACTTTGCTCCTTTATTAATTTCACATGTCTTATACATCATTGCAGCAATAATAATCTCCGGCTGGGTTATTAACTATCAGGAAATGCTCTCTTTGATGGCCTTCATTCCTTAAGTCATCCCCATTATTTATATCAGCCTTGTAAAAGAAGAACAGGGTTGGCTCAGATTTACTGATCTCCAGAAAAATGACAATTTACTTCAGTTCTAATACATTTTCCCCCCCAAACAAATGTCTTCCTGAAGCCTTTTTTCTTTCTTTCATGATGGTGACTTTCTCCACTCAGCTTCCTCCTTGCCAATAAAACCTTTACTTGTAACAAAAAAAGTGCAGCTAAGTGAAATAAATTAACTTTTTAGCCATGTCTGATTGTCCCTGCCTTATGGCTCCATTATGATCTACCACTGGCCTGCATGGAAAGAAGACATACTTTGTCATCAGTCCTCAGGAGCCAACACTGGTCATTGCATTGATTAAAATTCTACTACTTTTCTGTGCCATTTTACTCACTTCATTGAGCTTCACTAACTTTTCTTGAATGCCATTTGATTATTTTTCCTTTTACCCAGTATAAGAAAATTGAAAAACCAACTAATGTCAAGATATACCTCTTAGTATCCTTATGTGGACAAGCTGAACAGATGGAATTTCTGAAAATGGCATAATGCATTCAAAATGCAGATAGACAACAAACTCACATATTTACATGAATGGAATAGCCATCCTTTGTGCATTTGCATTAGTGCTGCAAATATAAACACACTTTGGTCACAGATGCAAAGTTTAAAGTTCTCATGGCAGTGTCTGTTTGTTCACCTTGAATATTGGGTGTAATAAAAGAATCAGTCAACATTTGTCAGTCAACAATATTTATTGAACGCTCACTGTGTGTTCTGGGTTCATTGGTATGGGGGAGTTATAAAGAAGTTCAAGGACCTTACATCTAATAGAGGAGACAGAGGAATATAAATATATCATAGAAATAGAAACAATCCCATATGATTACACAAAGATATATTCAGAAATGTTGAAATGCTAGGAATGTGGGAAGAATGAAGGGAGGAATACTGAAATGGCTGAAGTGACTGAAATTAGATAAGTCAGTGTGACAAAAACTCTATGGCAGTGAATTTTGAGTAGTTTTGAAGCCTTAGATGGTGGTGGTGGTTAGGGGAAGGAACTGTAATTGGAGAAGGGAAATGCATAGAATGTAAGCTACATGAGGGTATGGTGTAATTCATCTTTATTTTAAAATTCCTAGTATCTTACATAGTAACTTGCACATAATAGCTACTTATAAAAATATTTATTGATTTGAATTGGAAATAATTTGAAAAGGTAGTGTAATTATATAGGGAGATTGGGATTTGAGATGATTCAGAAATTGGAGGAGATCAACATGAAAATTGGCTAGTAGATTAATTAAACCAAAAGCAAAGCTGGAGTATCTGGGAGGCTGTAAAGGGTTGAACTAAGGGGAAAAAGAAAGCAAAGATGAGAGGGTGGGAGGTAGCAACTGGGAGGAATATTGATAGATTTGTAGAATTTATAATCAGAAATTTCAATAAATTATGTAACTCTAGCATGACCCTAAAGGCACTGATTTTGAATGAATATCTTAGGATGTTTTTTGACTTTTGCATTTTCTAACTTTTATGAGTATCTCGAATGTTGCAATTCCATGAGATTTTTTACATTTAAAGAAAAATAAAGCATTAAACATGTGATAAAATAGAGAAGACATTTTAAAAAGGAACTACCAAAGATTATGTTTTAAAGACACTGGTATCCAGCCCTCTGCCTCAGGACTGATGCTGAACAGAGATAATTTATTCCAATGCCACCATTTTCATTTTTCAAAGTAGCAGTATTTCCTTCCTAAGCTAATAATGGGAAAGTGGCTAGCATTTATGTAGGTTTGCAAAGAATTTTGCATATGTTACCTCATTTGAGCCTTACAATAGTCCTATGAGATAGGAACTATTATTTTCCCCATTATACAAATAAGGAATCTGAAGCACACAGGGATTAAGTGTTTTGCCCAGGGTCTCACAGCTGCCTGAAACTGGATTCAAACTTCAATCCTAACTCAAAGTCCAAGCCCTTAATCCATTATGTCACCTAGTATGGCTCAACAATTAGTTATTGAGAATTAAGCTGCTGGGTTTGGAGTGCTGTTCCTCTTATTTCCTCTCAGGACATCTGGTTAGCTAGATGAATGATTTCACAATTTACGTGAAAGTGGTTACAGACTGGTTGTGGGTGAGGTGAGTCAGTTCTAAAACAGCATCTAGCCAGGGAACCCTGATTAAAGCCTGAGTCAATGGAGTGCTTTACTGTTCACTGACGATGGTATCATAGACTTATAGGGAGAAAGACTCCAGAAGTCACATTTAAGATAATCTCTTCACTTTACAGAACAAAAAATGAAGACTCAGGCTACCTCAGAGGCAAGATCTGAACACCCGACCCATTGTTCTTTCTTTCCAATATACCAGTTCTAATATGTTATAAAAGATTACCATCTACTTCCCATGTGTTTAAAGATACACGAAAGACAGGAAATCTTCATAGTTTGTGGAAGAATATATCTTGAGGGGCAGCTACGTGGAATAGTGGATAGAGCGTTGGTCCTGAAGTCAAGAGGATATGAGTTGAAATTTGGCTTCAGATACTCACAAGCTGCATGACCCTGGACAAATCACTTAACCTTGATTAACTAAAAAAAGTATATCTTCACGGTTAGAGAAGACATTTGAAAAAAAAATCCTGAGTTTTGGTATATGCTGTTCTCATTTCATATTATTTATACTATTCATGTAATCAATAATTATTTATTAATATGCCATACAGGGTAGATACTTGATCTGATTCTTAAAAGAAGAAAGGGATTCTATGAAGTGGTTGTGAGGAAGGAGTGTCTGCAATAGTCAGAGACAGTCAATGCAAAAGGCTTGGGGAGGGAAATGGAGGGTATGAGGAGGAACTAATTCCTGATTGATGTGTCAGTGTCTGGAAAGACATATTCTCCACCAAAAACATACTCTCAGATGAACCTTCATTGAATTGAAACAACTGGCTTCTGTATCATATGAAAAGTGCCCCCAAATTCTTATTTTGGTGACCCTTTTAAAAATATGAACAGCTTCTAACAATCTCACTCATCACATTTCCCTGTATACTGTCACTTAACTGATCACTTCAGAACAAGAAATCGCTGGTGCTTTGCCATGTACCTAGCAGAAAAGACTGATTACTTTTCCTTGAAATTTGCAATTCCTCTCCTCTCCTCTCCTCTCCTCTCCTCTCCTCTCCTCTCCTCTCCTCTCCTCTCCTCTCCTCTCCTCTCCTCTCCTCTCCTCTCCTCTCCTCTCCTCTCCTCTCCTCTCCTCTCCTCTCCTCTCCTCTCCTCTCCTCTCCTCTCCTCTCCTCTCCTCTCCTCTCCTCTCCTCTCCTCTCCTCTCCTCTCCTCTCCTCTCCTCTCCTCTCCTCTCCTCTCCTCTCCTCTCCTCTCCTCTCCTCTCCTCTCCTCTCCTCTCCTCTCCTCTCCTCTCCTCTCCTCTCCTCTCCTCTCCTCTCCTCTCCTCTCCTCTCCTCTCCTCTCCTCTCCTCTCCTCTCCCTCCTTTCCTATTTTTGCAAAAGATATGCTTTTGTGCTCTCTGCCAGAAGCAGTCTATACTCATTTGTTGAAAGCTTTTCCTTTTACACAATGCATGTTGACTCAGAAGATCTCAGTAAGAACCTCTGTTCCACTTACATTTCATCTTACATGGAAAAGGACCTTCACTAATGCTCTGACATCATCAAGCCAGGGTTCATTGTCAGTTGTTTACATTTAATGAGGCAGCTGGTCCAGGTGAGGACTGAGGCAATGTATGTTCAGATTGACTCAGACCTCTGACCTCTGGCAAACAGCAGAGTCCCAAGGTTTACTTATTATCACTGTGTCATTTCCAGACATATGGTTAAACCTCACATCTCTTCAAGTTTAATGTGCTGTTTTTTCTGCCTAGTCATTCAACAGGTTTTTGACATCTTTGGAAAATGTTTTTTTTTCATCTCTTCCTAGTACAATACAGAGTAAATAATAGACATGGCAGGACTTGCTTTAATGAGCTATAATTAGGTGCTTCAGGTGTGTTCTGAGATGCTTAACCACCCATGGAATATGTAATGTAATATGATATTATTATATAATATATAACCCAATGTAACATTTTTTCTTTTGAATACTTCTCTGATTTTGTCAATGTAGGGAGATTTGATGAGGAAATTTTCATACCAATGTAGATGGGAACAGTCTACTGCAACAGTTTATTTATTTATTTTAATTTTATTATTATAGCTTTTTATTTACAAAACATGTGCATGGGTAATTTTTCAACATTGACTTTTGCAAAACCTTCTATTCTAACTTTTCCCCTCCTTCCCCCCACCCCCTCCTCTAGATGGCAGGTAGTCCCATACATGTTAAGTATGTTAAAGTATATGTTAAATCCAACATGTGTATACATATTTGTACAGTTATCTTGCTGAACAAGAAAAATCAGATCTAGATAGAAAGAAAAAAAACTGAGAAGGAAAACATAAATTCAAGCAAACAACAGAAAGAGTGAAAATGCTATGTTGTGATCCACACTCAGTTCCCACAGTTCTCTCTCTGGGTATAGATGGCTCTCTTCATCACTGAACAAGTAGAACTGGCCTGAATCATTTCATTGTTGAAGAGGGCCACGTCCATCAGAGTTGATCTTTGTATAATCTTGTTGTTACCATGAATAATGATCTCCTGGTTCTGCTCATTTCACTCAGCATCAAGTCATGTAGGTCTCTCCAGGCCTCTCTGAAATCATCCTGCTGGTCATTTCTTACAGAACAATAATATTCCATAACATTCATATACTACAGTTTATTCAGCCATTCTCCTATTGATGGGCATGCACTCAGTTTCCAGTTTCTGTTACAAACATTTTTGCACGTGGGTCCCTTTTCCTTCTTTAATATCTCTTTGGGATATAAGCCCAGTACTAACTCTGCTGGATCAAAGGGAATAAACAATTCTGCAATAGTTTATAGAATTGCTGGTGGCACTTTATATTTAGTGGTAACCATCTCAAGGGTGGAGGCTGGAGCAAAAGAAGGAAAAATAAGAAAAAAAAGTTATATGATAACTTTCTTATATATTTAAAAGGAATTATATACACAATAGATTTGAAGTTTCATATTTTTTCTATTCTATTAAGATATTGCAATGTTTATTTTATTTCTTGAGTTCAGAATAAAATAGATAAATGAAAAAAAAGGAGGAGGTTAGGCTACTTGACAAGGGTCACGGAATTACTATAAAATAGAAGTAGGCCTTGAATCCAACTCCTTCCAACTCTCAGGCTGGCTATTAAAGACTTCATGGTATATAATATAATAAATATAAAATATATAATGTGACACAAAATGTGATATGATATGATATGACATATGACATGACAATATAATATCATAATATCCAATATGCATTTATATAATGCAGTATAATATAGTGCCATGTAACTATGCATTCATGATTGTAGCATATGCATAACACTCTCCTCACTGGCAGGGAGAAGGATGACTCCACCTTTATGAATGGTAGGAGGGACATGAAAGCTCAGAAGAGAGACCTTTTCATTTATTCCTTCAAAAGAAAACTCATATAGTTCTAGCCCCTTTTATGGAGATCTCTAGAAGGAAAGGAAATATACATTGAAAGGCAGACTCATAGGAGAAAGTTTTCTCTTGAACATGTCTTTGACTTATAGCTTACTTTCTGAAGAGATTTTAGGCAAGTCCACAAGACTGCATATTCTCTTTTGGTTGGGCTGCAATATTTTGTTCACAGTAGGAGAACTCATTCCCTCTGTGCTTTTCTTAACATAGTTTCTTTGACTTAAATTTGCTATCGGCTTAGATAAATGGGTTTACTTGCTATTCACTATTTGTGATATTCTTTTGTGTAATTAGTATTTGGTGGGACAGAATCATGTCTGTAGATATAAGTTTGAGGTTTTCCTTTCCTTTAAAGAAATAGAAAGTAGGAAGAAGGCTTGAACCTAAGGGGGGAAATCAATTCTCCAAGAGTAGTAATATTTGTGTGTGCTGAGGCAGATAGATATAATTCTAATTCAATACCTTCTTCTCTGAGGAGAACTAAGCAACTGACCTTGTGACTCTTATTCCTGCTCCCCTTCAGGTAGAAATCAAAGTCTACCTGACTTTGGATGGGTAGAAATCACAAGATATTTATTAAAATTTCCTTGTGAGATGTATTTAGACAGACTCATATGGATATACACTTAGCCTACAATAGACAACACTCATATTTTACAAGTATAAAATAGTTAAATAATAGAATTAGAAAAGATTTTAGAGATTGATAATGGAGAAAAGAACATCCCATCCATCCATCCCATCTCTTTGACTTACCTAGTTCAACCCTTTCATTTTACAGATGAAGAAACTGAGAAAGGTGAATTTATTCCCTCAAATCATATGCTAGCTGTTCCCCATACAACAGATTTGTTTCCTGCTTCTGTGACTTTGCCCACATGATTCCTCCATGTCTGAAATGTACCACTTACCTCTACATCATAGACATTCTAAATTTCTTTCAAAGCATAGCTTAGGCGATACCTTCTATACAAAGCTTTGATCTTAATTTGTGCTTTCTCCTTGAGATTACTTTGTATATATTTTGTATTTATGTATATATATATATATATATATATATATATATATATATATAATATCCCCCCTCCATGAAATAGATGTTAGTTCCTCAAGAGCAAGGACTATTTTTTTTTGTTTGTGTCTAGCTTAGTGCCTTGCAGCTAAATGTATGCTTAAAAATGTATATTTTGTTGAATTTTTTGTGGTTATGAATCAAGTTGGTGACAGAGACAATACCAGAATTTAGATTTTCTGCCTTCCAATCCTATGTTCTTCCTAACATGCATGACACTTTAAAAGATTTTTTTCTATAAGTGGATTGTTTATCTTTGTTTCATGCAGTTGAAATGTTTCATTTTTCTCAATCTTTTTACATTTATTTTAAAAAATATTTGAGTTCTAGATTCTCTCCCTTATCCCCACCCACAATTAAGAAATCACATGTGAAGTTATGCAAAACATTTCCATAGATGTCATGTGTGAAAGAAAACATAGGCCTCCCTCCACAAATATAAATAAATAAAAATAAAATAAAATAAAATAAATAAAAAATAAAATAAAAACTCTCAAGAAAAATAAAGTTAAACAAAAGAGAGAGAGAAAAAGAGAAAATACTTCAATCTCTATTCAGACACACTCAGTTCCTAGTCTGAGTTATGGGTAGGATTTTTCTTCATAAGTCCTTCAGAGACTTAACATGAACTGATGCTGAGTGAAATGAGCAGAACCAGGAGATCATTATATACTTCAACAATGATACTGTATGAGGATGTATTCTGATAGAAGTGGATTTCTTCGACAAAGAGAAGATCTAACTTAGTTTCAATTGATCAAGGATGGACAGAAGCAGCTACACCCAAAGAAAGAACACTAGGAAATGAATGAGGAGGGGAAAAATCGGAACAGAAGTGAGTGTAAGGGATAATGTTGTAAAAAATTACCCTGGCATGGGTTCTGTCAATAAAAAGTTATTTTGAAAAAAAAAATAAGTCCTTCAGAGTAGTTGTGGATCATTGTACTGCTGAGAATAGCAAAGATTTACAGCTGATCATCTCAGAATATTGCTGTTACTTTTTATACAATACAATTTCACTTTGCTTGAATTCATGGAGGACCTTCCAGGTTTTTTTTTTTTCTGAGAGCATCCTGCTCATCATTTCCTATAGAGCATTAATATTCCATTACAAACACTTACATACCACACTTTATTGAGCCATTCCCCAATTGTGGACATTCCCTCAATTTCCAATTTTTTTGCCCTGAGAAAAGAGGTGCCATGAATATTTTTTATACATATAGGTCATTTTCCTTTTTAAAACTATCTCTTTTGGTATTCATGTCTAGTAGTGGTATTCTTAGGTCAAAAAATATGCATGAATTTATAGCCCTTTGGACACATCATATCTTTTGATCATTTATCAATTAGGTCATGGCTCTTTTTTTTTTTTTTTTTTTTTTTTTTTTTTTTTTTTTTTTTTTTTTTTTTTATAAATTTGAGTCAGTTCCCTCTATGTGTGAGAAATGAGACCTTCTTAGAGAAAATTGCTTCAAAATACTTTTTTATAATTACTATTACTAACTGTATTTTCTTCCATTTATTCTCTCCTTCCTTTTACCTTGTCCCTCCTCAAAAGTGTTTTGCTACTGACCAATCCTTTTCTATATCCTCTCTTTTATCACTCTCTCCTACTTCTCATATGCTGTTTCCCTCCTATTTTCCTGCAGAATAAGATAGATTTTTTATACCCATTTGAATATGTATGTTTTTTCCTCTTTGAGCCAATTTTGATTAGAATAAAGTTCACTCATTCCCCCTCTTCCCCTTCACTGTAAAAATTATTTTTGCATCTTTTTTAGTCAGATAATTTGCACTATTCTACTTTTTCCTTTCCATTTTCCCCAGTACATTCCTCTCTCACCCCTTACATTTCATCATTTTAAAAACAATATATATCTTTTCATATTCAACTCACATCTGTGCCCTATGTCTATATTTATATTCCTTCTAATTGCCATAATAATGAGAATGTTCTAATGAGTTATAAGTAATATCCTCCCATATGGGAATATAAACAGATACACCTTATTAAGTCCCTTATGATATCACTTTCCTGGTTACCTCCTTATGCTTCTCCAGAGTCCTATATTTGAAAATCAAATTTTCCATTCAGCTCTGGTCTTTTCATCATGAATGCTTGAAAATCCTCTATTTCATTGAATGATCATATTTTCTTCTAAAGGATTATACTCAGTTTTGCTGGGTAGGTGATTCTTGGTTGTTATCCTAGTTCTATTATTCTCCAGAATATCATATTCCAAGCTCTCTGGTTTTTAATGTTGAAGTTGCTAAATCTTGTGTTAGTTGGACTGTGGCTCCACTATACTTAAATTATTTCTTTCTGTTTGCTTGCAATACTTTCTTCTGGGCTTAAGAGTTCCAGAATTTGGCTATAATATTCCTGGGAATTTTCACTTTGGGATCTTTTTCAGGAGGTAGTCAGTAGATTATTTTAATTTCCATTTTACCCTCTGGTTCTAGAATATCAGGATAGTTTTCCATGATAATTTTTTGAAATATGATGTCCTTGTATACATATATTGTATTTAACATATACTTTAACATATATAATGTGTACTGGTCAACCTGCCATCTAGGGAAGGAGGTGAGGGAAAAATTATAACAAAAGGTTGTGCAATTGTCAATGCTGAAAAATAACCCATGCATATATCTTGTAAACAAAAAGCTATAATAAAAAAAATAAATAAAAAAAGAAAAATGATGTCCAGCCTCTTTTTTTTTTTTTTTGATCATGACTTTCAGGTAGATCAATAATTTTTTATAATTCTCTCTCCTGGATCTATTTTCTAGGTCACTTTTTTTTCTATCTTTTCATTTTTTAGGTTTTGCTTTATTGTATCTTAATTTCTCATAAAGTCATTAGCTTCCATTTGCTCAATTTTAATTTTTAAGGAGTTAGTTTCCTCAGTGAGCTTTTATTCCTGCTTTTCCAAATTGGCCAATTTTTCTTTTTAAGGAATTCTTCTCCTCATTAGCTTTTTGCACCTTTTGCATCACTCTCAATTCTTTTCTAATTTTTCCTCTCTCTCTTGCTTGGTTTTAAAAATCTCTTTTGAGCTCTTCCTTGTCCTGAGCCCAATTCTTATTTTTATTGGAAACTTTGGATATAGGAGCATTGACTTTGTTATTATTTTCTGAGTGTATGTTCTGATTTTATTTGACACCCTAGAAACTTTGAATGGTCAAATTTTTTTTTTTTTTTTTTTTTTTTTTTGCTGTCTGCTCATTTTCTAGCCTATTACTTGGCTTTTAACTCTTTGTTAAAGTAGGGTTCTGTTTTATGGGTGGAGGTTGCACTGTCCCAAGCTTTAGGAGTTTGTGTAGCTGTTTTCAGAAATCCTTCTAGGGACCTGTCCATAAGTCCTCATTTCTCCCATGGAAATGCTAGAAGTGTCCCTGCCCCCTGTAGCTGTGAGAGTTAGTACCCTAAAATAACAGAGTCCTACTTTGCTGATGGTGGGGCCAGGCCTGGGGCTGCTCTAGGGTGGCCTGTACCAGGACTGCACGCTAGACTCCCACTCTAATGTCACAGACCTTTTCTGCTGAGCTTCTAACTTGCCTTCAGCTGAAAAATGTTCTACTTCCTCTTTTTGGGTGTTGTGATGCTCTAAAATTTGTTTAAAGTCATTATTGAAAGGAATTTGGAGCAGTTTGAAGGAGAGGTTGGGTGAATTCCTGCATTTACTCTACCACCTTGGCTCCACCTCTTCTGAAATGTTTTATACACTACATAAGATATGATACTATGAACATGGTAAGTACACATATATGTGAAGAGTTAATAGGTATGCACCTAGAGACTGTACTCAAAACAGTAGCTTTGCATCAAAATAGGGACTACTCCAGATCAGTGGAGAGATGAAACAAGAAAGGGAAGGGTGAAAAAAAAAGACCCACAGGGGCCTTATAAATATCTATACTTCTATGTGTATATATGCATATACATACTATCTAAGGTTATAAGTTAGAGAAATATTTAGAGGAAAAGAATGGGAATGTTTTGTGGCATAAAAATAGACACATTTAAGAAAAAGTGCAAACTAACTGAAAAAAAATAATTCAAGATAAATGGCTGGATGTGGGTAAAGAAGAGGTAAATCCTGGAATAAATCTGGACCTGAGATTTCTCTCTCTCTAAGGACAATAGAGCCAAATCAGAGCATCTGGGATATGCTGACTGGGTTCTTTAATAGTACAAACACTTAATGATGATGTTTAGACCAGGAACATAAGTATCTTTTTGGCCATAAGAATACACATACATACATATGTGGGTGTGTATAAAATTTAAAATTAATCTGATTTTTTGGTAATTTGCTATTTTAGTCAACTAATTGGATTGGCAGTATAGTAATGATCAAAAGGAGGTGAAGATAATATATTACCAAATGAAGTCTTTTGCTTGTCTTTGGAGTCTCCTGGTGACTGCCTCCACTAGAAACATTTTTGATTGATGTATTGTTCTTTTATACTTCTGTCCACTTTGAGTCTCTAGTATTCTTTATATGCTGATTTCCATTCCTAACCTATCTCTGGTTTACCAAAAAATGTAGTGAGTTTAAGCAAAGTTTAATTAAAAATAAAGAATTTTTTTGTTGTTTTGTTATTAAAGGCGATGCTTTAAAAATTACTTGGTATTACTCCAAAGGAAACATTTCCTTTGGCTCTTAACATTCCAGCGTCAAGGAAATAGTTTTGCTTAGTCTGTCTAGTTAAGATCATTACTTAAGGAGAATAAGAGAGAGGATTCTTAAAAGATCAAAGAATAGCTGAAAACAGGAAAGTAAATGAAAGAATTAATGACAAAAAATAAATAGAAAAAATAGAGAAACAAAACCCAAAGTATTAGAAATACAAAAAAGAACATCTCATTTGAAGACAGCTTTTTGACTCATTGAGGTGAATGAATATGACTAATAGTTGTATTTTATTATTGCTTCTAGAGAGAAGAAACTAGAGAAGCATGTTTTCAGTTTTATTGAGGCTTTCTTCCACAATACTGTCTATAGATTTGGATTTTTCATCAGTAACTCTGATTAGTATTAATGTGTCTCCTTTCTACATTCTAAGTTTGTAGAGGATATCTCACTGCTCTCCCTTTTAGTTGTTCTTTTTTTCTTTAGAAATCAATCCCAAATTTTGATAAGGGTTAAATAGAAATATTGAATTCGAATTTTTTATTTGTGTGTGCCATCTCATTTCTGTTGTAGGCTAGCTAGTTGGCCTTTATTTTCAACTAATCATTTTAGAAGATAAACAGTGCTTGAAAAATCTTTTCTCTTTTGGTGTGCAAGTCTTTTATTAAACAAATTCTACGTAAGTTTGAATATTCTAGCAGCACTAGATTATTATATTCCTGCCAGTCATCTTTTTAAGTCACTAACTCAGTATGCTCATTATCAGCTTTACACAGTAAATTCAAATAAAGGGAACTGCTCCATCTAGAGTTCCATTTTGCAAATAAATTTGTTTGATATCTCTAGTTGGTTCTTCTCCCAAGTGATCTCCCCTTCTCCTTTCTGTTTTTTCCTTTCTTTGACACCTTTCTTTGACTCCTTGTTCTCTCTTTTGTTCTAATACCAGACTTGCTGGACCAGAAAAGACTCCAGACAGACCATTTCAGAGATGGTGCCCCAATAAGTAATTTATGGCAGGTGTTTGGAAGATGTTACATGCCTCTTTATCTTCTTTCCAAAGAAATTTGTTTAATTTTTCCTTTTAGAGGAATGTTCTTCCCTACCAATTAGAGCTGTATAAAAATAAATGGTCTATTTTGACAATAGCAAGTTCTATGTCACTCAACATCTTTAACTGTAGGCTGGAAGATCAATTACAAGGGATATTGTAGATGGATTTCATGCTTTTAATAGAGGTGATGTCATTTGATGATCCATTTTATCCCTTTCAACTCAATGATTTTCTGATTTCCTTTTTTTTAGACTTTCATTTGATTCAGTCAATTGGGATCTTCTATTTCCACTGTGTTTATCTTGAAATGACATGATCAAAACCATGGTGCAGCATTATGGAAGAAGAAGAACTTTACATCATCCTACTTTTAATCAATTATATCCTTGCCTTCATAGTGAAACATTTTATTCCAGAAAAACACCTGAGAGGTAGGCATTATGAAGCTTGAAAGGCTCAGTGTAATCTTCATTAAAGAATGTGATGGATAATAAATAATGGCTTTAATTTTGTAAGGTTTGCATAGAGAAGTATGGTCACAAATCAAATAAAATAAAAATGATGCTGAGGAGTGGTGATTTTCTGTTATCTCAACTACTATTGGCCCACAGCAGTTTCCTAGTAGAATAGGATGATTAATTAAGGTTGAATTGAATGATTCATAAGACCATGGACTGGGATCTGAAAGGACTTAGATAAATTGGTATGCTATAAGAAGTATAATTTGAATCTAAGTTCTCTGAATCAAGAGCCAGTTTTCTTTCTGTTGTACAATGGAGCATCCTATTAGGTTTGTCATATTTTTATATTCTTTTATCTCTGACAAGATTTTACAATCTATTTCTGATATTCAATGAAACCACAGAATTTGGACTCACATCCCATCTCTGATGCTTGCTACTTGTATGGCTTTGATTCATATTTCTTCTTAGACCCTCCTTGGGCTTCCATTTTCTCTTTCTTAAAATGAAGTTGGAACAAAGATTCAAGCTTCTGGGGCAAAAACTCAATACTTGACAAAGATTGCTGGGAAAACTGAAAAAAATAATAGGTAGGTATAGGTCAACATTACATACCATATGCCAAGATAAGATCAAAATGGGTACATGATTTAGACAAAAAAGGTGATGCCATAAACAAATTAGAAGAACTAGAAATAGTTTTCCTGTCAGATTTATGGAGAAGGAAAGAATTTATGATCAAAGAACAAATAGAGAACATTATGAGATGTAAAATAGATAATTCTGATTATATTTAAATAGGAAGCTTTTTATACAACCAAACCAAACCAATGCAATTCTGATTAGAAGGAAAGCAGAAAACTGAGAAAAAAAATCTTTATATCAAGTGTCCCTGAGAAAGACCTTATTTCTTCAGATATATAAAGAAGTGAGTCAAATTTATAAGAATAGAAGTCATTACCTAAGTCAAAGGAAATGTATATATAGGCAGTTTTCAGATGAAGAAATCAAAACTATAATCATATTTTAAAATTCTCTAAGTCACTGTTGATTAAAAAAGGCAAATTAAAACAACTCTGAGATAGCACCTCACACCTATCATATTGACTGACATGACAGAAAAGGAAAATGATAAATTCTGGAGAGGTTATGGGAAAATGAGGATACTAATTCATTGTTGTTGTAAACTGATCCAACCATTATGGAGTGCAATTTGAAACTATGCCCCCAAATCAACCAAACTATGCATACCTATTGGTTCAGCAATACTAGGTCTGTATTCCAAAGAGATGAAAAAAGGGGAAATGACCTATTTTTACAAAAATATTTATAATAGCTCTTTTTTGTGGTGACAAAGACTTGGAAATTGAGAGGATTCCTATCATTTGGGGAATGAATGAGCAAGCTGTAGTTTATGATTGAAATGGAATGCTATTGTGGTATAAGAAATGATGGTGGATTTCAGAAGAAAAAAAGCTTTGAAAGATTCACATGAATTGATGCAAAGTAAAGTGAGCAGAACCAGAACATTATACACAATAACAGTAATACTGTATAATAATCAACTGTGAATAACAGCTATTCTCAGCAATACAATGATTCAATGATTCAATTCCAAAGGACTCACAATGAAAAATGCTGCCCACATACAGAGAAAAAACTGATGGAATTTGAATACAGAGTGAAGCATACATTTTTCTACTTTTTTGTGGGCATTTAAAATTTTTTTTGAGTCTATGTCTTCTTTCACAACATGACTGTTATGGAACTATATTTTGGATGATCACACATGTATAAACTGTATCAAATTACTTAGTGGCTCAGGTATAGGAGAAGGTAGAGGGAAAGGAGGGAGAGAGAATTTGAAACTCAATATTTCAAAAATTAATGTTAAAATTGCTCTTGCAGGCAAAAATAAAAATATTATGCAAAATGGATTTGGAGCAGATGACTTCTGAGTTCCCTTCTAGCCTTATTTCTCTGATCCCATGAGCCTATGTCTTTCTCTTTCTTCCTCCTTATGAGTCAAGAGTGTCTTTGGGAGCAGGCTATGCCAACAGAGCCCAAGCTCAGGGATTCTACAAGATTCTAATAAGCTGGGAAGGCATCTAGGGTGGATCTGGGAATAAATGGATTGTCATCTTCAGATGACATGTTCTCTGTCAATGGAGCTTTTCCATCATTAAAAGGTTAACTGCCAGATGGTGGATTTGTTGGTAACAGCTCATTGCTTAATAAAAGGCTTGTATATCTTCAAAGAACTTCTAAACAATTGTTTAAAAATAATAACTAATATTATAGACTGAAACAAAAGGTGAACTGGGGTTGTGACCTGCAATGGTGAAGAGACTAAGTATACCCTTAGATCCTAGATCTTTGGAGTGATGAAGTAAATATTTAACGAAAACAGACACTACCTTATTAGCTTCTCATGAAAACAATACTAAGCTTCCTTTTAATTCAGGGAAGGTGACTTCATTTTTTCTTTTAAGGAAGAAGTTCTAACTTGCTAGCTATGTAACCTTCAAAAAGTCATTCAGTGCCTTCATATTTAAAATGAAAAGAATGGACTATATGACCTATGAGGTTTTAATCTGTGATATAGAATTTGCTGGAATATACATGGTCTCTTCTCTTTTGTTGGCATAATCACGCTAATAGCTAATACTTTAAGGTTGAGCCTCATAGAAAACTGAGGAGGTAGGTGTCTTTATTCTCCCCATTTTTGCCAATGATGAAACTAAAACAGACAAAAGTTTTTTAAACAAAGGGCTTTCCTGGGGTCTCATAGCTAATGTCTTTGATTTGAACTCTGATTTTTTTAAAACTCTATTTCCAGTGCTGTTTCTGCTGTACCACTTAGCTGTCTCATATTGCATAGATTTTCAAAGTTTGCCTCAAAAGTTGACAATTCACAAAAAAAGTCATCGTACCTCTGACTCCTGACTTTGTTTTGTTCCAGGAGAAATCATTTTCAGTTGCTATCTGAGTTGAATTAATATGATATGGTCACCTTATACCATTGGCTGCCAGGTCCTGTTTTATATTTTCTTTTGGACAAGATTTTCACTGACATTCAAAAGCTCAGCTTCAAAATCTGCAACTGCAAAAAAATACTTGTTTCTCTATGGGACTTTTAGTATTCCTAGGAATTATGTCATGGTGCCAGCTACTTATTAGTCCTGAACTAGCCCTGTTATTTTGCATAGAATTAAAAGAATAAAAAAGAATCCATATCTACATTAACTATATTCATATCTAGCTATGTATACTTATCTTTATGTCTAGAACTATACCTTTATGTATAACTGTTTATGTTTTTTCTCCATTTCCATTTAATACGCATAAAACAAGCCTAGAGTGTCACCCTCTTTGGGTATTAAAGAGGTAGGAGAAGGCAGAGATCTGGTGGCGAGGACACGTGCACTCTATCTAAGCTCTTCCTTAATCTCAGACTACTTCTTTTATGAAAGGCCTCAGAATTAGTGCTTGACTGTCAAAACCCACGAATATTGGGAATACAACTCATTACTAACAGAAGATAATCCTGAAAATTGCCAGAAAAGGTCTGTTTTTGCTCACAAGTGGGGACGGTTAGGCCAGGTGCAGCATCAGAAAAGTAGGCAGTGAGAGCATGGAAGGCAGCTCAACACTGACCAGACTGGAGGGGGTTAGGGTGTGGTCTCAGCAGTAGAAAATTTGCGGGGAGAACTTAACCACAGTGTGGCTACTTTACTCTGATAGCAAGCCAGTAGATCAGCAAGGAAGCTAAAAATACAGAGGGTAAAGACTATAACCTTGAAACGCTGGGGTCTTTTGGTACCTGGCCACATCCACCCAGCACCAGGAGTGACTCAGCATGCTCTCAGAGTGCAAGAACTGACCCCACTATAGCCATTGCTGTCCCACTGCTGCTTCACTGTTACTTCCTGTTGTCTGTATAGGAAGCTTGGTAACACCACACTGCCTTAAAAGCAGACTACAGTATTTTTTGTTTGTTTGTTTGTCTTGTTTCTTTTTTTGTCAAAATGAATAAAAAGTTAGAGTGGGCTCTAATTACAGATAGCTTCTATACTGATAAAGAGCAGATTTCAAACCCTGAGGAGACTAAAAACAGATTGTCTCTAAATGAAACTCCAAAGGGGGATATGATCTGGTACCCATCACACAAGGATCTCATAGAAGAAATCAAAAAGGCTCTCACAAGAAAGCTAGAAGAAAAATGGGGAAAGGAAAGGGAAGCTTGGCAAGAGGGTCTGGATAAGTCATCCTACTCATTAAAAGATACAGTGGATAAAGAAATCAACTTCCTGAAAAACAGAATTGGAAAAAGAAAATAGCTCTCTAGAAAATAAAATAGGCAAAATGGAAAAAAATCATAGAACAAAACAACTCATTTAAAAACTCAGTTGGACAATTACAAAAAGAAATAAAAAAGTAAATGAAGAAAATAATTCATTGAAAATCAGAATTGAACAAATGGAAACGAATGACTCGAGGAGACACCAAGAATCGGTCAAGTAAAACCAAAAAAATGAAAAAATAGGAAAAAAATGTTAAATACCTACTTGGGAAAACAACAAACTTGGAAAATATATGTAAGAGAGATAATCTGAGGATTATTGGACTTCTTTAAAATTATGATGAAAAAAAGAGCCTAGACACTATTTTTCAGGAAATCATCAAAGAGAACTGCCTGGATGTTATAGAAATAGAGGGTAAAATAGACATTGAAAAAATGTGTTGATCGCCTACTGAAAGAGATACCAAAATCAAAACTCCAAGAAATAATGTGGCTAAATTCCAGAACTATCAGACCAAGGAAAAAATACTACAAGCTGCTAGAAAAAAACAATTCAAATACAGAGGAGCCACAATAAGGATTAGTCAGTTCACATTAAAGGATTGAAAGGTATGGGGATATGATATTCTGAAAGTCTAAGGAACTTAGTATACAGCCAAGAATAACTTACCCAGCCAAAATGAGCATTTTTTTTTCCCCAGGGAAGAAGATGGACATTCAATGAAATAGGTGGATTCCCTCTATTTCTGATGAAAAAACCAGAACTAAACAAAAAGTTTGACCTTCAAATATAAGAGTCAAGAGAAACATAAAATGGTAAAAAGAAATCTTGGGAACTATATTTTTGTTATGAGTATACATAAAGAAAACATGTATAACTTGGTTTTACTGTTATAATATAAAAAAGAAGTTAGAGGTGGAAAGCAAATTTTACCAAAAAAAGGGAAAAGTGGAGGTACTACATCTCACAAAGAGGCAAAGGAAACCTATTATATTTGAGGGAAATAAGGGAGGGGGATAAATATAGTGTGTATCTTACTCTCATCAGAACTGGCTTAAAGTGAAAAATATTAGACATATTTGATTTACAGAGAAACTTCTCCCACCTCATTGAAAAATGGGAGGGGAAATGTGAAAAGGGAAGGAGTAAGATAAATAGAAGGAAATAAAGAAATTGTAAGCAAAAAGATTAAGAAAAAAGGGGAGGGCTGAGTGAGGCAAGTGGTGCTCACAAGTTTAATACTGGGGAGGAGAGTAAGGGGAAAAGAAAAGAGAAAAGCATAAGCTGAGGTTAACAAGATGGCAGGAAATGCAGAATTAGTAATTTTAACCATAAATGTGAACAGGGTAAACTCCCCCAGAAAGCAGAGGCAGTTGGCAGACTGGATTACAAACCAGAATCCTACAATATGTTGTTTACAGGAAACACACTTGAAGCAGGGTGATATATATAGAGTAAAGGTAAAAGACTGGAGCAGAATCTACTATGCTTCAGGTGAATGAGCAGAACTAGGAGATCATTACACACTTCAACAACAATACTGTATGAGGATCAATTCTGATGGAAGTGGATATCTTTGGCAATGAAAATATCCAATTCAGTTCCAATTGATCAGTGATGAACAGAACCAGCTATATCCAGTGAAAGAACACTGGGAAATGAATGTGGACTGCTTGCATTTTTGTTTTCCTTCTCAGGTTATTTTTACCTTTATAAATCCTATTTTTCTTGTGCAACAAGAGAACTGTATAAATATGTACACATATATTGTATTTAACATGTTTAGCATGTATGAGATTGCCTGCCATCTAGGGGAGGGGATGGAGGGAAGAAAGGCAAAAGTTGGAACAGAAGTGATTGCAAGGGACAATGTTGAAAAATTACCCATGCGTATGTTCTGTCAATAAAAAGTTGTAATAAAAAAAAGTGGTAGGAGAGAAAAACTTCACTATCAGTCCAAACTCAGTGAAATATACCACAAACAAAAAAATTCTTCTTATTTTGGTAATTAGACAGCAATAGCAGTCACTTTAGAAAAATTAACCACCTACATACTGGGTTATCTGCTCATATCCTTATGTTGGCAATACAAAGTGAAACACAACACTTAGATAAATTAAAGAACGTTATGAAAAAGCTATTAGGTAATAAACTGTGTAGGTGAATCAGGAATGTCTTTTTAAGTAGATATTTTTGTTGCTTTCTAAGTTGGTAATTTTTCCCCATGAAAGATAAGATGAAAATTTCCTTTCCTACACATTTTTAGAACATTATTTGGATATACAAGTGAAGCTCAGTTGGTCCTCTACTTACTACCAAGTAAAAGTGGGGCCTTAATTACTCTGTTTTAGTCACTACCAAGTAAAAATGGGCCCTTAATTACTCTGTTTTAGTCACAAGTCTGTGAAGAGAGGCATCAGAGATTGCAAGTTGCTAGTAATTCTGCTAATATAAGATTACCACCGATGGCTCCTTGTTAGAAACAATGAACATGGGCCAGACCCATTCCCAACACTTGTCTTCTAATCCTGCCTTGAACTAATCAACATAGCTTCTGACCCTGGAGCAGGGCACAGAAGATTCACTCATAGTGAAGGGAAGGAGACAAAGTATTTATCCTAGGTGCAAAGGTAGTGTATTTCAGATTGTGTAGTCTTGACAGAAAAAATTTCACAGCAGGTAGAGTCCAGATTCAGTGCTAGTATATTAGATAATTTGAAGATAAACTCAGGAGATGGAGATACCTAGATACCGAGAGATAATAACCACTAATGGAAAAAATACACTTTCTAATTCTCCTTACATCTCTGTCAAATGAATAGGAAAGCAATGTGTCGCTAAGTAGAGTCACTTTGGCCCCTGCCTCTTTTTCTTCTCTTTCAGGCTACCAGGGGTGTGTGGATGAGCACAAACTGTTGAGTTAGTTTCACTAAATTTACATGCATGATGTTACTACCCAAGTAGTTAAAGGTATTTTCATATGTTGAAATGTAAACATGAGAAAAGTACTAAGATCAGGGTTCAGACTCTTTCTATCATTGCCCTCTGTTTGAGAGCACAATTTTCAAAGGCTACATATGTGATTAATCTCTCTTGTCCATTCCCCAGATTTAGACATTATTATTTTTTAAATGGATTTTTATATGCAAAGCCATCAACCATGCCATTAAAGTAAAAACATTAGCCAAAGCATAGCTCCTGTATTAAAATGAGATTTATAGAAGGAGATGGTAGGCATTTAGATCTCATACAGCAAGCTATAGGGAATGGAACTACTTGCAAGGTACCCTTCAGAGCTTCTAGAGATGAGGCATGTTTCTTCGGGCCTATAGAATCCCTGGGCCCTAGACACATAAATACAAGCATTTGTGGATAAAACTTTAGGCAGCAGTGTAAATTAGGTATCTATTCCCTTTGCTTTTATAAAACTTTGATGGCAAAGATTCTTGGTTTTGTCCTTATCTGCTCAGCCCACTATATGACAGCTAGTAGACACCTAAAATGTTTGTTGAATGAATGAATGAATGAATGGCATCACAAATGGCTGTTAGCTAAGAATAAGAAGGCTTGTTTCATGCGCTACCTCTCAACAGTCCTAAGAGATGGCTTTGATCCCTATCTTGGAAGTGTGTGGAATGTCACATCACAGAACTCAGGAAAACAAAAGTAGCAAACTTTTGACAAGCAAGTAGTGAGGTTATAAGAGGTTATATTATGCTTCTCAGAAAACCTTAAACTTTTGATTAAGAGTCAGAGATAACAATAGATTTTACATAATAGAAACTTTTCCACAGGGGAGAGGATTCTCTCAAAATGAGAGTGAAGAGAAGCTTGTGTTAGCTGCTGTAGCATATAATAAGCAATAAATGGGTTCAATTCCATAAAAGGGCTTGATTCACTATTCAGTTTTTTGTTTGAGGCAGAAATTCATAAATCAGTGGCATCTTATGTTATGAGGATAGTTTTAAGAATCACATAAGGCACTTGCCAGAAAACAACCACTTACTAATCAGGTGACCTTGGGACAAGGCATTAAAATTCATTCAACATTATTGACTTACAGATTTAGAACTGGAAGGAAAATTTTTCCTTCCTTTTTCCAATTTTGAAGTCATTGACTCCAGTTCCCTCATTTTGTATGAAAACTGAGTCCTATTAAGGTTAAATGGTTTATCCAGGACCACATAGCTAATAAATATCTGAAACAGGATTTGAATCTGGATTTTCCCGATTCCACATCCAATGTTCAAGTTGCAACAACAACCCTGTCTTTGAGTTCATCCATGAAATGAAGAATGATACCTAATCTGTATTTTGTGAGAAAAGGGTTAAGCCTTGGATAAAAAGTTTGGGAATCCTCCTTTTCTTCATTAATGAAGCAGTGATCAAAAGTTATCCTAAACCTGAAAATCATATCCCCTAAACTAGGGGTAGAGAATTAGTCAAATGGAAAAGAAAGTACAAAAGCTAACTGAAAAATAAAATTCCTTAAGCATTAGAATTAGATAAGTGGAAACTAATAGCTTTATGCAAAATCAAGAATCAATTAAATAAAATCAAAAGAATGAAAAAAATAGAAGAAAATATGATATATCACATTGCAAAGACAACTGACCTGGAGAAATAATTTAAGAATCACTGGACTATCTGAAAATCATGACCAAAAAAAGAGCTAGACATTCTCTTTCAAGAAATTATCAAGGAAAACTTTCCTGATATTTTAGAATCAGAGGGTAAAAGAGAAATTGAAGGCTTCTCTGATCATCTCCTAAGAGAGATCATAAAACAAAAATTCCTAGAATATTAGAAAGTGTTCTCAATCATTATTGATTAGAGAAATGCAAATTAAAAACAATTCTGAACTACTACTTCATACCTGTCAGATTGACTTCTATGATGGAAAAGCAAAATTACAAATGTTGGAAGGGATGTGGAAAAATTAAAGCACTAATGTACTGTTGGTTAAGTTTTATACTGATTCAACCATTCTGTAGAACAATTTGGAACTCTACCCAAAGAATTGGATGGAATACTATTGTCCTTTAAAAATGATGTTCTTAGAAAATCTTGGGAAAAGTCTTAAAGTGATACAAAGTAAAATGAGCAGAATCAGGAGAACATTGTATACAATAACATACAATATTGTATGATGCTCTACTCTGAATAACAGCTATTCTCAGCACTGCAATGGATTTCAGACAATTCTGTAGGACTTATGATAAAAGGTACTATCCATCTCCAGAGAAGGAATTGGTTGGTCTTGAATGCAGATTGAAGATATTTTTCTTTACTCTCCTTATTTTTCTTTGGAATCTGGAATTCAGAGGCAGATATACTACTTGGGCATTTACAGTTTACAGCCCAAACTGCTTTGGAGTAAGGTTACTTTGTGGATCATGAAAAGCAAGTGGAAAATAGCCCATGGTCTTAATTCTAGACAAAGCATGAGTAAACAAATAAACAACAAAAAACCACTTACTTTTAGAAAACAGAAAAACCAAGCTTACTTATCTCTGATAAATTAGAAAATCTGTGCTGGAATGATAAGTTACAGAAATGAAATATCCAGTCTTCCTTTGACTTTGGTACAAAGACAAAGTTCTATCAAGTTCTATCACATATGATTAATGCTAGAAACTGGATGCTGGGGAGTTTCAGGTCAGCAATGGAAATAGGTCCTTATTTTATATCATTTTCTAATATCACATTAAGAAATTGACAGTAAATAAATAAATAGTATGACAGTAGTGACAGTAAAAAAATAAACAGTAAATAACTAGCATGTGCAGATTGTGTTTTTTTTAACTCAAAAACAATGAGCAGGCCATGCTGGACTCATGTATGAACCTTCTAAAGCACGTTCTAGAGTGTTCAAAGGTCTTTCTTTTTTTAATTCTTTTGGGATAGAGCCAGTATCTTCTAAGAAGGCTTATTCTCAGTTAGGTCTTAGGAGGGTGAGGAAGGAAAAGAACAAGTATAATAGTCAAGTAAAAGTGTTACTGTGCCAAAGGATATGCACAACTTAGTTACTCTTTGGCTAAGTTCCTAGTTATTTTTTCAGAATGGTTATATCAGTTCAAAAGTTCTTCCATCTATGCATCCTTCCTTGTAATTTTCCTTTTTTTGAGGGGATAGTAGTGGTGGTAAATATTTCCGATTTGATGGGTAGGAGATGAAAACTCAAGGTTGTTTTAATTTTAATTTCTCTAATTTTTAGTCGTTTGGAGTATTTTTAAATCTGATTTCTGACAGCTTGGTTGACTTCTTTTGAGAACTATCTATTCATGTGCTTTGATTATTTATCTATTAGGAAATGGCTCTTATTCTTCTATATTCAAATCAACTTTTTATAGCTCCCACATATCAGATCATTATCAGAGAAACTTGCTGCAAAGGTATTTTCCCCCAATTAATTATTTTCCTTCTATTTGTAACAACAGCTTTGGTTTTGTTGGCACAATATCGTTTTGATTTTATGTAATCAAAATTGTCCATTTTATTTTCTGTGCTCCTCTTTACCCTGCTGTCATGTTTAGAGAATATCTGTTCTAAAAGACAACAAACATATGAAAAACATCTCCCCAAAGGGCACATTTCTAAAGTCCTTGTTCTCCTTTCTCATTAGAAAAAAGTGAAACATTATTAGATGCCTCCCAACTCATTTACTTCATGCTGCCTGCTATGCATGAAATATAATGTCATATTTATAAAACATTTCCAACTTTTGTGAAATACATTCATCATCAGTGACTTACATGGATATCTGAAGTCCATCAATACTGTAATCATAATGTCTTCTATTAACTTGATAATTTCAATACCATTCCCTAGAGCCAGAGAGGTTAATAAATTCACAGAATCAGTTGATTTAAGTATTATATTTTCTTTGCTTTACCATCCTTTGAAACTGGGATTATAAAGAATGTAAAATGAATAAAAAGGAGAAGAAATGCTAAGTGCTTAATACACAAATTAGATCCATTGGTCCCAGAGTAATGTACTGTGAATAGTTTTCAAGAAAACTATAGGAAAGATAGAGGAAGAGTGGCAAAAGTAGTAGAGATAGTTAGGGGTCATAGTGGGTAGAGGACTGAATCTGGATTAGGAAAACTTTGAGTTCAATTATCTTAAGAACTTCCTAGATGTGTGACTCTGGGCAAATCACTTAATTTGTTTTCCTTGGTTTCCTCTACTGTAAAATGAGGATAATAATAGCACCTATCTTCCAGGGTTGTTGCTGAGGATCAAATGAGCATAGTGCCTGGCACATAATAGGCATTATATAAATACCTATTTTTTTCCTCCGTGGTTGCAGAATTTTTGGAATGCATTATTGCCTTGGGAAAGCATCATCTGCTTCATGATAGTGAGATCAAGCATGGCCTATAGCTAGTATTGGTGCCTAAAGCACTGCCAAATTCCAATCCTAACTGTGCAGTTATTCACCTTGAGAACTTGTGTCAACATTCCTAAAAACCTCTCTGAGTCCTCTGATTTACTATCTCTTAAATGGGAGATAATCATGCTGATCTCCTTGACAGAGATGCTCTGAGGAATAATAGATAAACAATTGTGAAGAGCTATATAAATGCTAAATAATGATTACAATAATAACCTTTTGTAAGAGTCAGAGTTGTAAGGGGCGGCTCACACTTGGATGCCTTGGTAAATGTAGAAATCAATACGGCTGCTCCCTGGACACATTGGTGTTCTTTAAAATAGTAAAAAAAAAATGATCCAGTGACCATGATATTCAATAACTGTCTGAGAGAAAGCTGAAGCAGGCATATGAAGTATAAAGTGGAAGTGTTAAGATAATGGCACATTACCAAATGAAACAGGTATTGAACAATTGGTAAATGAAAAGGAATTATTGCCATTCTGGGTATAATCTATGGGATGGTAGGGATGGTAAATCAAATTTCATCAAACTAAGTCATTCTCACAAGAAAAAGTATTGCCAGAAGGAAAGCAGGCTAAGAAAAAGCAAGATCATTAGTACTAGGGTCAGTTGCCTCCCTGATATTCTTGGACTGGGAGACAAGCTGGGTGTTTCCAATGGGAAACCAGAGGAGTAAGAACAAATAGGGCCTTCTTTGGGATGGTACCAAGGCAATAGGAATAGAAGGTAGAGAAAATTATTTTAGAGTAGAAGGGAGCAAAAAATTGTTCTTTCCCCATTCCAGACTTCTTCCTTCCTTCCTTCCTTCCTTTCCTTTCCTTTCCTTCCTTCCTTCCTTCCTTCCTTCCTTCCTTCCTTCCTTCCTTCCTTCCTTCCTTCCTTCCTTTCCTTCCTTCCTTCCTTCCTCCCTTCTTTCCTTCCTTTCTTTCTCTTCCCCTTCTTTCTCTTCTCCTCCTTTCTTCTCCTTTTTCCTCCTCTTTCTCCTCCTTTTGGAATTTTTTTGGAAAATTTTTAACTTAGAAAAATATGGGCATATGAGAGGGGATATCAGGAAGGAAGGTCAAGGTAGATTGACTAGGTTATTGATCCTTACTGGATGAAGAAAGAGTAGTTTTGGACTCAGTTCTGATATCTTTTCTCTATAGTTTCCTATTAATGCTGTATATTGCTCATTTGTACACAGTTGTTTGCAAGTTGTCTTCCCTATTAGATTGGGAACTTCTTGAGGTTAGGGCTAGTTTTTATTTTTCTTTACATTTCTAGTACTTAGTATAATTGGAAGTTAATAAATGCTTATTAATTCACTGACTGAAAACTTGCATACCAAGTTATAGTGATATAGTGAACCCTAGGTTTTAGTTATTATTATCCCTGTGGAAATGTGATTTCTGTGACAATATTTTTGTTTATTTTGTTTGGTTGCTATGGTTATTTCTTTGAAAAGGAGAAATGAAAAGAGGGAAAAACATATAGAATTTCTTTTTTGTCAAGTTCCTCCAAGAACTGAACTCCTAATGATAGGGAACAATTGAACTGTGCAACCAACTAGTTACTTAGTATTTCCTAGGCAGGTAACTCATCCCCCTGCCCTCCTACTTCTGCTGTAATCTTTTCTTTCTTTGTAAAATGAAGATATTAACTTATACGATTTCTAAAGTCATGGGCAGTACTAAAATTTTTGAGTTCTATGTTAATCATCCATTGTGTATTACTGAGATTCTAGGGCTGATAAAATCCGGAAGAGTTATGAGGAATATAGAAAAAATGGTAACAAAGTCCTCTAGGGTCTCATGATCTTGGAAAGTATCAAACCCCACACATACATTTGGCTGACTTTTAACAAACATTGAAGAAACCATAACAATGGATAAAGAAGTCTAAACAGGAAAAGGAATAGCCCTTTGGAAGTCAGTCTCCCAAAGGCTGCACAATTTCTTTCTTTTAACCCTATGACCTCTTGCAAGCCCTCTTTAATGAAGAGAAACATAGATCCATGGCTAAGCACTAGGTAGTAAATTCTAATGTTCCTAACTTCCTGTACAAGTCACAGGAACTCCCAGAAGCTTAGGCTATTTTTACTTAAATCAGATTCATACATTCAGTGGAGAGGGATTGTCTCTCTGTCTTTCATTTTTTACAGACATACAAGTTCTCTTTTCCCATTTTCTTTTTGTCTTTTTGTTGGGAGGAAGATTTTGGGGTTTGGGTAGACTGAGGGAGCATAGTAGGTAGCTCTTCTAAGAATTTCTTAGCTGCTCCATTGCTCTATTTCTGGTACTGAGAGGTTCTGCCTCATGCCTGCCACAGAATTATAGGATTTTAGGATTAGAGCTGTAACAGATATTGGAAACCATCAACTCCAATACCCTCACTTTACAGGTAAGGAAAGTTAGGCTGAGAAAAGTGAAGTAGCTTGCCTGTAGTTACACTGCTAGAAAGTATTTGACTTTGTTCTTTTTCTCTTATTTGTTCATAAATTGTTTACCTATCCACATGGCTAATAATAATAATATGTTCTATTTTATTCTAATTTTCTTGTAATATTTTTATATCTAAGTCATCCAATTTTATTTCATCTTGGTAATGGTGGAGTGCCCATCAATTGGGGAATAGTTGAACAAGTTAGGGTATATGTCTGTGATGGAATATCGCAGAACTATAAGAAACAATGAAGTCAGTGATCTTAGAAAAAACATGTAAAGACCTGAACAAAATGAAGAAGAGCAAAGTGAGCAGCAGCAAGAAAACATTGTATATAGTAACAGCAATATCTTTTTAGAAGGACTTTGAGCTAATAAGTCATTTTGACTCCTCTAAATACCTTAAATTAACCATAAAGGACATATTAAGAAAGGCACTATCTATATCCAGAGAAAGAACAATTAAATAGAAGTATTATAGAACATATACATATATATTATGTATGTATACATATATTTTATCTATCCTTATTTATATCTAATTAAAACCATCTTTAAGGTGGGGGGGAGGGAAAGGAGGAAAAAAAGTGCCTGAGATGGGTTTGCCTGTGGTTACATAGCTAGAAAGTGCTTAACTTTGTCCTCTATCTTTTGTTTATTCATAAATTATTCCTATCTATAAGTCTGCTCTATAATTTCTTTCATTTATTTATTTATTTACTTTTTGGGAGTTCTAGTGGAAGGCTTCTTGGATATACAAAGTTTGTCCTTTAAAGTTCCAAGTCCATTCTAGTCTCCAGCTCAGCTTTTTCCCTCAATCTGATTCCTTCATTTTGCCACAGTCCAAAGATGGAGCTTAGCAAGTGTGCTGGTAAATTTTTTTAAAATAGTATTTTATTTGTTCTCCAATTATGTGTCAAGACACTTTTTAGCATTCATTGTTACAAGATTTTGAATGCCAAATTTTTCTTTCTCTCTTCTTTGACATAGGTTATACATGTGCTATCATGTAAAACATATTTCTATATTAGTCACAGTTGTGAAAAAAGAAACAGAAAAGAAAAAAAAAGCACAAAAAAGAATAAAGTGAAAAAATATGCTTTGATTTGCATTAAGAGTTCATCAATTCTTTATCTGGATATGGATAGCATATTCCTTCATTAGTCCTTTGTACTTGTCTTGATTCATTGCATTACTGAGAAAAATTGAGTTATCCATAGTTGGTCATCCCACAATATTGCTGATACCATGTAAAATGTTTTCTTGGTCCTGCTCATTTCACTTTGCATCAGTTCATACAAGTCTTTCCAGATTTTTCTGAAATCTGCCTGTTCATCATTTCTTATTGCACAATAGTATTCCATTGCATTCATGTATCACAGCTTGTTTGTCCATTCTTCAATTGAAGGGCATCCCCTCAATTTCCAATATTTTGCCCGCACAAAAGGGTTGCTATAAATAATTTTGTACAAATAGGTTCTTTTCTCCTTTTTGATTTATTTAGGACATAGACCTGGTAATGGTATTATTGAATCAAAGGGTATGTACAGTTTTAAAGTCTTTTAGGCATTGTTCCCAAATTGTTCCCTAGAATATTTGAATCAGTTGACAACTCTACCAACAGTGCATCAATGTCCCAATTTTCCCATAGCCTCTCTAACATTTATCAATTTCCTTTTCTGTCATATTAGTCAGTCTGATAGGTATAAAATGTTATCTCAGAGTTGTTTTAATTTGCATTTTTCTAATCAAAAATAACTTAGAGCACTTCTTCATATGCTTATAGATAGCTTTGATTTTTTTTTCACTTGAAAACTTCCTCTTTTTTTACTTTATTGACTATATTCTTTGACTTTATGAATTGGGGGATGACTTTTTTTTTTTTTTATAAATTTGACACAGTTCTCTATATTTCTGAAGATATAGATTTTATAAGAGATATTTACCATGTATTTCCTTCTCTCTCTGCCAGTTTTCTGCTTTCCTTTCTTTTTTGCTGAGGCGATAGGACTTAAGTGACTTGCCCACGGTCACACAGTCAGGAGGTGTTCAGTGTCTGAGGTCAAATTTGAACTCGGGTCTCCTGACTTCAGGGTTGGTGCTCTATCCACTACACCAACTAGTGCCCCTCTGCTCTCCTTTTAATCTTGATTGTATTGGTTTTGTTTATATAAAAACTTTCAGTTTTAATATAGTAAAAATTATCCATTTTACATCTTTATCTCATCTTTGGTCATAAATTTTTCCCTTCTCCACAGATTTGACAGGTAGACTATTTCTTGCTTTTCTAATTTGCTTATGATATCACCCTTTATATCTAAATCATACACTCATTTTAGCCTTATCTTGATATATGGTGTGAGATGTTGATTTTGTTTTCATTCTATTTCTTTCTTTCTCTCTTTCTCTTCTTTTCCTCTCTCTTTCTTTCTTTCTCTTTCTTCTTTCTTTCTCTCTCTTTCTCTCTCTCTCTCTCTCTTTCTTTCTTTCTCTTTTTTTTTCTTTCTGCCAAATATTGAATTCTTATTCCAGAGGCTGGGGTCTTTGGGTTTATACAGTTATTTACTACTGTCTTGTATACCTAATCTATTCCACTGATCCACCACTCTATTTATTAGCCAGTACAAGATAGCTTTTATGATTACTGCTTTATAATATAATTTGAGATCGGTGTGATTAGGCCACCTTTCTTTGGATTTTTCTGTTAATTTCTTTGTTATTCTTGACCTTTTAATCTTCCAGAGGAATTTTGTTGTTATTTTTTTCTGGCTGTATCAAATGCTTTTTTGTTATTTGATTGATATGGCATCAAATAAGTAAATTAGTTGAGGCAGAATTGTCATTTTTTTATATTGTCTTGGCCTATCAATGAACAAATGATATTTTTCCAATTGTTTGGACCTATCTTTATTTGAATGAAAATTTATAACTGTTTATAATTGTGTTCACATAGTTCTTGGGTTTATCTTCTCAAGTATTTTTTTATTGTTTATGTTTTTTTAAAATGGAATTTCTCTTTCTCTTGCTGCTTGGCTTTATTGGTCATATATAGAAATACTAATGATTTATGTGGTTTTATTTTTCGGGGGGAATGTTTGGCAGAGTTGTTCTGTATTTATTGTATTTGCCTCATTGATCAACCTTATAAAAAGATGTAGTTCAACTGGTAATTTATTTAGAGCTGAGAAAAATTAGGAAAAAACACCAGCTTACTTGATGACTTTCAAGTAAGCTTTGTTTTCCTGGATTCCAATAGCCAAGTCCTAAAATTAGCCAGGTGCAGATATATATGTAGAGATGTACCTGTGTGTGTGTGTGTGTGTGTGTGTGTGTATTTACACACACACACACACACACACACACATATATATGCATATATAATTATTCATAGGCAGAATTCTCCAAAGATAAGGTACCCAGAGAATTTTACATTTTCAGGTGAGAATTTAAATCGTAATACAAGAGTTAATCAACATAAGACAACCGTGTAGAAAAGTCCCACAGCAGTTTATAATTTCCTCCCAAATGAATAATTCAGACAACACATGCCATGCTTCCATAAGAGGAACTGATTACTTCCAAGTTGGTGATCAGCTTCATGGAAGACCTTTGAATGAGCCTGGAAGTTTGGGTCAAAACTGGAATAGACAGAAAGGAGAAACGAGATCATTATTAGATAAAATGATCCCAGGTGTGTACAAAGATGTAGACATAAATGAAAATATTTTGAATTGAGTTTATTGAACAATAGGTTCAGGGAAGTGCTGGCAAATACTTATAAACTGATTTTCTGCAAAAAAAAAGTATGTAGACTACATTTTAAAGTTTAATTTGCATTATTAACATTTTCTCCATCTTTTTCTTAAATAAACATAATCAAGAAAATAGCATATCATGCCCTCTTTTGTAACATTTGCTGATTTCTGAGCTGTAAATACTCAGATTGAAAATTTAACAACTATCATTTACACATGCTGGTTTCATTACATTCCTGAATTCCCTAATAGGAGAATGGGTATAAAGTTAGAAAACTGGGTTGAGATCATATTGGATCATATTGAGATCAGAAAGGAATTTTCTTTACAATTTGTAGTTGCAGATAGGTGGTGCCTTATCAGGAGTTATACAGCTTCTCTGGCAACTGGAAGTAGAATCTGACTTTTCTTTTTTCATTTTCTTTTTTGTTTTTGACCTTTATTTCTTTTTATATTTTCTTTTCCTATTTAATTTTAAAAGTTTTCTTTCTTATACCTCCTTTTCTCTTTCTTCTTCTTTTGATGTCATGTCAAGAAGTTGGAACTTTACTCTATAGATAACTGTAGGAAATCAAAGATCTTGCCAATTGCAAAGGACTAAGAACTTGGGCCACATCGATAATTGGGGAAATCCAAAGATGCATCAAAGATATTAGACAGCTATATGTGAATAGAAAATGCAGGACAAATAATGATGAAGCAGGATAACTGAAGCAGTCAAAAACATAAGATTTAGAGTAGAAAATAAACTTGCAGATCATTTAGTCCAATTGAAGAAACAGGGGCCCTAGAGTGTGAATAGCAGAATTAATATTTGACCCCAGTTCCCCAACCTCAAAACCAATGCTATTTTACTTTACTATGTTGCCATTGTTAGGACAGTGTATCGGTATGAGCTGAGAACAATCAGTTAAACATATGGAATGTAAGGAATGAAATAGACTATCATGCACATATTTCTTTTTGGTTTGGGGCAGGCATATTCAAAGGGAATATCTTGAAAGGATTTAGGAAATGGACACTTTAGAAAAATTCATCTAGTAGCATTGAAGAAGATGAATTAGATGAAGGAGAGACAGAGATGAAAAGCATGGAAATCAGTTTAGAAGATAATGGAAGAATCCCAGTGGTGACTCTGGACTTGTAGGACTGTAAGAATAGAAAAGCAATAATGAAAATGAAAGATCTTAGAATGGGAGAATTCTTATTATTTTCTATTTTCTTTTTCTACCTACTTAATTTTGATTACCTTTCTTATTTTTCTTTCCTTCATTCTCTCCTCCCCTTTGCTTCCATGTTTCCCTTTTCCTTTTCTTCCATTTTGTCTTCACTCACTTCTTTATCTTCTATTGTCTCTTATTTTAATTTTCCTTCATTCTATCATATATTTCTTAATGTTCTTCTGTTTTAATTTTTTAAAAAACAAACAAACTTTTTTCTTTCTCTTCTTTCCTATAACTCTCTCTTTGCTTCAGCATGGAGGAAAAAAAATAATTGAAGCATATTGGTACAAAATGGGAGGAATTTAATTTCTTCTCCAATAGACCTCACATGCTGTAGAAATATTCCAGTTGGTAGATAGGAAGATAGTCTTCTGTAGTTCAAGGTGAAATATAGATTTTCATTTCCTGCAGGATAAATTCAAGAAGGGATAAGTCTTGCCCTGGCCTGGGGTCATTTAAACCATTCCAGAGAAAGAGATACATGTGACTTCTTTTTTTTTTTTTTATTTTCAGTATTGTAATATTGGGTTTTTATTTAAAGACAAACCAAAAATAAAACTTTTTTTTAACTTGATGTCCCTTATACATCTCAGACTCAATATGTCCTAAATAAAATTTACTATATTTCTCTTCAAACCCCTCCTTCCTATAACATCTTTCATTTCTGTCAGAGTTACCAAGGCTTGTAATTTTGGAGTCATCCTTGATTCTTTGATTTTCTCAGACTCCATATTCAGTCAATTCCTAAGTGATCATATCTGTGTAACATCTCTTCCATTCATCTTTCCATTCATATAGCTTCCAAGGTATTCATCACCCCTTCTCTAGACTTGCAATAAGTTCTTAATTTGTCCCTTACTTCAATTTCTTCCTGGTCAAGTTTACCCTAGTCAAGATTCCAGTTTCTTATTTCTAAAACACCATTTTGATGAAATGATACCATTCTCCTTCTTCATAGTCAAAAAATCTTCAATGACTCATTTTATAAATGAGGAAACTGAGTTAGATAGGTTTAAGTGATTTGTTCAGGATCACAGAGCTAGTAAAATTCCAAGGTCAGATTTGAACCCAGTGCTCATATGTATTATATGACCTAGTTGCACTTGTTTTTATGCATCTGCATTATTTCCTAAATCTCTCTTCAGTAGAATGCATGGTCCTTGAGAGATGCGTCTATTTTATTTTTTATTTATTTTCCCATTACCTAGTACTATCCCTTCCATGAAGTATGTTTTATTTTTTATTATAGCTTTTTATTTACAAGATATATGTATGGGTAATTTTTCAGCATTGACAATAGCAAAACCTTTTGTTCCAACTTTTCCTCTCCTTCCCCCAGATGGCAGGTTGACCAATACATGTTAAATATGTTAACATATAAGTTAAATACAAGATATGTGTACATGTCCATACAGTTATTTTGCTGTACAAAAAGAATTGGACTTTGAAATAGTATATAATTAGCCTATGAAGGAAATAAAAAATGCAGGCAGACAAAAATGGAAGGATTGGGAATTCTATGTAGTAGTTTATAGTCATCTCCCAGAGTTCTTTTGCTGGTTCAATTCATTACTGCTTTATTGGAACTGATTTGGTTCATCTCATTGTTGAAGAGGGCCATCCATGTCCATTAGAATTGATCATCATATAGTATTGTTGTTGAAGTATATAATGATTTCCTGGTCCTGATCATTTCACTCAGCATCAGTTCATGTACATCTCTCCAGGTCTTTCTGAAATCATCCTGCTGGTCATTTCTTACAGAACAAAAATATTCCATAATATTCATATACCACAATTTATTTAGCCATTCTCCAATTGATGGGCATCCACTCAGTTTCCAGTTTCTGGCCACTACAAAGAGGGCTGCCTCAAACATTATTGCACATAGGTCCCTTTCCCTTCTTTAAAATGTCTTTGGGACTATTTCAAAATCCAATTCTTCTTGTACAGCAAAATAACTGTTTGGACATGTATACATATATTGTATTTAACTTATACTTTAACATATTTAACATGTATTGGTCAACCTGCCATCTGGGGGAAGAGGTGGAGGGAAGGAGGGAAAAAGTTGGAACAAAAGATTTTGCAATTGTCAATGCTGAAAAATTACCCATGCATACCCAGTAAGTTACCCAGTAGTAACACTGCTAGATCAAAGGATGCATGTGACTTCTAAAGTTTGCAAAAAAAAAAAGAAGCCTTTACTTCTCTCATAAGATCTACTAACTACTCAGGAAGTATTAGGGCTATTTATATTTTTAGAAAAAGAGAAAGAAGAAGAAAAGAGGAGAAAAAGAATGAAAGTGAGAGAGAAAAGAGAGTGAAAGAGAGAGAATAGAGAGAGAAGAGGAGAGGAGAGAAAAAGGAGAGGAAAGGAGAAAGAGAGAGAGAGAGAGAGAGAGAGAGAGAGAGAGAGAGAGAGAGAGAGAGAGAGAGAGAAGAGAGCTGTAAAACTATAATGACACTTCCTGTTTTCTTTGCTTCTTAAGACAGTGTAAGCAAACTACACCTTCCAAGATGTGAGACAAAAGATCTCAAGGTGGAGAAGCTAGCCAGGTGTGCTTGTGTCATCACACACTCTACTGCTCAACACAAAGTACAACCTTTGTCAAAAGGTTTTGAAGAAGTATGGTGCCTGTCTGAGCTGAAGTTTATTTTTTCAAGAATTTGTTTGACTTTCTTTACACACTCTTTTGGAATTCCTTGAGGAATGATCCCTCATTTTAGAGTCAGAAGGGCTCTTATGGAGGTCAAATAGTCCAATCTTCTTATTTTATAGCTAGGGAAGCCAAGACAAGAGAGGTAAAATAACTTTGCCAACATCATGCAGTAAGCAGCAGAACTTAATTAAAAATTAATTTCTCTGACTCCCAGTTCTTTACTTCTTACTGCATGATGCCATTGAATGTCTGCACATTGCTATAATAATATAACTGATGTTATATGGGATCTGTAATTTTATTAGTATACCGAAGAGAATATACTCTCTTCTCTAATGAAGTTTACAAATATTCTGTTAATTGACTTGATCATGATTTCATGAGCTGTGTCAGAGGTAGGGTTTTAACTCAGATCTTCCTGATTCTAAAACCGACTCCCTAGTCACTGGGCCATGCTGCCTCTCTATTATGTAGCACTTTATATATATGACTTAATTAATTACTTTACAACACCCTTGTGAGATAGTTGTTAAAGCTCCATCTCCCTTTTATATCTTTTCCAGGTTGTGCTGCGGACTTTTTGTACTTTTCCCATCATCCACAGATATCTCTTCGCCTTAGTAGTTCACTCCACCCCTGGATCTCTCATATTGGAAGGGTCCTGCATCCCTATAGCCACTCCTCTAGTTTGTTATTCCTCTCTGAGCCTCCATTTTAAGGATGATATCAAGGCCAGCCATAGCTTTATTCTTCTCCACATTTTCTCTACAAGTATTTAAAATCCCCATTAAAAAAATATTTTTATTTGTTTGTTTAGATATTGTCTTCTCCCATTAGGATTTAATTTCCTTAAGGGTAGAGAGAACTCTCTTTTTTTAATTCTTGAATTTGTATTTCTAGTTGGCTAGGTCAGTGTCTGGGATATAATAAGTATATATTATATACCCACATACATACACACATGTGTACTAAGTATATATGTGTGTGTGTGTATACAGATATATGGCAAGTCTATTTAATAGTATTTTATTTTTCCAAATTCATGTAAAGACAGTTTTCAACATTTATCTTTGTAAGATTTTGAGCTCCGAATTTTTCTTCCTCCCTCCCTTGCTTCTTCCTTCCCTAAGACAGTTCATGCCCTACCTCTGACACAGCCCATGAAATTATGGCCAAGTCACTTAACAGAACATTTGCAAATTTCATTAGAGAAGAGAGCATATTCTATTTGTTATACTAATAAAATTATAGATTCCATATAACAGTTATATTATTATTATAGTAATGTGCAGACATTCAACAGCATCATGCAGTAAAAAATAAAGAACTGGGAATCAGAGATATCAGTTTTTAATTAATCCCTAAGATAATCTGATATAGGTTATATATGTATAACCACATTGAATATATTTCCACATAAGAAGACTATATATAATAAGCTTTATATGTATAGCTACATACACACACACACACATATATATATATATACACATACTATGCCCATATATATGTATATGCATATACATAGAGAGGTTATTGACTTGATGAGAAAATTAAAGGTCAGAAATGTTTATTGTCTAATTTGTCTTAGAGTCACATACATAACTAGTATTAATCACAGACTAGATAAGAATACTGATCTCCCTGATTCCTGAGTCAATCAATAAATAAACATTTTTTAAAAAGTACCTACTATGTGTCAAGTGCTATGCCTTAGCATACATAGCCTTAGCACTGGGGATATAAAAAAAGAGAAAAGAGAATCTCTGCCCTGAAGGAGCTTATGTCTAGCACTTTACTCAGTGTCCCATAGTGTAGTGTTTCTTATATTACCATGTTGCTATCATATCAGGGCAGCATTCTGTGTTGGAGCTTAGTTCATTCTACATTTCTTGATTCCATCACACTATACATAGTTTATGAATATTTTCTTCTCTTTGACCCAGATTTATTACACATACATAACTGAATTCTCAAACAGTGAATTCTAGCTTAATTTCTCTAAAGGCAGGACTTGTTACAGAGGCGAGAGCAGTAAAGGCTTAGTCTAGTGTTACAAAATGTTTTTTCCTGGCTGCAAAAGGCTCAGTCCCTGGAATATACCTTCAATGTAGCTGTCTACCCCACAGCAAATGATCATAAGTCAACGCATAATAGATAAGAATTTTAATTCAGTTTATCATATGTTTATATATTTAAATTTAGGAGTTGAATTGATATAATTGGTAACATTACACATTTGCTTTGATTTGAGTTGCCAAGTGATTGGAAAATCTTTAATTTCTGAGCGAATTACATAACTTCTTGTTGCTTATTCTAATTTATCTTTTTTTGCATAATTAGTATGGAATAATTTAATTTACAGTTTTCCTTTTAAATGATTTAAATGATGTCTGCTGAGATGCTAGGAACTGCATGATTAGTTGAGTCTGCTGGAAGATACCTATGTCTCACAGACTGGAGAATTTAAAAATGTAACATCTTCCCAGGAGCCTGTGGAGATGGAGTTTTTCAGCTTGATCATTTCTCCTTTTATTATTTCCTTTTCCTGGCTGCTTCCTGCTTCCAGACTGAGCAGCATTTACATTCGTTGCTGGAGAGTCCTTTCTTCTAGTTCTTTGTTCTGTCTCTGTTGTTTTTAACTCGATTTTTTAGCTTCCTGCCAGAGTCCAAGAAGAAGTTTGGTTATTCATTTGGACAATGCTTTTATTCTGCCCGCAAGCTATGGCTCCTCTCTCTGGCTGGGGAAAGGTGATTTTTACACTCCAGCTAACCCACAGTTCCTGGATGCTTGAACACAGCCACCCACCTACACCCTACACACACACACACACACACACACACACACACACACACACGTAGATTTCATCCTTTAGTCTTGGATGCTGAATAACCAAAAGAGTTGTTAAGATAGGAAGAGATCTCTCAGCTTTACAGTATCTGGCCTTTTAGGTTTTTCTAGGTTCCTCCTCTCTCCTTTGTCATAATTTCCTTCAACCTCCCTTGTCCCCATAAAAATGTCTGGCTCCCTCTTAGACTCATTTGTGTAACTTGTGATGATGGTTTCACTTAACTTATTCCATCTGTTTGTTGCTCTTCTCAGCAGAGTGGCTCAGCGTCCAAAGCCTTGTTTGCTCTTTCTTTTTAATTCTTTGATTTTGTTCTCAGTACATGAATAATCTGGGAAGTTCTTAGCACAGCAAATTTCCTCTACCAATGAAGATCCCAGCAGTCTGTGACTTCACAGATCAATCTGTTTTTGTTGGAAATACTTTGAAATATAGGGGTTAAGTGATCTGCCTCTAGGGACATAGCTAATGTTAGAAGTAGAAGTTGAATTTAGTTTTCTACCTGCTCTGTAACATTGCCTTTGGTTTGGCTTCTTGTGTATTAACTTTTCTATCTTTAGCTTTTTAAGCTAAAGTTATCTGAACTTAAGTTACCATTTAGTGTATTATACTCTGGGATACTGTAGTCATTCAGAATCTTCTCAAACCCAAGAGACAGAAATTGAATAGTGACTTACTTTTCCTAAGTAGCTCTAGTCAGTTATTAGAAGATAAGCTTTCCATGGAAACTTTTGTCAACATTCTCCCCAACTTTCTTTAACTTTCCCCCATACTATTAGCACCCTTTTATATGCTGTCCCATTCCCTACTTTATTGCTAGCTAGACAGACCAGAAGCCATCTGTACTCTGTGCTCTTGAGGTTCCCAGGACAGTGTTAGGAACATAATAAGTACCCAATAAATACTTTTTGATTGGCATAATAAATTTTTCTGTAAACAGATATAGGTATGAGTACATAAAAGAAGCATCTGATGCTTAGGAATATCTAAGGATGGAGACAAGGAGGGAAAGTTTTCCTCATGTGTTAGTGTACCTGAAAATGAGATTACCATTAAGACATTCTTAGTTCTCCAAGGATTAGAGCCAAAAGAATGACCTACATAGTTCTGATATTTACTAGCTGTATGACTTGGGTTGACTGTATGATATGGGAGAAAAGATGACTCTGTAGTCAAGGGACCTGGGTTCAAATTCTACCTCTGATCTTTACTCTTTGTATAACATTGGGTAAATTGCTCTCAAAATCTCAGTTTCCTCATCTGTAAAATGAGGGGAATTGGACTTGATGACATCTGAGATTTTTCCCAGTACTATATCTATGATCTTTTGCACATCTCTAATCTTCTGTTTCCTCATCTGAAAAATTGGGGATGAGAACATTTGTAGCAATGCTTTTGCAGTTTTGTTGCGAGGATCAAATAAGATTAAATGTATGGAAAGCATTTTGCAAACCTTTAAACATTGTATAAATGTCAGCTATTATCCAATATAATGTAAACATCTTGAGGGTAGGAATATTTTCCTCCTATCTCTCCAGTGGATTATAGCAGATATTTAAAAAAATGCTTGTTGAATTGAACTGAATTACAATGATTGCTGAGTGTCCTACAACAACCAAGAATATCTATTTTAGATCTGCCTCTGTTAAAGTGTTCCCAACTTAGTGTGTCTCCACTACACAGTAGCATGATATTTGCTTAGCACTAAAATACTAAAGTGGTATGTGTGGAAAAAAAAAAACAACTCTACAACATTTCTTATATTTAGTAATGGGAAAAGTCATTCCTTCCAAGTCTCAAAATGATTTTCATGTGAGTTGCAAGTGAGAAGTTAGAATCTTGGGCCAGTTTTAAAAACAACAATAAACTTTCCTCCATTATATTTTTGGAATTACATTTACAAAACATTTGTAAATGTTAGATAATAATGTGAATGTAGGGGTCAATGGCTTTCTTCTACACTGACTAATGGGAAAAATAGGATTGTTAAATATAAGGAGAATTGGAACAAAGGCAAGGTTGCTAAAACTTTTGCAGTGCTAGCCTCCAGAGTATAGACAGCACAGTGATAATCTTATATCTTTTTCCTCTCCTTGGGCTCTGTAATAGAATCCAAACATCTTACTCTCTGGGCATATGGAAAGTCTATTTGCCTTTTTGTTGTTTTAAATATTTAGTTTGTCATTATAAATAGTGTTAATCAGGAGCCTTTGCTATTCTGGAAATGCAGTTGGGAAAAGGCGGTTGCAGGGGGAGAGGGGAGGATGTCCATAGAGAACAAAGAATGATAGATTTAATATTGAGGTGTTTTGTCAGATTACTGTTACTGACTAGGGGCTCAGAGGTTTAAAATGTAAAGAAACTTATGGATCTTTGATACCACTTCACAGAGCAGAGAAGGAGCATTCATCCAGGAACATATATCAGGGCAATGAATCAGTAGGAAGGGCAAGGAGGTGAAGTGCAAATAGTTGTAATTGAACAACTCTGCTCATCATATTATACCAAATGCCATATATTCATATTTATATAAATGTATGTATACATAAATACCCATATCTCACTGTATGTATGTAAATATTTGTACATATATTTGTAATTCACAGAGCATTAGTGTATACACACTAGGCACACTCATAACTGCTGACCTTGGCCAGATGAAATTAGGTTGGGCTGGTTTCCCCACTTTCACTTGGCTCTCCATCAGTTTAATGCTAGATTTTGTGCCATACACATATTTCATTACTTCCTTTTAGTGTGTTTTTAATTCTATTCTTTTAAAAAATAAAAATTTTTAATAAATAAAAAATATCACTCCAAGAAAACATGAACAAATTGTAGGTCTTAAAGAGCACATTTTAATGACTATTAGATAATGTAGTAGTTATTGATGTGGGAAAATCAAATATTTCACTAAGTCCTCTGTGAAGCAGAATTAGGTGCAACAAAATACAAAGGAACTTGTGGTCAGAAATGAAAAATACCAACAACTGGCACACTATAGCTACAAAACAGCCTAACTAATCCTGGAAATAATCAAAGTCCTTTGGAGAGAGCTAAAAGCTTCCTGTTCAGTGCTGCTTAGGCTTCTGGAAGATGGAAGAGTAGTTAGTAATTAATGCTCTGAAGAAAAAATGCTAATGAACAGCAAGATAATACAAAGAATAAATAATAAATAGTGGAAAATGTAATTTTTTTTTACAGCTATAAATTTCCCCCTCCCTCCCACTGTTTCCAAACTACTGTCAGAAGTTCAGTTGAGCCTATAATATCTAGGTACCTTCATAAGATAGTAAAACTTCTGCTCTCCAAACTGTTTGGGGAATTATTGTTTTGTAAATTTCTAGTAAACCTGGAAGCCTGGTTTACTTAAGGAAATAATGAATTCTGATAAATAGATTGATAGCCTGAGAAGTAGCTCAGTTATATAACTGCAGAAATCTCCAAATGGAGATGGAATATCACAACATAGTGTTCTACCATGCTGCACATCATGAAAGGTTGAGAAATTTATCCAAGAGATGGAGACCAACATGCTTCAATGGCCTGGGAATTTGCCTAATTTAAACCCCTATGAAAACCTATGAAATTGATGAAAACCTATGTGTTATAATTAAGGCTAGCTCTGGAAAAAATATACTATTCATCAAAGGCCTGTTTAACAACCAATGCAATATATGGTTTTATGACGAATTAAATAATATGTGTCAAAATCTTGTGAACTCAGTGCCAAATTGTGTAAAACAAGAAATTACAGAAAAAGGGGGCATATTGAATATTAAAAGTTTCTTAAATATAAAAAGTTGTAATGTTGATTATATGTTAATAAGTTTAATTATTTTACCTTATACCATTTAATTTGCACACCACTATCTCTAAAAATAGCTATGTACAATTTCTTTCTCTTTCTCTCTATTTTTCTTTCTCTCTTTCTTGCCCTCTGTGTCTTTCTTTCTGTCTCTGACTCTTATCTGCCTCTGTCTCTGTTTCTGTTTCTGTCTCTGTCTCTCTCTGTCTCTGTCTCTTTATTTCTTTTTCTGATACAGAAACAACCTAGTTTAACACTTTTAATTTTTAGATGAAGAAACTGAAAAGCAAAATGATATTCAAGGTCACACACTTAGCATTATTGAGCTGGATCTTCTGAATCTCCTTCAGATCTCTGTTCTACTACACCAAACAGAAGACTGGAAGTCCTTAGCTAGTCATTTTTGCATGACTTAAGTGGAAATTCAGGCTTCAGAATTAGGCTGATTGAGAACAAGCAACATCAATAACCTTCCTCCCAGCAGTCAAACTGAACTTGATGCAACCTCAACAGGATAGTTACTGCCACTTAGTCTGTGCTAAATAGACCTTAGGGTACAGTTATAACCTTGGCACAAGAATCAGGCTGCTGGGAGAGTCAACTCTGTTTACATGTCTGGTTTCAAGCAAAATATCAGATCTTCCACTGCTAATCTCTGCAGTTTGGTGTGTTTATAGCTGTGTAAACGTGTTGTAGCAACAAGGAAAACCACAAACACAGCTATGCTATCAGGCATTAGTAATTAAATTCCCTTACAGTTGTACCTCATTATAAGGTAACTCACTATATGGAATTTTGCTATAACAGTGGAATTGAATCTGGTATATCTAGAATGTAACCCTTAAATTACTTTTGAACAAAACTATTTGGAGTTTTTGCCAGTGGCCAGAAAGGGAGTTGAAATGTTAGTCTATCTCTCCTTGGAGCTTTTATACTGATGAAACTTTGGAGAAATCATGCTGGTATTACTGTAAAGATTCTAAAAAAAAAATTTTTTTTTCAGATCAACAGACTTGGTGTCCCCATTTCACAGATGAGAAATAATTTAAAAATGGAAGGATCAAATGCTCTTAGATTTAAAAATTCTCTATTTTTGTTATGGTAGAAAAAGCAGTGGAGAAAAAGTAGTAATGGGGGCACTCTTTTGAAATGTTAACAAGGACAAATGATTTTATTGGTATTTGAGGATGAAAATCACTGGAAAGCCATTATTTGAGTATAAGTTACAGCAAAAATCTAAAAAAGAAAAAAAACAGGGTAAAAGTAAAAGTTTGGGTAGGCTTCTTTGTAATTGAATACTGTGTTGTCTTTATGTCACTTCTCAGTCACTTCCTACAGTTGAGGTTCCATAGGAGCCAGGTTCTTCATTGTACTGGAAGACTGGTTTTTAGATTAGTTTTTAGCCTTGGTGTTTTCTCCATTTTTGGGCTCTGCAACACTGCTTTCTTCATTTTTCATCTACTGTTATTCAAGCTTAGCCTTATTTGCTAGGTCCCTTTTTACCCTGTAGGAAAAATGTAGTTAAAATATGTTTTATAAATGTATTAAATTAAAGATACCTTTTTGGGCTCACCTCTTTTCTCTTTATGATGTTGTTTAGTTATGTCTGACTTCATGATTTCATTTGTTTTTGTTTTTGTGGGGTTTTCTTTGTCAAATACATTGAAGTAGCTTTCCATTTGCCTCTCCAGACCATTTTATAGCTGAGAAACTGAGGTAAACAAGGTTGAATAACTTACCCAGGCTCTCACAGGTAATAAGTGTTTGAAACCAGATTAGTCTTTCTGAGTGGCTTTCTATTCACTGTACCATCTAACTCTCTATACTCTCTCCCTTTATGACCTCTACAAGTCTCATGCATTTAAGTGTTATCTCTTTTCAGAAGACTCCCAAACTTAAATATTCAGACTTGATGTCATTCTTCTGCTGTAATTCTATAATGCCAATTGCTTCCATCTAGATATTCTGTAGGCATCTCAAATTCTGCATGTCTCAAATGGAATGAATTATATTTCCACATTATCTATTCCTCTTTTAAATTTTCTTATTTTGCCCAAGGCATGACCATTTTTATAATCACAGAGATTTGCAGTCTTGGAGTTGTCTTTTCTGATGTAACTTCCAGAAATAGAGCTATGATCCTATGATACTTGATTCTTCCCTCTTTCATATCCTATATCCAATCTGTTGTCAAGTCTCAATTATTCTTCTTGAACAATTATCTTTCACATCTATTCCCTTTTCTATATTCATCACTCTTTGTCCCCCTAGCACAAACCCACATCATTTCAAATTTAGAATGTACAATAAATAGTCTCTTGACTGGTCTCTGTGCTCCCAGTTTCTCCTCTCTCAAATCCATCTTCCATACAGGTGCCAGAAACTTTTTCTTAAATATTACTGAATTATTAGCACATCTCCCCCCAAAAACTTCAATGATTTCTAATTTCTCTAGAACTAGATGTCAATTTTTCAATCTGACTTCATAACTTGCATATGGGATCTTCAGGCAAAATTTTTACAGGTTCAAGGTATATTGTGGTGCATCCACCTAGAGTCATAGCTCATGAGCCCCCACCAATGTATTTACCATTAATAGTTAATCAAGGAACACAATTTAAATCAAAGGCTTTTCATGAAATAGCATAGTAAGAAAAGCAGAAATAAAAACATTTCTCTATAAAACTAGGACATACTCTTTCCTCTCTCAAATATATTACTAATGGTTAGAATGGAAGCACAGAGGGAATACAGATCAAAAGACATAGAAATAAGGAATATATGAGTCTATGACACAGGTATGAAGAGGCATAATTGATCTATCTTTTTCTAAGCCTGGGATAGAATGGGCTTTCTCTCTCAGAAAATGATAATTCTTCATCCTTCTTTGGAATAAAAAGTCAGAACTGATCGAGCATAACTACAGCTTTTGGTCTTAATTTCATTTTTGAGCTGTATTTCTTGGCCCCTAATGTTCAAAATCTATGTCAACAATCTCTTTCTAGGTTAGACTTGGATATTTTGTCATTTGTTGAATGATTCCATATGCTAACCTGTACCTAGCATCCATTTCAGAGACAAGCCTTCCTACTAATTGTTAACTATTCTTGAAGTTCAGGTTCCCCAGTTTCTCAGTTACAAAGCTTTTCTGTTCTTCTATTAAACTTAGGAAAACAAAGGAAAACAAAAAAGCTCAAGAGTAAGGGAATTTCCTTGGTTTTCTTCCTGTTCAGTTACATTTCTGGCTTTTTTTAGGCTTATGTGCCAGCATGGCCTTTCCGAATTTTGATATGACCTTTCTAATCAATATTTGTAGAACCCTTGTTCCCAGAATTTTCATTTCTAGAATTCTTATTTTTTGATTTATTGTTTTAAATATATTAATTGTCATTTACCAGCACAATTTTATACTTTAAAATGTTTGTTGTATTTCTAAATTAGATTTTAATATCTAGGAGATCACTTTTAAACCTCCTTAACCCTTTTATCTTATCTTTAGTTTTATGATGAAAATAAAAGAAAAGTAAACTTCAGCTTAAAGAATTCATTTCATTGTTAATTCCCATGTACACACACACACACACACACACACACACACAATGTTTGTTCCAAATAATGAACACTTTTATTTGTTAAAACTCATTACTAGAAAGTGTGATGGAAGACTTGTTTTAAAAAAAAGACTAAAACATTTGTTAGATTGAAAAATGTTAACTTTTTTGGTGTCCTGGACTACTTTGGCAGTCTGGTGAAACTTATGAACTCTTTGGAATGATGGTTTTAAATATGTAAACTAAAATATGTAGGGTCACAAAAGAAGCCAATGATTAATGAAAATAAAAGAGTGGTGAATACATGGCCCCCCAATATCTATCAATTGTAAGACACATTAAACCCTTAGAATTGTTAAGCTGTTTGTCTTAAATCAACAAATACCATCTCCTTATTTTTCAATGGAAAACTTGTTACACCTGTTTGGTAGCTTTTTGTTTTTTTTTGTTAAATGCTAGGAAAAATGCTATTTTGTTCAGGATCACAATAAATGTTCCTAGTAGACTAAAACAGAGTTAATAATTCAACTCAAGGCAAATTTGTGAAATGTTTTGTGTGTGCCTAACATAGCCACCCAAGCATGATCACATTAAGATGCAGAGAGGTCTCAAACTTAATTATTCTGGAAGATGTGATTTCGTTCCTATGAATCCTGTCTATGTTGGGCTCTTCATCTCTCTTCACTGTACCCACTTCTTTCTTGCCTTGACAAATATGGTGGGAACACGGGGTTGGCAAGAGTAGGAGGAAGAAAGTTAGTAAATTATGGAATATGTAGTAAGTGGTATATTCAGGATTAAAACTTAAGTCCAATATACCACAAAGAGGAGATATTAAATTAAAATGTCTAGGTCTTGACTCATGCTCTATTTACTGCATTGCCTTTCAATGAATTTAAGAATTTTGAGAAAGGTATATAGTGAGATTTCTAGGAAAGCTTTTGCTTTCAATTGGAAATGAATTATACTTGAAATACCCAGTTTTCCATTTATACCTGGAGATGTGGATAATCAAGTGGATGACTCAGCTGACAATAGTAAAAACAGATGGCTTAAGTGTCAAGTTACCAAGCAAACTATTATAGAATGACCACCTCAGTTTGTGCCACGTAATGTCTCAGTTGCACATAAAATTTTATTTTCAAGTGTAGACTGTGGAGATTCAGGCTTTATTGTGCTATGCTCTGTATTTTCTTTTTCTGTTTCTCAGCTTATAATAACCCAAACAACTAAGTACTGAGGGATGTGCATGTGTCTCAGGCACAAGCAACACAGCTGTGGAGAGCTCATCACACGATCTATTTGTTAGCTAGTCATTCAGTGAAGAGTAACTGGATTTGGAGCAGAGAAACTCAAAACCCACCTCTATCTCCTCCACTAATGGAAGAAGGAGAAAGGTATAAGCTGCCTTTCTCTCTTCCTGGTGAGATTTTTTTTCCTTTGCTTATTAACAGTTTTGCCATTTATTTTTCTTTATGCTGACAATGGACCCAGTTTTCCTGGATCTGGACCTGTGTCATACATCAATGAGGGTTGTTAAATTGATTGAACAAAAAATTCTCTTGGAAAGTCAACCGTTCCTAATAATAGACCAAACAAATTCTGTAGACAGTCAGTTAACAAGCATTTATTAAGTCATACGGTATATTCTGAGAAATGAGAATACAAAGAAGGCAAAATAGGAAACAAAAGCAAAAAGAGTTTTTGCTCTCAGGGGGCTCATAGTGTGTGTGTGTGTGTGTGTGTGTGTGTGTGTGTGTGTGTATTAGGGCATGAGGGTGAAGGGGCTAAGCTCTTACAATGGTCTTTAATGTGCAGTCTGCCTAAGTAAGGCAGAGAGATTTTTTGCAGGATTAATCCAGAGCCCTGTTTTAGGAGAGACTGAGGATTGGGGGTGGTGTGTGTAGGTACCTCGTGCTTGAAGGGGGGCTAAGACCTCAGAACTAAAGGGGGAAAATGATATTTAAAGCATACATCTCTTGTAGGTTAGATCTGGAAACAGTTTAGCATACTAGAGAATTAAAGATGGGGGAAAAGTCAGATCAAACAGGTGATTAAATAAGTATTTGACCAGATAAGTCAGGCCAAGAGAAAAATGAAACGGAGAAATCAAACTGGAGTTCAGGATAAGGGTAGATAGTGGGATAATAATAATAATAATAATAATAACGAAAATGGATGAAGTGAGGGCCAGCCTGAAGTCAGAATCAATAACTGGGATTTCTCCCAGAGGAGCAAGCTGCATTGAAGGAAGCACCTTTTGCCAGCAGGGTGAGGGTTTCCTGAAAAGTCTTAAGAGGAGGGTTTTTCCTGATCTAAAAAAGGGCTCAATCTATCCATAAGGTGGATGGAATGTTGGATCTTATTTTGTTTAGGAATCTTCCTTGAGAAGCAATACTATAATAGACAGGAGGCTTTAGAAGCCAAAAATAATTTCCTATGAGAGTCTCCAAAAATAGTCTTTAAAGTTTGTCTTAGAGTATCTGTAACTCCTAGCAAAGGGCTTCTCTTGCCCTCAAGGACCATCAGCCATGTATATCCTCTTCCAGTCAATTATTTCTATTCAGGAGACCTGAGTTCTAGACACGAGGCTTTTTGCCTCTGGTTAGCCATTTGACCATAGGCAAATCATTTAACGCCTTTGAAAGTTAAAATCCTCATTTGTAAAATGAGAAGCTAAGAATAGATGGCCTTCAAGGTCCCTTCTAAATCAATAATATGAGTTCAGGGCCACTTATCCCTTTTTATAGTTTTAATATCCAGCATAGGTACCTTATGTACTTGGCACTCAGTAAATGTTTGGTGATGATGGTATTTATTTCAGACTCTCCTCAGGGAGACTCTGTTAAGGTAACATACTTAGCAAGAAATCTGAAGCTTTTCAAGATGAATCCAGTCAGGTTTGCAACTTACAGCAATAGGATTGTGATAGTTTGTGCTAAATATTGTGTGAAATGTGTTATGAGGGCATGCTGAAAGGACAGCTGTGAACACCTGGCTACTCACCATTTACTTCAGGGATGACTCTCCCTGAATTGTCTAAAGAATCTCATAGTCTACTTCATGAGTTAACTCCTCTGCATGCTCTCCCTCTCTTATACCCCTCCATCTCACTTACTGCCAGTGTAACCTAAATTTCAGTCATTAAAAGATTTTTTGGGTCTCTAAGAATCCCTATTAAGGTATAGCTGTGGGAAGGAAAGAATAGGAACTGGTAAAAGCTTATACCTCTGGGATTAGGATAGTGGAGAACAGCTTGTATCAAGATTAGGGCTCTGGAGAGAGGCAAGCATTATCACCAGGGAACTAGGGTGTTGAGATGGGAGGTTGCTATCATTTCACAGCCCAGATTAGTACTAGCCCTGCTAGTAGTCATCATATTTGGATATTATGTTTTGTATATGTGCTTGTTTTGTGAGATTTTGCATGATTTTTCTTGTGTGATTTTATCTATATTATTCTATATATTTCCAAAGTATGACCTTTCTAATGTTATATTTAGAATTTAGGTGGTTTTGCCATGGTGAGAATGGTGAATTTTTCATGAAAAACCAACACCCAGCTACACTAAGTGCTCTATTTAGAAATGTATTGCTAAGTTTAGCCCCCATATTCTCAAGAGGCTATTAATGTACCCCATTCAAATGTAAAGAATTAAAAATGGACTAATGACAGAAAAGTATTCAAACTTCTCATCAGGCATGCAAAAACTTAAGGTAAGGCTTTGGGAAAATCTATATGCAAATAGGGAAAGAATTTATTGGGTCAGAGATTTATTAGTTTGAATGGGCTGTGAAACAAGAGCTTCAGCACGTTTATACTTTTGATGGCCATCACTGGTCATCTGAACTACAAGCCTAGTTTTGTGTAGTTTTCAAAATTTTAAGATTTATTACCACTTTTAGCTATTTCTTCTTCCATTTAACTATAAGATAAAATTGAATTGGGAAAAACAAAATTCTAAGCTTGTGCTTCAATAATTAACTTTACATATATAGAGTTGATTTATGATCAGACAACAGTTTGTCTGAAAAATATCTGAAAGCTCTTGGTGATTAAAAATTTTACATAGAACAGCAACATGACATGGCATACAAAAAAGCTAATCTATTTTAGAATACATAGGAAAAAGCAGTGTCCAGAGCAAGTAAGATATGATCCTGCTATGTTTTGACCAGAGCCAATCACATTTGCTGTAGTATTTAGTTATAGGTATCATATTTTAGGAAGTACATTAACAAATTAAAGCATATCTAGAGGGTGGGTGAATAGAATAGAGTGGAGAATTGGAAGTCCTGCCATTGGATGACTGATGGGAGGAACTGTTTATCCTAGAGAAGACTTGGAAGAAGTTGGGGAACTATAACTGTTTTCAAACATTTAAAGGATTATTATGTAGAAAAAGGATGAGATTTGTTCTGTTTGGTCCTAGCAGGCAGAAAGAGTAATAGGTACAAGTTGCAGAAAGAAAGATTTCAGTCTAATGGAAGAAAAACACCATTAAAATTATAAACACTTCAAAGTTAAAGGGGCTATCTCAGGATGTGATGGATTTTCTGGCTGTTTTCCTGGCAGTTTTCAAGGCTGGATGACCACTTGTCAGATATGTTGAAGTATTATTTAGAGTACTGTTGGTTAGAGCTGATAACCTCTGGGGTCCCTTCCAATTCTGAAATTCTATGAATCTGATATTCAGAATATCTAAAGATAACTTCTCCCCCCTTAAATGGACAAATATCTATTATGTATATTCAATGTATAATATACTAGGTATTCTAAGAAAAAAAGATACCTCATGAATTTTATCAGAAGATAAAACAAACATGCTTGAAGCTATTAGCTAACAATTAAATGTTCAGTTGCATGACTGAGAAAGAAAAAGGAATTTGGAAAAAGGGTAAACTAGTAAACTTTATAATAATGCCGGCAAGGTCTTGAAGGATGACTAAGATTTAAATAAGAGTCCAGAGAAGGAAAAGAATAAACAAAAGGATAAAAGAAAAAAAACATGGAACTAGGAATAGTTTTGGCATGTGTGGGCAGCAATGAGGATATCCTTATTTACCAGGACACAAGGCAAAAATGAAGTCAGGATGATAGGATGAGAGGATGATAGAAAAAAAAGTGAGAGGGCTTTAGTGGTGATACAGTTGGCCATTGGAAGTCCCGGATATCCTTGAGCAAGAAAGTGATATAAAAGCAGTGTTCCAGGAAGAGTACTCTAGTCATATTCTAGAAGATAAATTAGAGGAGATTGAGGGTAAAACTAGATATGAACTATAAGTGTGCTGCTGTATTCTATTCCTGGTATTCCAATGATGGCTTAGGCAAGAGGATGCAAAGGAAGCAACACCATCATCGATGGAACACAGGATGAGAGAAAATATAGGAAAGATGCTTCTAGCTTGCAAGACTAAGGAAAAGAGTAGAGAAGTCAGTTTGGTGTGAGAGGGAATGAAGATAGGTTTAGTTTACTGATGATGGGTCATTTTAGTGGAGAACACAACAGATAATTACTAGGTACTTATACTTTGCAGATCACTGGAAAGGATATAAAGCCTAGAAATGCTACATTTTTACCCTCAAGGAACTTACAATGTATTAGAAGGATGATACTGTAGCACAGATGAGAATAATGGATACTTATATAATAATTGCCTTTGTTACATATGAAATGAAGTCTTCTGTAAGATCTGAAAGAAAATATCATTTCTACTCATGGGGATGAGAAATAAAACATCCTAAAAAGATAATTTCCAAACTGAGCTTTAAAGGATAATAATTAATAATTAATAAAATTATTAATGTACTTTTTATAATGTAATAATCACAATCAATAATTAAAATTTATGTAGCACTTTAAGCTTTGCAAAGTGCTTTACATGCATTATCTCATTTGATTCTCACAATAATTCTGTGGTAGAGGTGCTACTATTATCCCCATTTTACAGATAAGAAAACAGTTTGTAAAGGTTAAATGACTTATTCAGTGTCACAAAGCTATTAAATATCTGAGACAGGAGTTGAGCTCAACTCTTATTGACTGTTGGGTTGAGTGAAGAGAGAATTGTTGATCTGATTCTAGATGTGTCCTATAGAATATTAAAGGTACTTGACTGGAAGTCAGAACAAAGATAATGACTGGATTTGTTTCTCATCTATAGCACTTAACATTAAGAAACCAACACCCCTTCACACCCCCAAAAGAGAGACCCACCCCAACACTCCCCAAATCCCAGGGTCTTTTGTATATCTGCTGTGTTGCAAAAGAACTCTCATCACATTGTTTTAATCAGTGCTGAAAATTGATAGAGATGGAAGCTGTGAACAGATAACAAATCAGTGAAATACATACTTAATACAAAACCTCATTTTAACTAAACACCACCAAATTTTTGCTAGAGGTGTTAACACTTACTGAAAGTGACAGCTTTGAATTTCACTTCCTTTCCATTCTCCTTCCTACCAGTCTGGTGGAAGTGTAAATAAGCAATTAAGTGGTCAAAAGTCATGCAGCAGGAGAGAGAACAAGGAGAAACAAGGGTAAAAATCGAATGTCTTGAGTAATCAAGAGTCCACATTATTTAGCATTCATTTTAATCACTGAGTGGCATAGTCAGTGTAAGGAATTTACCAAAAACATTGTCCCTGCCCTCAAAGAGCTTTATCATTCTTGTTTAGATCTCTCTCTCCCCCCTCTCCCCTTTCCTCCCCTTCTGTGTCTTTCCCCTTCCCTTCCCTCCCTCCCTCCTTCTCCCTCTCTTTTTTCTTCCCTCCCTTCCCTTATCTTTCCCTTCTCCCTTTTCCCTCTCCCCTCTCTTCTCTTCTCCCCTTTCCCCCCTCTCCTTCTTTCCCCCTTCCCCTCTCTCCCTCCCTCTCTCCTCTCTTCCTCCATCTTTCTCCCTTCCTCTTTCCCCCTTCCCTCTCTTCCCTCTCTCCCCACCTCCCCCTTTCTTCCTCTCCCTCCCCATCTCTCCCTCTTCCCCTCTCTCCCTCTCTTCCTCTTACTTTCCCCTTTCTCTCTGTCTCTGTCTGTCTGTCTGTCTGTCTGTGTCTCTCTCTGCTGTCTGTCTGTGTCTCTCTTTCTCTGTGTGTCTCTCATTTCTTTACTTCTCATCACATGCTGAAGGATATGCAGCAAGTCCTTGTTACAGCCTTGACCAGTTCTTGTTACTCTTGAATCTCTTCTGACAGCTGAAAACAGTGATCAGACAGGGTGAAAGATTCAATGGAAATTTAATCTGATCTCATCTTCCCTGTGTATAAGAAGTGACCTGAAATGAACTGGAATTGGAACACTGAAAATTATCTATCCTTTGTAGATGTCCCCTTCTTAGTTCTGGTATATCACTGTTTAAAGAATTTAAACAACAAAAAATACATCAAAATGTAGGATCATGGATGCAGCTTGCCTTCTTACAGGTGAAATTAAAGAGGGGATAAGATCTGAATAGTAAATAGAGTGGGATGACTGGAGCTTGTCCCATGACACCAAAAATTAGAGGTTTCTGATAGTACTTATATTCTGCACAAACAACTGAGATTAAGACAGAGTTAGGAAGAATAATTCATTTTTAAAAGGAAGTTACCTTCCCTAAATGGGAATACTACAAGTGTTCTTCCTCAAGCCTAGCCCTGCCACTTTTCTTTCCTTCATTATTTGTCTTCCTATCTCTTCCCTACCCCATCTTCCCTACAGGGCACTTTGATGGGATCTCTCCCTATCACTGCACTGAATTTATCTTACAGTTAATTTCAAGGCATGTTTCATCTGTTACCCCCCCAGGCATGTTTTGTGAGTCAAAATTGCTAGTTATGGCTTTGAGTAAGATGACTTGATATTTTATAAGGGCAAGTTTGGACACCTAAGGCAGATAGTAACACATAGTTACATAGAGATCAGATAAGACGAATACACCTGAGGTTAGGAGAGAAAGAGAGAGTGAGAAAGAGCTAGAGAGAGCGAGAGAAAGTGAAAGAGAGAGAGAGAGAGAGAGAGAGAGAGAGAGAGAGAGAGAGAGAGAGAGAGAGAGAGAGAGAGAGAGAGAGAGAATGAAAATGAAAATGAATGAATGCGTTGTTTTAAAGGGGGAACAAAATTTAAGCTGAATGTGATGAAAATTAGTCAAATGAAGTATTAGAACTGGTAGTAACAATGAGAGGGCAGCTAAATGGTCATACATATAGATATGAGAGATCTGCATAGAGATGATAGATGAAACTATAATAATGGATGGGTGCTTCAGAATAGAGAATGTAGAAAAGGAAATGCAGAAAGAGAAGGGACTGAGCCCTATAAAATATTTACATTTAAAAGGTGAGAGGAAGAAAAAAAAAACAAGAGGAAATAAAATGGTAGTTAGAAGAACCAGAACATTACACTGTCATAGAAACCAAAGGAAAGTATTGATTTAAGGAAAAGGTAGTCAATAGTCAAACAATGCTAAAAAGAAGTTGGACAAAAGTAATTGGATTTGGCCATATGATGTTCATTGTTGGCTTTTAAAAGACCAGTTTCAGTATAATGGTGAGGGGGAAAGACCTACTACAGGGGAATGTAAAGGGCTAAAACTCCAAAAAGGTATGCTTGAATCAGACAACCAAGCACTTAAGGCTAATTACCTATATTAGATGTGAGACAATGACTCTTCTCACTGTTGGTGCTTGCTGATGTTTGGTGTTAAGATAATCACAGGCAAGGATTGGGGGGCAGAGGGAGAGAGGGCAAAGTGACTTGGCAGCATGAAGAAGAGGAGAGAGGCTGGTGACTCTGGACTTCAGGATCCAGGATACATCTTTGGCAAGCCTTGTGGCAATTTGTCTGTCTCCTTCACTTCTCCCCCTAAAGACCAAAGACTTTGATTTATCCTGACTCTGGCTGACCCCGAAGCTCTCCAGGGAGCTAGCCCGCACTCTACAAGGGAATATTGAAGGAGTAAGTATAATGTGTAATCTTGGGAAAGTCACTTAATTCTGTTTGCCTTAGCTTCCTCATTTATAAAATGATTTGGAGAAGAAAATGGAAAACCACTATAGTATCTTTGACAAGAAAATTCCAAATGGGATCATAAAGAGTTAGACATGACTGAAATGATTGAACTACATCAGCAACAACAACAACAGAAATGAAGGCAACAGTTGTAGACCATTTTTTTTTGAGAGATCTATCAGAAGAAGGAAGGAGGAAGTATATAATAGCTAGAAGAGGCAGTGGGATTCATTTAGGAGTTTTCAGCATAAAGGAAATGCATACTTATCTGAAGGTAGAAGGGAACACATTTTAGAGAAATATAAATTTAGGACCAGTAAAGGAAGTCCTACTTTACTTATTGGGGAGTAAACTTATCCAAAGTCTTGATACTGGTTGAAATTGAAAATAGTTCAAAGATAGATAAATTCATGAATGCAGATAAATCTAATTAAACAAACAGTGAGCACTTATTATGTGCCATGCATTATGGCAGAATGGTGAACATCAGGAAGAGTGGGTTCCATTTTGCCTCTGACACATAATAACTGTGGGAAGTCATTTAATTTCTTCAGTTAACACTCTAAGACTTTCAGTTACAAATGGGTAACCAATATTCATTTATGGTAAAAATTTTTGTCAGGAGTTTTCTACACTGAGAAAATCCTAATACCACATTCTACTTCCCATCCTCTCTTCTTCCAGACCAACCAGAAAAAACAAACCAAAAAATTCACTTATTTTTGACAATGATTATACACAAATCTATTATTAGTTACTAAGTGCAGCTTGATATTTGGGCCACTTTCCTAATCTTTGAGGTTGATATTGAGGACAGCTACACAACCCTACAAACTGTCCCTGGTCTTTCAGTCAGGGTCAGACTTCTGAGCTCATGGAGCTGACTAGAATGGCAAATAATCAATTGTGTCAGTAATCATCAAGCATTAGCTGAGTTCCAGCTATATTCTAATTTCTGTAATTGTGAATTTCTTATATACTTGAGATGGTACACATACTAAGTGCTTAATAAATGTTTATAGTATTGAATTCCAAATTCTGCTATAGTAGCCGCATTAGAAATGATGCTGGGGATGGGTAAAGAGAGAAAAAAGACAGGACTCAATGTCCTAATATTCCTGGAACAATGCCTTTCCTCACTAAGATGAAGTCTAGCTTTTCTGTTTTCCTCTGTCCTAATGCATAATGACATTCCCTTCCCAGTCTATGATCCCCCATCAATGAATAAATCTTTTCCACTTGGAGGAATAGAACCCATTATTTACTTAGCCTAACATATGCCAGATGTTATCCAAAATACAGAACAGACACTGAGTTTCTAAGCTAGATGAGAGGCAAATGCACAAAAGAAAAAGGTTGAGAAGAAAGAGAAACATCTTTAAATTATGACCTTGTGTTTTCTCACAGGGCTGGTTTTCCTTTCTTAATCCTATTGTCTCCTTTGGCATTGGTGATAGTGTTCTTTTCTCATTCTTTTACCTGTCAGGCTTTTCTTATTCTCTTACCTGAAAATCTCATTTTCCTTCATTGCTTTGTCTTCCTCCTAAACTCCCCTCCCCACTCTCACCTTTGCCAAGAAGGCGAGTCCCCCAAGACTTTGTTCTTGATCCTTTTCTCTCATCTTTACTTTCCCATTTAACAATCCACAGATTTTATCACCTCCCATATTTATATCTTCAGCTCTTATGTCTCTCCTGAATATTAGTTCTGTATTTCCAACCATCTGTTCCCCTTGGTTGCCTTACCAGTACCTCAAACTTGATATATACAAAGTAAAGTTTATTAATTAAAAAAAAAACCTTCCCCTGGCTCCTTCCTTTCCTTCATGGGATCTGTCACCAAGTTCTGTACACTTTATCTCCAGAATATTTTTACCTTCTTTCCATTTGTGCGTTGTTTGGCCAAACTTAGGCCTTTATAATACCTCATCTGGTTGGTTGTTGTTCTTCATTCTCTAAGAGGACCAATGACACCAATATGTTAGAGTCTAGCTAGTGTAACCAGCTGTGACTAATTGGAAGTGCAGAATGCTTTGCCACAGGTTGGACACAAATAGTTCCTATGAACATCTGAAGTGGCTTTTCTAAATTTGTGCATGTTGAGTTTCTTCTGAGCTAATTCAATTCTGCTTTGCATATACAGTACAGCATCTTATTTGATGAGGGCATACCATTCTGGGCAGTCCTGTGCCAGCATCTCTCATATTGTACAATCAAATATTGTACAATTACCTTGTGATCATTTGCCTTATTCTTCATAAAATAGTCTTTTTGGTACCAGCCCAACAGAGTTGTACTCTCTGAAATAGTTTGGATATTTGGCAAAAAAAAAAAAAAAAGACCTCAGTATCTGGTATCTTATTCTGCTAGGTGATCTTCAGAATCTTCCTAGCACAACTGCTCTCAATTAGTCTTTTTGCCTCCAATCTCTCCTTTCCAAACCATTCTTCATACTGTTACCAAAATTATCTTCCTATACAATTCTGATGACATCCTCAATTCAAAAATCCTCAGTGAACTTCTATTGACTAGGGCATCCCCCGTCTTCAACAACAAATACATACTTTTTATTCAAGGTTCTCTAAAATCTGATCCCACCATTTTCCATGCTTATTTCATTCTTCTTCCCTTCATGAACTTGTATTCTAGCCAAGTTAGCTATCTTTTCATCACTTCCTTATCTATATGACTTCTTTTGTACAAATCACAAATTCAGTGTCTAGAATGTACTGCTTACACATTTCAGTGTGTTGAATTTCTTTTTTTCCTTTAAAACTCAGTTTATTTTCTTCATCATGGAGCCTTATCTGACTCTTTCATCCTCTTTCCCGCTCCCTCCCTTAATACACACACACACACACACACACACACACACACACACACACACAAGTTCAAAGTAGTCTCTTGCCTCCTCATTTGTCTAGACCTTACCTTTGTTATTATCACTAACATGTATCGTACTTATTTGGTTATGGATCTTATACATTCTATTAGACTGTATGCTTCCCAGTGCTTATCACAATTTCTTGCACATTATAGGCTATAATGAAATTTTTATTGAATTGAATTAAGTTAAATTGGGCAAATCACTCTACCTCTGTGGCCCTCAATAACCTCATCTCCCCAAAATTATCAAGTGACTAATATGATCTCTTCCAAGCTATAAATATCTATGATTATAGAAGTCAAACCAATGCATGCATTTATTAATGCAGTTCATGATTGGAGTGTATTAGACCACAAGTTGACCTCAAAAATAATTTAAATTGTTGAGCATTAATTAGAAAAGCACATTGTTCCTCAGGTCTGTTTTCTATCTGTTTTTTAAATTGTGCTTTTATTGTTCTTCTATCATTTAAAATTACAAATGAAAGTCTGAATTGGCTACATTGCCACCAAAGTTGCCTTGCTCTGCAGCTGTCTTAACCAGTTAGCTTAAAACAATTTTTAAGATGCATTTTTAATGAGAACCTTATATCCTTCATGTTTTTTCTTGAATTTTTATTTTCCCTTTGAAAGGCCTCTGAAGTTTCCACATCTTTGTGCCAACTGCATGGCAGTGGCATGTTGTAGGGTTTAATAATTATGTGGTGTCAATCTAGCTCCAACTTTATTTTTAAAGGCTTGGATGGCAATTTAAATGCTTTAATTCTAGCAGTAAAGTTTCAAGAGGAAAGGGTGGTATAGTTGACCTATTAAAATGGTTGCATACAATGCTTAGACAAAGTGTTCTTAACCATAAATTCTTTAAAAAGGATGAGTTAGCATTGAAGAAGGCATGAAAAGTCTATCAAGCTAAAGTATGTCTATCAATTGTTTTTTTCCCCTAGCAAGTTCAGGGACATTTTTTTTTTGCATATTTTCTTGTGTACTTTCATGTTTTGATTGAGTTCTAAGAATGTAAAATTTACAAAAATGAGACTATATTAATAGCCCATTCTGATCTTTTATTTATGGAATTTGTTCTTATACTTACTATTCATATGAAAAAGAAAAGTGGGATAACTTGATTATTATTTTCTAAATAATATGCCATCTTTGGCATTTATTCCTTATAGCAGAAAGCACTACATCTTTTCCTGTTAGTTCAAGTATCACTTCCTTTATGAAGGAGGCGATTTTTCTAATAGTCTAAGTGAGAGATTATAAAGGCCTAAGATTGGCTAGTAGATGTGCAAGTGGAAAGGAAATAAAGTCTGCAGGACTTTATGACTGATCCCATGCAGCAAAGAAAAAAAAGTCAGAGTAGTTTTTTAAAGAAAATAATAATTTTCCAATAACATTTCTAGAAATTTTCCAATTTCTTCTTCCCTAGGTAAGAGGAGACTGTCTAGTTTTTTACTTTGCCCTTAACATGTTACCTTCTAATATGTTTTTAATGTGTATGCCACATCCCTTTTTATATTCTGTAAGGTTTTTGAGAGTAGGCACAATGTCATGTTTCATATTTGTATTTCATACAAATTGTATGAAGTTTGTACAAATTTCATATTTGTATTTGTATTTGCTTTATATATAGTAGGTACTTCATAAACATTTATTTAACTTGGTGGTGATAATACTTTTCATGATGCAAAAGAAAAAAGGCAACTTTTTCAAATATCAATTTTAAAACATTTTTATTTAAAGTTTGGAGTTCCAAATTTTGTCCTTCCTTTCCTTTTTTTTCCTCCATCCTCCCTGATATAAGTAATCAGATATATGTCATACATGTGCAACTATATAAAAAATTTCCATATTAATCATCTTGTAAAAGAAGAATAAATGAATAAAAAATAAAAATGTGAAAAATAGCATCCTTTGGTCTATATTTAATACATATCAGTTCTTTTTTCTGGAGGCAGATAGTATGCTTTATCATTAATCCTTTGGGATCAAATGTCTTAACATGGGATTCTTGTATATAAGATATAGCAAGTATCAAGATACCTTTAAAATATTATTGAGGAAAAAAGAGTAGCTAACTTACCAAAGCACTAATGACAATGATGTGTTGGGTAAGAAACTGAATATCTCAGGAGCACAGGTGGTATTCTTTCTTGCTGTGATTGAAGGCAAGGGCTTCTAGACAAGAGAGGTAGATTTGAGGCAATGTCTTGAAAAAGAGTTTGGGATTTCTGGATCACAGATTAGAATAAAAGTGATGGGCGCCTGGATGAAATAAATTATGCCTCATAAAGGTTGACAAACAGATTTTTGATTGAAGTCTTGGATATCACTGAGGTTTATTGGGGTGAGATTTAGATTGTTTTCAGAAAAATATACATCATTCAAAGGGAACAATAGGTAAAGGAACAAAAGATAAGAGTAGAGATGGAGAATAGTTTTTATATTAAGATATACTCATGAGAATTATCCAATAACCAGAGTAAGAATAGAGACCAGTTAGGTTACTAACTAAAGAAGATTCAGAAATGATATTGTCATCAGAAGATACTGTATGAGAACTAGAAAGGAAGAAATAGATTAAATGTTTGGAAGCTACATCACAAACCTTGCATAGAAGAATGATGAAGTAATGATGAGGGATCCTCTTTTGGAAATCTCTCTACCAAAGTGTGAGCAGCTAAAAATTGTTCAGCTTGTGCTTGACCAATGAAAGGAACTATGATTCTAAACTTCATTTTTTACTGCTAAAGAGGGGCTATTTTTCTTTTTAAAATTTCTATTAAAGTTTTTTATTTACAAAACATGTGCATGAGTAAATTTTCAACACTGACCCTTGCAAAACCTTCTGTTTCAAATTTTCTCCTCCTTCCCCCACCCCCTCCCCTAGATGGCAGGTAGTCCAATACATGTTAAATATGTTAAAACATATGTTAAATCCAATATATGCATAAATAGTTATACAGTTATCTTGCTACACAAGAAAAATCAGATCAATAAGGAAAAAAAACTGAGAGAAAACAAAGAGGCATAGTCTTCCATGTACTTTAGATGAAGGGAGAACAGATTTCAAAGGGTTCAAAGAAAGGATAGTTAGAATAGGACCTAATTCATTAAAAATCTCTAGGGAAAGTCAGCCCTGAAAGAATGGAGGGTACTCAAAAATGAAGTCCTCATGAGGCAAAAAAGGAATAGTTGTTTAGCAAGACTAATGTAGGTCCATAGACAATTCATTGACCAACATAGACTTTTTTTTTTAAAGCATAGTTTAGTGAACAAAGCACTTTACTTGGAGTCAGAGTAGTCCAGGTTCAAATTCTACTTTAAACACTTACCATGTAACCTTAGACAAAACTCTCATTTGCTTCTTCATTTGTAAAATGAGGGTGTTGAACTCAATGACTTCTAAGGTTACTTTCAGCTGCTTTTTTAAATTTTTTTTTATTCTAAGTGTAGAAGATGTATAGAATAAGTAATAGAGGATGCTAAGGGAATATGAATATAGATTTAAGAGCATTAAAAGCTCATTTTTCAGAAAGAAGACTGAATTTATTGAGTGCTGCACATTTTCCCAAAAGTAATCCAGCTTTTTTTGTTTTATTAAATTCTGGACCAGATCATTGTCCATCTGTTCAAGATACAGATATTGATGTTCCATCTCAATGCGTTTTCTATCTAAATGTATATCACAGTTTGGAGAATATATATTCTTCATTGATTTGTGTTTTCCTTTGTGGATTAATTCAAAGTCTTGTGAGGAATTACAGATCTCATTGAAGAAGCCCTGTAATCATTCATGGCTTATCAACAATAAGCATTTATTAAGCATCTGTTATATCCTAGGCACTGTGATAAGTACTGGGAATGGAATGAAAAAAACAAAACACTCAATCCCTTCCCTCAGGAACTTACATTTTTATCATAGGAATTAGTGTATAATTATGAATAATTAGAAGATAAACATAAAGTAAATTTGGATTGGTAGAGAATTGTATCTGAAAGAATCAGGAAAGGCCTCATCAAGGACTTGTTGCTTGAACTGAGTTTTGAGGATGGTAGGAATTATAGAGAGGTGGAGTTGAGGAAGGAATATGTTTCAGATATAGGTATGGAGACAGGAGAAATGGAATGAGGCATAACAAATAGGTGAGTTGGATTGGATTATAGAATGTATGAATAGGAATAATGTAGAAATAAGTTTGGAAAGGTAAGATGGAGTTGAATTGTGTGTGAAACAGTCAGTTTTTAACCGGATGTCAATGGGGAATCCATAAAGCTTCTTCAAGATTCATGCTTTAGAAATGTCATTTTGATAGCTCTGTGGAGGATGGATTGGAGGGGAAAAGACTATAGGAAGTCACCTTAATGGCACCTATGAACATGAGCATCTGGAAAACTTTGTTGTTTTTATAGGTTATCTTTCTTTCATTTGAACTTTATGTACGATATCTTCCATGACAGTGATGAACACTTCTCATAAGCATATATCTCATTTTTATGCCTCATTTAATATTAATAATCATCTTAAATAAAATCTCTGTAGTATCTATCAGAGATTCTCATATGATATTAATAATGCACAAGAGATACATTGTTGGACAAACACCACTAAATCAGAATTTTGCACTATAGAATCAATTTTTTTAAAAAATTGTAAACGTACACAAAGTAATCTTATATTCTCTATATCTTTCAGCCAATTTTATGACTGTAAAGATGTAGTTTGATATAGAATTTGTGAATGCCAATATTCTTCTGGTATTGTCAGATGGCTATTAATCAAGGAATTTCATAACCTCAAAGATATAGAATTACAAGTCACCCAAAGACCATGGAAATGCACAGTGGGTGTAACAGAATGCAGCATGTTATAAATCAGAAATTTCATTGAAGAAACAGAAAACAAGATATCATCAAAGGGATATATTATTAGAAAAGGGTGAGTTAGTGATATAACAAGAGTGAAGAGTAAATTGATAGTATAAAGACTACATTGGTATCCTCATAACATTAAGAGAACTAAAGAAAGGCCTTCTAGATTATAGATTCCACTTAAGAGAATTTATGAGAGAATTATATGAGTCTGGGAAAGTCTGAGATCTACACCTGTGGAGCAAGAATTCCCCTTAATTAAGCTGCACGTCCAATGAAATATCAGATGAAGACATAAACACTGTGCTTAGAGAATTGACCAGTTATTCAAAACTAAGTAACATGTTGAATCACAGGGTAACAATACAAAAACATGCCAGTGATTTAGAAGATTGTACAAAATTTGATAGAGAAAAATGTAAATTATCTTTTAAATATATTTTTATTCTGTTAATATTTCCCAATTACATGTAAAAAAGTTACTAATACACGTTTTAAAAAAATAGTATATTGCTTTTTCCAATTACATATAAAGATGATTTTAATAACCATTTTAAAGAAAATTTTGAGTTCTAAACTTTCTCCTTCCCTCCCCCACCTAGAGAAATGCAGTATTTTGATACTGATTATACATAGAAAGTCATGCAAAACATCCTCTCATATTAATCATCTTGCAAAAGAAAACTCTGGCAAAAAACTTAAGAAAAAGAAAGTAAAAGAAAAGAAGCTTAAATCATTCTCTCTCTGGAGTTGAATAGAATTTTTCAGCTTGAGTCCTTTTTTGTCTTGATCATCTTGATCAGAGTAGCTGAATTTTTCATAGCTGATTGTCCTCAAAAAACTGATATTACTGTGTACAATGTTCTTAAGGTCCTGCTCACTTTATTTTGCATGAATTCATATAGGTCTTCCCAGGTTTTTCTCAAACTTTTGGCCATTTTGAAATTGATGGAAATCCCCTCAGTTACCAATTCTTTCTCACCACAAAAAGATTTTCTATGAATATTTTTGTACAAATAGATCCCTTTCCCATTTCTTTGATCTCTTTGGGATACAGACGTACTAGAGGTATTGCTGAGTTATAGGGTATGCACAATTTTATATCCCTTTGAACATAATTCCAAATTGTTCTCCAGAATGATTAGTGAATGACTAGTTCACAATTCTACTGACAATGTCATGTCAACCAGTCTGATAAATGAAAATTGGTATTGCAGACTTCTTTGAATTTCCATTTCTCTAATAACTAGTAATTTATAATATTTTTCTTCATGACTATTAATAGGTTTAATTTCTTCTGAAAATCTCCCATTTATATTCTTTGATCATTTATCAACTGACTCTTATTTTTGTAAATTAACTAATTTCCTTATATATGTGAGAAATAAGTTTTAACCAGAAAAAACTATAAAACTTGCCCCCCTTGCCAATTTTTTGTTTTTCCTTCTAATTTTGACTGCTTTGTTTGTGTAAAACCTTTTTAATTTCACATAATCAAAATTCTGCATTTTAGTTTCTGTCATACTCTTTATCTCTTATATGTTTATAAATTCTTTCTTTCTCCATATATCTAACACATACATTTTTCTATGCTCCCTGAATTTCCTCACATCGCCCTTTATATTTAAATCATTTATCCATTTTGACTTTATCTTAGTATACAGTATAAGATTCTGATCTATATCTAGTTTATGCCAAAACGATTTTCAGTCTTCCCAGCAATTTTTATCAAATGTTGAGATGTTACCCCCAAATCTTGAATCTTTGGGTTTATTAAGCACTAGATTACTATGGCCATTTATTACTGTATGTTGTGTTTCTAATTTATTCCACTGATCTTTCACTCTATTTCTTAGTCAGTACCAGATTATTTTGATGATTACTACTTTCTAAAGTAGTTAAAAATCTGTAATTGTTAAGACTGCTTTCCCTTGCAGTTTTGATTCCCTTTATATTTTTGAACTTTTCTTCTTCCAGATAAATTTTGTTATTATTTTTATAGTACTATAAAATAATTCTTTGATAGTTTGACTAGTAAGACCTTGAACTAGATTAATATATATATAGAATTCTCTATTTTATTATATTTGTTTGATCTATACATGAACACTTGATATTTCTCCAATTGTTTAGATGCTTTTATTTGTATGAAAAGTGTTTTATAATTGTGTTCATATAGACCCTAGGTTTGTCTTGGCAGGTAGATTCCCAACTATTTTATTTTGTCTGCCACTATTTTAAATGGAATTTCTCTTTTTATCTCAACTAATTTGTTTTGTTGGAATATAGAAATGTTGATGGTTTATATGGACTTATTTTATATTGTACTACTTTATTAAAATTGTTCATTGTTTCAACTAGTTTTTGTCATTGATTCTCTAGAGTTCTTTAATTATACCATCATATCATCTGCAAAGAATGAGATTTTTGTTGTTTCATTGCCTATTTTTATTCCTTCAGTTTCTTTTCTAGTACAATAATACACAGTAGTGGTGATAACGGATCTTTTTATTTCGCCCCTGATCTTTTTAGGAAGGCTTCAAGTTTTTCCCCTTTACTGATAATGACTGCTCTTGGTTTTAGATAGGTACTATTTATTTATCATTTTAAGAAAGGCTCTATTTATTCTAATGCTTTCTAGTGGTTTTTTTTTTAATAGAAAGACTTTTTTTGGTCATGTATTGATATAATCCTATGATTTTTGTTGTTTTTGTTATTGATAGGATCAGTTATGTTGATAATTTTCTTAATGTTAAATTAGACCTGCCTTCCTGGCATAAATATCACCTAGTGATAGTTTATGATTTTTGAGATATATTGCTGTAATCTCCTTGTTAGTTTTTAATTTAATTTTTATACTACTATTCATTGGGAAATTGGTGGTTTCCTTTCTGTCTTTTTGCTCTCCCTGGTTTAGATATTCAAACTATATTTTGTCATTAAAAGAATTTGGAAGAAAACCATCTTTACTTTTATATAATATTAGGATTAAATATTCCTTAAATATAAGTCCATCTGTTCCTGAAGATTTTTTCTTAGAGGACTCATTGATGGATTGTTCGAATTTTGGTTTTTTATGGTTCAGTATTCTATTTCCTCTTCTATTTTGGGCAGTTGATTTAATTTAATGTTCATTTGGTGGTACATTTAACCTTTGAATTTTTTTGACCCTATTAATTTGGGGTTTTTTTCTTTTTAAAGAAAAAATCAAAATAATCAGTGATATATGTCTCTTATTTTTTCATATAAACAGCTTCTAGTTTTATTTATTAGTTCAAATTTTTGCTTCAACTTTATTAATCTTTCTTTTGATTTTTAGGATTTCCATTTTTGATCATTTAAGGGTTTTCAAAAATATTTTTCTAGTTTTTTAGTTGCATGTTCAGTTAAATGACCTATTCTTTCTCTCTTTGTTGATGTACATATTTAGAGATATAAATTTTTTCAACATAAAGTTTTGTTTGTATCCTACAAATTTTGTTAAGTTATCTCATTGTAGTCACTTTCTTTCATGAAAATTATTGAATGCTGCTAGGTTTTCTTCTTTTACACACTCATTCTTTAGATTTAGATTATTTAGTTTCCAATTAACTTTAAATCTATGCTTTATTAAAGTCATTTATTAAATGTAATTTTATTGAATTTTGATTTGAAAAGTGTGTATTTAGTATTTTTGCTTTTCTGCTTTTGGTAATGAGATTTTTATGCCCTAATAGATGATCAGTTTTTGTGAAAGTGTCACAGCTGAGAAAAAAAAAAACCACATTCCTTTCTTGTCCTGTTCAGTTTTCTCCAGATGCCTACACCATATCTAACTTTTCTAAGATTCTATTCATCTCCTTAATGTCTTTTTTAGATTTATTTAGCTCTGATGGGTAACTTGCATTACTACACTAGTATAGATTTACTATTTCCTCTTATATTTCATTTAAGTTTTCCTTTAACAATTTAGATGCTGTGCTATTTGTTTCTTATGTTTACTATTATTATTCCTTCATTGTATGTAGTTCCATTTAGCAAGATGTTATTTCCCTGCTTATTCCTATTAATTTTCTCTCTCTGTCCCTCTCTGTCTGTCTCTCTCTCTCTTTCTCTCTCTCTGTCTCTGTCTGCCCATCTGTCTATTTGTCTCTGTCTCTCTTTTATCTGAGGCCATGATTATTATCTTTGTATTTTTTTAGTTCAGGTGAAGCATAAAAAGATTCTGTTCTGGCTCCTAATATTAACTGTCTGTATGTTTCTCTGTTTCAAGTATGTTTCTTGTAGATAACATAGCATTGGAATCTGATTTCAATCCATTCTGCTGTCTGCTTCTATTTTATGGATGAATTCATCTTATCCCTATTCCCATTCATGTTTACTAATTGTACATTTCCCTCCATACTCGTTTCTTCAGTTTATCTTTCTCTTTCTTTTTATCCTGCTTCTCTTCTAAAGTCTTTTTTAGCTCCTGACCATCTACCCTTCCTTTTAAAGTCCCTCCCTCTTCTTTATCCCCATCCCCTCCCACTTCCTTATTAGGTAAGATAAATTTCTATTACTAATTAAGTGTGTATGCGTGTATTTTCTCTCTTTGAACCAATTTAGATGTGGGTTTAAGCATTCTCCTCTCTCATTTCTTCCTTCATTGCAAAAGCTTTTCATTACACACTTTAAAAAAAAGTAAGATAATTATCCCCATTATTCCTCTCCCTGTCCCTTTCTTCCAAGCCATCTCTTTTTTTTCCTCTCCACCTTTTTTTTTCTACATCAGCCCAACTTAGTTAACTCAGTTCTGCATTCTCTGTGTAGAATACTTCTAACTGTCCTAATAATGATAAAATTCTTAGAATTCACATGTAACATCTTCCCATATTGACACATCAGCCATGAAGCAGTTATATGGTACAGTAGAAGTCAGGAAGACCTGAGTTCAAACCTGACCTTAACACTCACTAGCTGTGTGAACTTGGGCAAGTTACTTAACCTCAATTGTCTGGCAAAAAAAGCAAACAAACTAGAAAGATAAATCATTTATTCTTATTAAGTCTCATGATTTTTCTTTCAAGTTTATGTTGTTTTGGTCATCTTAAGTCTTATATTTGAAAGCCAAATTTTCTACTAAGCTCTAATCTTTTAAAATCAGGAATGCTTCAAAATCTCTACTTCATCGTGTTTATTTTTTCTCTTGAAACAATATACTTAATTTTTCACGGTAGATTGTTCTTGGTTGTAATCCCAGCTTCTTTGCCTTCTAGAAAATTTTATTCTAAGTCTCCTATTCTTTAATGTCAAAACTGCTAAATCCTATGTGATTCTCACTGTGCCTCCATGATATTTGAATAGTTTAATTCTGACTGTTTAAAGTATTTTCTTTTTAACTTGTGATCTCTGGAACTTGGCTATAATATTCCTGGCATTTTTATTTGGGGATATCTTTCAGCAGGTAATCAAAGGATTCTTTCAATTTCTATTTTGCTTTCTGGTTCTAAGATATCAGGGTAATTTTCCTTGATAATTACTTGAAATATGATATCTATACTCTTTCTTTTTTCATGGCTTTCAATTAATCCAATAATTCTTACTTTATCTCTCCACAATCTATTTTATGGGTCAGTTGTTTTTCTAATATATTTCACATTTTCTTCTATTTTTTTAATCCTTTCTGCCCTTTTCACTTTATTTTATTGTTTTTTGATGTTTTGTGGAGTTATCAGATTCCACATGCTCAATTCTTATTTTTAAGAAATTGTTTTCTTCGGTGATCTTTTGTATTTCTTTTTTTCCATTTCACCAATTCTACTTTTTTTTGGATTTTTTTCTTCAGTAAATTTTTGTATATCATATTCCATTTGGAAAATTCTGTTTTTAAATGTTATTTTCTTCTTTTTAAAGTGTTCTTTTTCTTGACTCTTAACAACCTATTTATTGTTTTTTTCTTGATTTTTTTATCTTTGCTCTCATTTCTCAACCTAGTTTTCCCTCTAATTGATTTTGAAAGCATTTTTTAAAAAAAAAAGTTCTTCTAAATATTCTTGTTGGATTTGCTTCTAATTCATGTTTTGTTTTGTTTTGTTTTTCTTTCCTTTAAGGTTTTGCTTGCAGTTGTTTTGATTTAATCTTCTGCCAAGTTTTCTGCTTGATCTACCTGCCACCTTACAAGATACATATCGCCATACAACATATAAAAAGTGTCTTTTCTCGTTTTAATACACTATTTCTTAATTTTGCACTCTGTGTTAAAAGTGGATCCTTTTTCCAGATTGCTTGAGCACATGTGTGCAAGTACATGTAAGGCCACTGTCTCAAACTTCAGGATTATTCACACAGCTGTTTTCAAATTTTTGATACTTCCAAAGTAGTACAAAATGGGGAGATGTTACTGCTATCCTGGTTTGTACTCCAATTTTTCCATGGAAGAGTCTCTAATCCCTTGGGATTGCAATTGATACAGCTCCTCAGGACTCTGGCTCCCTTAAATCACTGAATAGGTGCAGTCTCAGTCAAACTGAGACCTGTTAAGACCTCAGGGGTCCTCAAACTTTTTAAATAGGGGGCCAGTTCACTGTCCCTCAGACTTTTGGAGGGTCGGACTATAGTAAAAACAAAAACTTTGTTTTGTGGGCCTTTAAATAAAGAAACTTCATAGCCCTGGTGAGGGGGATAAAGGTCCTCCACTGCCGCATTGGGCCCATGGGCTGTAGTTTTAGGACCCCTGCAAAAGGCCAAGGTCTCCCATTTTATTCAGGGCTTGAAGTCATCCTGATCTATATCTGGTCACTAGACTAGATGGTTCTACAGGGGAAAGTGAGGTAGGTGACCTTGCACAGCCCTCCCTCACTTAAATCCAATTTATTTACATGTCATGGCATCGCCTCCCTGATGTCATGGTCCTCTTAAAGAACGAAGGACAAACAACTACAAAACAAACATGTGACATGACTGCCAAAAAAATACTAATAGAATTTTAGGTTGCATTAAGAGAGAAACTGTAACCAAGACTAGGAAGGCAATAGTTTCTCTATCTTCTGTCTTGGGCAGACTACATAAGAAATACTGTGTTCAGTCTGGGTACCTAAATTTTTTAAATTAAAATTTCTTTTTCAATCAGTGAATATCTCTGCCTTTCCCCTTTGCCCTCAAGTTGAGAAAGAAATAACCCCCTGTTTAAAAAAACATATAATTAGGCAAAACAAATTCTAGCATTGACTATGCCATATACATACATATATATATATATATATATATATATATATATATATATATATAGATACATACATACATACATACATACTAGTGTATGTATAACTATATGGATGAGCAGACCTAAAAAGGAATTGATAGCCTTCACACTAGAGGTACTTATCCTTCTTCGGCTAAACAAAGTTGAGGGTAACTGATGGACTTCAGACCTGTTGATAAATTAGGGGCTTTCTACTCCAGCTGTATAAATATTTTCTCATCAGAATAGGCTGATATATACAATTTGTTCCAATGGGCCAGGAAGGTGGCAAAAGCACCTGCTTGATCAGACAATTTAAAATGCCAAAGTCATTCACTGCATCCTGAGACATTAGTTGTCTTGACTTTTGTCCTTCCATTAGACTTTGATGACTCTGAAGAGCGTGTGAAGCTGATAACTTCATGAAGCTCTGCCTCACGTAAATTCAGTTTGTGTGAGCCAAACATATAAATGTAGATTAATAATTTCATACTTGGATATTTTGTCATCTCTCTGTCAGGAGAGATATTTCTTTGTAAGTCCTTAGAAATTATGGTTAGTTATTGAATTTATTGAGTGCTAAATATTTTTAGTTGTCTTCCTAATGCTGTTGTTCACTTAAATTGTTTTCCTATTTCTGCTATCTTCACTTTGAATCTGGGTACCACGTTGTAGAAAGGACATTTATAAGCTGGAGAATAGTTAGTCAATGAAGGCTATGGAGATGGTGAAGGGTCTTGAGATCATATGAGTGTTAGTTGAGATATATATATATATATATATATATATATAGAGAGAGAGAGAGAGAGAGAGAGAGAGAGAGAGAGAGAGAGATTTAGCCTAGAGAGAAAAAGATATGTTTGCTGTTTTCAAGTATTTAAAGTGTTTTCATTTTCAAAGAGGGACTAAAACTTTTTCTTGTTTGATTCCTGAGGAAAGACCTTGGTGGAAATTGTGAAGTTATAATTATTATTACTTAAGGAAAACCATTTCTAACAACTAGAGATCTCTAAAAGAAGAATATGGCATATTAGTAGGTGGGAGATACCCCATCATTGTGGGTTTTCAAGCAATGCTGAATAGCCATTTATCACATCAATAGTAGAAATGATTCCTATTTAGTTACTTCAGACAGAATCAGATGATGGAGCTAGGTAGAATGGAAACAATATTGGACACCATCTAGTATACTCCTTTCACTTTACCAATGAGGAAACTGAGGACCTAGAAGTTAAGTAGATTTTACAAGGTAACATAAAGAAATGTTCAAGAAGAGATTTGTACACCAATTATTTTACTCTAGAATCCATGTTCTTTCTCCTGTGCTACTCTCATATCCTTTCCAATTCTGAGAATCAGTAATCTTAGCTTATCAGATTTGGAAGGAGAATATATATCATTTAATATAGCTTCCTCATTTTTTGTGAATAAATTACATCTAGTAAAACTTAATAAATTGATACATTTTGTAACATAGTCATTTCTGGTTTCTCTAACTCAAGAAATCACTAGAAAAAGTAATAGCTGACTAATAGAATGCTTTCATTTTTCAAAATTTTATAAATAGACAATAATGGTCTATGTAGCATTGGGCTACTCATGTTTCTTCTATTACTATCTTCTCTCTCTTAACTTTTGTTACCTAACATGTCTCTCAGTGAGACTGGAACCATTGTGCTACATCATTTTCTATTTGTTACATTATTAGTTGAGGCCACCTGAGGAATCTCCATAAATATCTGTTGAATGATTGGAAGGCATATGTTTAGGAAAAGGAAAGGTGTCATCACATGGCAGATTTTATCCTGAATATGGGTTACCTACTCCTGCATAATTGAGAAATGATTATTCCAAGAGTGGTGGCAATCATTACTCCACAGTGATCAAGTAAGTATTGGGTTTTTCTGCCAATCCAAAGGCTGTGTGATTTAAGAGAGATATGAAGAATTGGGAGAAAGTTTAGAGGAAAGATCCATTGGTTGTATGGTTAGAAAATGGTACCTTGGAGTAAAACTGAAAAGTATTTTTCTTATTCTGATTGAAGAAATGATTTGTAGATACTTTTTTCAAATAGAGGACTTTATGTAGAGAATGGCAACCATCTCCAGCTAGGAAAAAATCAGAAAAACGTAGCTCAGATGGACATTTGAATTATTAAGATTAGATGAAAAAGAAGAAATGGTGGGAAAAGCTGTTAATGGATGTTAGGCCTTTAGATTTGTATATACATTTAAAGGGAAATATCCACTTCTTTCACAGATAGTTGATTTGTAATCTGTCATAGAGGTAAAAAAGCAAATTAGAAGATTTTCCCCAAGATATCCTGTAATAATCTAGAAGGAGATTAAATAGAAAATAGGTTAAATTCTTATTGGGGGGGACTTACCCACCACTTAAACTCTAAATACTTTTCCTATAAAAATCAGAAAATAAAGAATGCAAGCTAGTAGAACAATACTCATTTGAATTGTGTTAGACTTCTTAAGGGAAAAGAATATTTTATTTCATATAATAATGATGGAATAGTGGAATATAGTCCTCCATTGGATGGCTATCATAGAATATGTGAATAATAGATTATATATTACATGCAGTAATATATTACATACCTCCTGCAAGAGACACTTCCTGACTCCCTTCTATGCCCAGTTACTAGAGCCATCACTTCTAAAGTTAATTTCCATCTGCAGTGTATTTATCTTATATGTTTTCATTTATATATGTTGTCTTCCTTATTAGACTAGAGACTTGGTTTCTATTCTTGTATTTATAATGTCTTGAGAAAAATGGTGCAGTTAACAGATATTCAATGAATTATAGAAACTGAGCCCCAGAGTATAGAAATGATTTGCTTATTAGATTGTAACCCTGATTCACTTCTTATGGAAATTATTGCAAAGCAATGTAAATTGTTATGTAAACAATTTAAACAAGTTATTTGCTAATTAAAATGTAAACTCCTTGAAGGCAGAAAATTTTTTTTATTCTTTTTTATCCCCATTATTTAGTACAATACTTATCAGACAGTAATTGCTTAATAAATGCTTGTTGATTCATTGACAATAGTTGATATTGATAAAGTGCTTCAAAGCTTATACAATATTTTTACTCTCACACTAAATGATATTTATAATTACTCTGCAAAATAAATATAACAAGCATTATTATCCCCATTTTCCAGTAGAGAAAACCTAGGTCCAGAGATACAATTATATTGTCTAGCTTCTCATAGCTAATAAGGCAGGAGTTAAACCCAAATACCTCTTGATTTTAAGTACAGTACTCTCTCTTATACACTCTGCAACCTCTCAGAAAATACTGAGTACCCCCTAGAAAATAAAAAATTCATTTTATTAATAAGTGTTTTATGCTATCTTATCATTGCCATAAGAAGCAAAATCCTTAGTTTGATATTTCTGAAAATAGTCTTTAATTTCAAAGGAAGACAATGGTCTTTTTGATATGAAACTATCTCTGGTAAGATTCTTGTTGCGTTTATACATCTTTATAGGCAACAATAAGAACTTACTAAAGTGGCATTAGCTTTTAGAGAATACCTAAAAAGTATGATCCTGTGATAACAGCCAAATGATCTGGGAGCTTCTTGTCAGAGTCCTCCCAAGAGGACCTATCCAAGGTGCTAGAAGTCATTCTTCGCATTAAGGAATTTCGTGTATGTGATGGATTTCTTTGGCAGCCTGCAAACAACCTCTAGATACTTTTTCATAATGTTTTAAAATGCATTAGATAAAATTCACTGGATTACAAAGGAAACTAATTATTTCAAAATGCAAAAATTTATTTGTCTAGTAAGCCAACGATGTAGAAAATTTATCTTCTACAAGGAATTCAGATAGTCAGGATCTCTGGCTTTTTATATTTCATTGGTATAACTAGCACTTGAACTGTTTATTGATCATCCCATGATTGACAAATCTACTTTTGTGGATGATTTCTTTTATAGGAACAGTGTAGTATACTGGAAAGAGTAATGATTGTAATCAGAGAATCAGGTTTGAAGCTTTTCTACTTATTACCGGTTTGGAATTGGTCATGATATTTAAGTTCTTTGGGTCTTCATTTCCTAATCTATAAAATGAGGGGGTTGGCTTTTAAGTCCTCTTCTAACTTTAAATCTATGATTTATAACCTTGCTTCTTGAGTAAAAATGATTACTGATAATATGGTATAGTTTACTTATATCTACTATATGTTTCTTCATTGCCAGAATTGAATAAAATGAAGAAGGTAGGTTGCATCAAATTTGAGAAACTGAACAGAGCTTTCAGAAATTACTAGCTACTTATTAATGAAAAAAATTCATCTTAAAATGCCATTATCCTTCAGAAAATATTATATGTTGAAACTCTCAGTATAAAGTAATTTTTGAAGAAGCTGTTTGAAAATAGTGGTGTCACAATTCAGTGAGAATAACCATTTCATGAATAGACTTCCAATCAACATTAGCTCCTAGTAAATTCAGAATGAAATGTCACTTGAAATAAATGCAAGATATTTATGGAATGAAATCATAAGATCTAGACTGAGATCTTAAAGGCCCTAACACAGTGTCTGGTACAAACTAGTTGTGGCTAAATGTCAGTTTCCTCAAATTATAGACTAAAAATATCTGTAGTATCTTTCTCACATGGTTGGTATGAGCATCAGGTGAAAAAACTGCAAATGTTAAAGTGCTATAAAAATGTCATTTCTTTGAAAAGTAACAATGTTATGCTACTGATACTTATAATAGTCCTGAGAGGACTGTATGTAGCAGGATTTCTATCTTTATTTTATAGGTAAGAAAATCGTGTCATGAAGAACAAGCTCTCTCTTAGTCCATTAGTATCAGTCATTATTAGAAATCTAGCTTTCATAGAGTAGAGTTCTTTAGGTTTTGTAGCCCCATCTTTCACTTGAATATAAGTCTTCATATTCAGAATTCCACTATAAATAAGTACTATTTCTACAATGTGTCAAGCATGGTGCTAAATATTTTATCAACATTATTTCATTTGATCCTCACAAAAATCACAAAAAATCCTTGGAGATTGGTACCATTATTATACCCATTTGTAGATAAGGAAACAAGCAAACAGATGTTAAGTGACTTGCCTAGGCTGAATTTGAACTCAGGTTTTTCTGACTGCAGGCCCAGCATTCAACTCACTGTATCACCTAACTGAACCAATAGATTGTTACTGATTGAAAAAGTCTATTCCATTTTTTTCCCCACTAAAATTAAAGCCTGATCTTTAGTAGACCCACCCTGAATTGTCTTTTAGTCTTTGGACAATGGAACAGTGCTTTCTTGTGATGCTTTGTTGGAATCCTCAAAGCAAACGTGATGATCCATTGAACATAGACCTTTGTTGTCAAATAGTGTTAGAAAAAAAGCAATTGAATGACTCAGTGATCAGCTCCCACTCAGCAATGCCTCCCTTGTCTTCTTCTCCTACCCTTACCTTCCCTCTTTAACCTATTCTCATTAATCTCTGTTAGAATCCTTACAAAGTGGTAAGTCAGTTGCCTAATTTAGCATGGTACTTAGCAAATTCTCTAGCTCACTAATGTATTTAAGTATTCATTGGAGTTCACACTTTTGGGAGATTGACAAGTCAGTATTCAGTATGAGATTCACAAGTCAGAAACCCACAATCCCACTCTTGGAGGAGAATACCCACAATCCCACTCTTGGAGGAGAATTCCCATAATCCCCCTCTCAGAGGAGGAGTCAACCTTTGAGAGAGCATAAAAACAGCTGAGCTCAGTCAGCAGAGTTCAGTTGAAAAGATTCAGAGTGGTGGAGCTGTCAGTTCAGAAGAAGCCACTAGTCAGAGTTGAGCTAGAGCCAGAAGTCACTTTGGAAGATTGACAGAGTGAGAGTTCAGTTTGGGAGATTGAGAAACTAATCTGCAATTGGGCAGAACCAAGATTCAGAGAGAGGCTGAAGCTAGCAAATCTCCTTACCTTACCCCACTCCCATTAACCTAAAGACCCTACTGTAACCCACTTTATTTTGTACTAGTCTTTCCCTCCTTCTTTATCCCTTCCCCATTAATTTACAAATCTTGTTACAAGACTATAAATTTACACACCTTCTACACTCTACTTTCTCCTATTCCTTCCCTCCGTTTTTCTTTATAGATTTTGGAGGGATACTTTTCATGATACATACATACACACACACATCTAGATATCATCCATCTAGATATCATCTTTCTATATATCTGTATTGTTTGCTAGGGAACAAAATGAAAAAATTTAAATGGCAATACTAAAGGATGCTAATTAATTTTGGCTTAAAGAGAATGTGCCATATTTCATAACCAATGCACTCAATATAATCAAAGGTTGATACCCCTTCATTGCAATATTAATTATCTCATATCTCAAAGTTTCCCTCCTCCCTTTTTCTTTAGTCAGTAATCAGCCTATGTAAGGACCTATGATTTAGAACTAAAAGAAACTTAGAGACCACTGAATCCTATTTTCTTCATTTTGCATGAATCTTTTGCTGATTCCTCCCTTTTCAGGCCTAAGCATTTCTCGTATACCTCTCTATTCAAAATGATATCACATTTACTTTGTGTTAGCATGCGTAGTGGAAGGAGCCTTGAAGTTGGAATCAGGATACCTGGATTGCAGTTGTATTTCTCCTGGTATTCCATTGCTTTCTTGGGCAAGTCCCTACTTCCTAGGGTCTTTGTTTTCTCATGGTTACATCAAACAGATTCACTAGATGACCTTTAAGATCTATTTTAGTCCTAAATCTATAATCCTATCTCTTATTTTCCTTTACCCTTGCCCCTCTAACCCTTACCTCCTGGGATGGAAACTTATGAGAACACAAACTATTTGATTTCTATCCTTGTACTCATAGTGCCTTGAGAATGGCAGTCCAAAAACCATTACATTGAATTCCCAACACCTATATTTATGCCCACCTGCATTTTTGATTTCCTTCACAAGCTAATGGTACAATATTTCAGAGTCTGATTCTTTTTGTACAGCAAAATAACGTTTTGGTCATGTATACTTATTGTGTATGTAATTTATATTTTAATATATTTAACATCTACTGGTCATCCTGCCATCTGGGGGAGGGAGTGGGGGGTAAGAGGTGAAAAATTGGAACAAGAGGTTTGGCAATTATTAATGCTGTAAAGTTACCCATGCATATAACCTGTAAATAAAAGGCTATTAAATAAAAAAAAAGAGAATGGCAGTCCATTTAATAGATGTTCTTGAATTGTGGCTACTAAGGCCTAGAGTGCTGAAATGATTTTTCAGGTTTGTGTACACAATAGTTGATTTGGGACTCTGAACCAGGTCTTCTGATTTGAAATCCAATGCTTTCTCTTTTACAATGTCCCTCCTGTCTTTTAGGCAGGCAATGTGGTGGTGATGGTGGTAGTAGTGGTGATGGCGGTGGTGGTGGTGATAATGATGATGGTGGTGGTGATGGTGATGACAATGATGATGGTGATGGTGGTGGTGATGAAAATAGTGGTTTTGATGATGGTGATGATGAAGATGATGGTGGTGGTATTATGGTAGTGATGATGGTGGTTGTGGTGGTTAATAAAGTGCTCTAGAAATATTATCTCATTTGATCCTCACAACTATCCTGTGAGACAGGTGCTATTATTAACTCCATTTTATAAATGAGGAAACTGAGGTACTTAAGTTTAGTGGAGTGTCCTAGTAAGTATTTGAAGCAGGATTTGAATTCATGTCTTTCTCACTCCAAATCCTCTACTTTACTCTTGTATCACTTAGCTCCAATACAAGTGATATTAGCCCTGAAGTCAGAACACTATTAAAATTCCTTCTTCAATGACGACTGTGTGGTCTTGGGCTAGTCATTTTATTTCTAGTCTTAGTTCTTCATCTGTAAAATGAGGGGAATGCATGGATAGACCCTTCTAGTTAAAGGTCTATGCTCTGGGGCTAAGTAAGATAATTTATCTTGGAATGAAAGGATGTTGCCTCTTAATTATGTTAAATGGATTCTTCCAGTTATAGGTCTGTGATCCTATAACAGAAGGACATGAATATGGCTTGGGTCTGAATAAGTGATTAATTCCTTGGTGATGCTCCCATTTTATACTGCAATTTATGATCTGCAAAATATTCTTTTTAAAAAAACCTTGTATGGTATGTAAACAGTGTCTCTATTTTGTAGATGAAAAAACTGAGGTTCAGGGAAGCAAAAGTGGCTCATCAGAAGTCACACAGTAAGCAATAGAACTAAGACTTTAACTTGGACTCCATGACACCAAATACAGGACTCGTTCTGCTATCTCACACTGTTATTTAAAACAGCTTGTACTTGGGCCATTGTAGAGTTGTGATTTGTCCTTAAAGGTGGACTCAGTCTTTTGGTTATTTGGGAATCAAAGAAACAGAAAATTTCAGCACCATCTTCTGTATTTACAGAGCATATGGGAAAATTTTGAATATATTTGTGTGACAGTGAAGATGGATTCTTTCCCCTTCAGTGCAAAAAATATAAAACATTGCTATCTTTGTGATCTGGAGATGAAAAGTTATGAAACATTTTGGCTCAAAGTGATGTCACATGAATTTAATAATTTTCATGTGGATAATCATTTTCTAAACAAACTGTAGCAGTGACTTAATCCTTCCTAGAAAGACAGGAGTGTATCTTCAAACAAACTGCCTAAGCTGTTTGTTCGCAGTTTGCTGTTTTGATTCAGCAAGATGGATTAGAAAGGGTAACAACCAGAGCTGTGACAGCTTTGGCTAAATCCCACCTGGCGTGCAATCCCTTTCTCCTTTAGAAAGCTCTCCAAGTTCATAAGTCTACAAAAGGCTTAATCAGAGTTATTGGAGAAACGCCTTAGGAGGAGGAAAAAAGGAAGAAAACCAACCCTCAAATATTTTAAATATGCCAATTAAATATGTGTTGTTATTGAAAAATTCTCCCTTTTCTTTGCATAATGCAAGAAACTTAAATATGTATCTTATTAAAACAGTCCAGGGCTCCATTTACAATGATATAAATAAATGCATTTAATGAACAGCCTTTCACCATCAATGTATTTCAACTGTTTCAAATCAGTGACAGTGTCTCTCTGACATTATAATCTTTTCATAGTCCCCAGTCATTAACCTCAGCTATATTATTTAAACACACACACACACACACACACACACACACACACACACACACACACTCACTCCATCCAAGTAGCCCTGGAGAAACAAGCACCAATTAATCAAATGGTGGAGATTGGACATCAGTTTGCAAGGGATTGCAAAATGATTGGAAAATGAAGAAGTTACAGCAACAAATGGCATCACTAATGTATTAAGCTCTTATATGTTAGTCAATAAGCATTTATTAAATACCTGTATCTTAAAAAAAAAAAACCAAAACTTTTTTTTTTCCTTTTGGATCTCTGAACTCTCCCAAGATATCTTAAGGTTTACTGGCTAGATTTCTTTCTTAAGGATCATGCTTTAAAACAAAACTACTATGACTCTCTTTGATAGGCCAATAGGTCCCAAGTCACGTCCCAGTTGGTCATTGTTTGGATTCAGATCAACTCAGAGTGGTTGTAAATGCTAATCATTTCTGTTTTGGCCAGAAACCCTGAGGGTCTTCCCTTCTCAGGTTTATTTATTTATTTACTTAGTTGAGGATTTTTGTTTGTTTGTTTTTATTATTATTGTTGTTTTTGTTGTTGTTTGACTAGGTGAAAGAAGCTATTCTTTACCACAATTGCTACCTAGCCTTAACATTGAATGAGTGTGGCCTCAGTCATACTGAGAGCTGTTGAAGAACTTATCTAAAAAGGCCAAGGACTCCCCCTGCATCCAAAGCCATCTCCAGTCATCTTGATCTATATCTGACCACTGCACTCATATGGCTCTTAAGGGGAAAGTGAGGTAAGTGACCTTGAACAGCCTTCCTTTATTTAAATATAATTCACTTGTGTGTCATGGCATCACCTTCCTGATGTCATGGTCTTCTTCAAGAATGAAGAGCAAACAACAGCAATATGTCAGACATTGTGTTAACTCTAAGAATACAAAGAAATACAAAATATGCTCCTACTCTCAAGGAGTTTCCAGGATAATGGGGAAGATTAAATTCAAACAGCTATGTAAAACAAGATATATAGAGGGTAAATTGGAACTCATTAATAGAGAGAAGGGATTAGTATTAAGGAGGACCAAGAAAGGCTTATTAAAGAAGAAATTTTGGCTGGAACCTGAAGAAAACCAAGGAAGCCAGGAGGTAGAGATGGGCAAGAAGAATATTCCAGGTATAGGGAACAAACAGTGAAAATCATGGAGTCAGGAGATGGATGGAGTATCTTGTTCATAGAGGAACAAAGAGGTCTTTGTCACTGGATCACTGGGTCAATAAGGGGAATAAGATGTGGGGGATAAAATTTAAAAAGACTGTGCAGGTAGGAGGTGGCCAGGTTGTGAAAGGTTTTCACTTAATTAACTATTAGGGATACAAAGAAAGGCAAAAATATGGATTCTAAAGGGCGTGATTTTGTCTCTGAACTTAATTACACAGATTCTTGGATCCCATAGAACTGGTCATTGGATTCATTCTTGAACTTTGTAAAACCTTTCAAAGTTTGCCTGTTGTTTCCATAATCTTTGAGAACCCATGGTCAACTACATGTCATGTGAATACAGAAAGAATGATGTCCCTAATAAGCTGGTTACAACATATCAAGGAAGATTACATCTAGGACATGATGATGTATCACACTTAAGTCTTTTCTATACTCCCCAAAATGTCCCAGATATACTAACTGAGAACTAGTTCTACTTAGAACCTGGTCCCAGAAAAACATCATTTAGGACAAAAACTCCTATGGAAGAGATACTCATCAATTCCATCACCTTCTACTACTGATGTGTATAGAAAAATCAACTTAGCTGAAGGAGCAAGGAACCCAAGGGCATAATGGGAGATAACATGAGCCAAGAGGGTCAAACTATTTTAAACCTGGTGGATAGAATCCAGAACCTTGAATTCAAGAGTTCCAAGAATAGTAATATCTTCAGAGGACTGGTCCTTACTTTTATCTTGGTCTTTAAAGCCATCATAAAGGTGAGCAATTCTTGTGGAGAATGGATAGGCAATCCCCAAGATCCCTGCATATTTTATCCCTGCTTTCAGGCTGAACCCTGAATCTAAGGAGGCAGCTTTTGTGGAACTGCTCCCTCCAGGGTTTTTAACCCTGATCTCCTCAGCATCTGAAGCCCCTGAAGATCCAGAAAAAAAAAAGATCTTGTCACCAGAGTCATTGGCACTGCCAAATGATCCAATATCAAAAATTGGTATGATTTGATTAATGAAAATGACATAGAAGAAGATACTTTGCTCTTTTATCCTGGCAATGTTTCCTTCTAACTAGAAGCTGAAACTACTTGCATTTGTGATTTTCCAACTCACTGGGAGCAAGGTCTGTATTGCTTTTTATATTTGTATCTTTAGTATTCAATACAATGCTTTGTATAAGGTAAACATTTAATAAATGCTTTTTCATTCATTTATCTACTTGGTGTACCAGTTAATAATAATGTACTGGTGATAATAATAATAAATAATAATAGCTGTTATTTATATAGCACTCACAATATAACAGGAATTGTGCTAATTATTTGACACAAATATTAACTCGTTTGTTCTTTACCACAATGGGAGGGAGGGAAGGTGCTATTATTATCCTCATTTTATAGATGAGCAAACTGAGGCAAAGAGAGATAAATGACTTTCCTAGGTTCTCAGAGGTGGTAAGGCTCTGAAGCTAGATTTGAATTCAGGTCTTTCTGACTCCAAGCCCAGTGATTTGCATACTTTTACCATTTAGTTTTCCTACCCACAATATCTTACTGCTTCTAACATGAGAAGATATACCAGTGGTTCTCAAAGTATGGTCTAGAGAATCCTGGGGATCTCTGAAACCCTTTTAGAGGGTCTACAAATTCAGAAATAGATTTTGTTTCCAATATGGTGTCTATAAATATAATTCAGATAAACACAAATGCTTTGGAGATATCCTCAATAATTTTTAATAGGATAAAGATACTGAAAACAAAAGTTTGAGAACCACTGAGCTATACCATAGGAATCTAGGATACTAGTTAACTTTTTTATGTTAAAGATGAGAAAGCGAGACCCAGAGAGGGTAAAACTACCCATGGCCAGACAAGGAATGAGTGGTAATGGGGGATATATTAAATCTAGGTCCTCTGAATCCAAATCCAGTTTGAAATACCCTAGAAAGTAGAGTTCATGGCCCTTTATATAGTTTCTGTGAATTGCCATTTATGTATGGAAAAATAATTCCATTCTTGATTCATTGTTTATATAACCTTGGACAAGTCACATAAGGACATATTGAGAGTAATAAAAAACTGGAAAGTAAAATGGACTTTGGGGATTAACTGTGAATTTTCAACATTCTACCTCCTATCAAACTTTGTTCAGAATTATTAACATTCAGAAAAAATTGATTTGTCTCTAAATTAGTAGTTTTTACATATCTTGGACTTTTTTGGGAAGCCTGGTTGAGCCCATGTATCCATCCTCAGAATATTTTTTTTAATGTCATATTAGGAGGATATGCTAAATTCCAGGTAGAGGTTAGTGAAAATAAAGATGTAAATTCCCCATCACCCCCAGTTAAGTCCATATACTCTTGAAATCTATCCATGTCTTTTGTTTCATAGGCAGGTTTCATAGGTGAAACAATAGCAAACAGTACAACAATAGCAGTACGGCAGATAACGTTTTCTCTCCTCTCCTCTGCTCCCCCTCTCCATGTTCTTCTTCCCCTTTTTCCCCCTTCTTCTTTCTCATCTCTCTCTCTCTCTCTCTCTCTCTCTCTCTCTCTCTCTCCCTATTGTGCCTATTTTCTAGTGAAGGTGCTAACAAGAGGTAAAATGATCAGAATACAGGCAACTCAGGAGAAAAGGAAGAGATAATTCACAAATGGGATAATTAGTCCCTGGACAATTGAAAGTTGGCAGTGCATCTAAATATTGATTTCTGTGTATTATTGAACAAGAGACCCGACTATCAGCCTGTCTCTAGGATTGAGTCAGGTAGAACTGCAAGAGAAATTTTCTAGACTGAGGGGACTGATTTCAGAAGCTGTATCAGAGCAATTAGTTCTGTCTTTATATCAATATATTTCCATTTGCAAGTGCTTTATTCCCTCCTTTTTTCCCTTGTGAATTTCTGGGCTGATATTATGCCTCCCTAATAACTCTGCCCTCATATTCTTCTTGTTATTCAGTTATATCTGACTCTTCATGATCCTACATGAGATTTTCTTAGCAAGGATACTCAATGTTTGCCATTTTCTTCTTCAGTTTATTATACAGATGAGGAACTGCAGCAAACAGGATTAAGTAACTTGCCCAGGATCACACAACTATCTGAGTGTCTGAGGCCAGATTTGAACTCTAAGGCCCAGTGCTCTAGTCAGTGGGCCATCTAGCTGCTCTCCTCTTCTCCCAAGTTACTACTATTAAAGTTTTAAACAAATACTTCTTTTTTTCTTTTAGAATTTGTAACTTTAGGAAGAATTGGGTCAACAGTGTGATATGGCAGTCCTCTCCCACCCCATAAAAAACTAAAAAGGCAAAGCTAAAACTCAAACAAAACTGCGGTGATTTTGGTGGAGCTACTCAAGCATTAAGAGAGATTTAACTTCCAGGTATACTGTGGTAATAGTCTTGCTGTCCTTTGATGAATCAAACCACAACTAAAGTGGTTTCTGCAGTTCAGTACATTGATGTACTGGAAAGCAATCATGGGAAGGCATTTGGAATGGTGAAGGACCTGAAATTCATGCCACATTAGGGATGCTTGAAGGAATCAGAAACTTTTAGCATAAAAAAGGCACAGAAGAACATGTTAGTTTTCTTCAAATATTTGAAGGACTTTGATGGAGAAAGATATTGGACTTACTTTATTTGTTCTTAGCAGTTAGAATGTGGAGCAATGCCTACTTGCATAGAGGCTGATAAAGGCTCAGTATGAGAATATGGTTGGAAGTATATCAATAATTGAGGAAAAGCTGAATAAGTTGTAGTATATTAATGGGGTGGATTATTATTGTAATATAAAAAAATGAAGTAGATTATTTCAAAAACATAAGAAGACTTGTATGAACTGATGCAGAATGAAATAAGCAGGCCCAGAAGAACAATACTCTAATATCAATATTACAAAACAGTAATTTTGAGAACTTTTATACAATGAAGAATGAAATGAATGGCACTAAAATAATTTAAACAATAATAACAATACTGTTAAAAATAGCTGTAAGAATATGACAAATATACTAATTTATGATTCCAAGACAACTGATGATGAAACTTGCTATTTATTACAGATGTGGCAAATTTAGGATGTAAATGAAACATATTTTTCATAGTCTTTGAATAACTTTGTTTTGCATGTCTTTGCATATTTATTACAAAAAATCATTTTTTTCTTTTTCTAATGTAGTAGGAAGTAGGAAAAAGAGAAAATAAATTTATGTTAATTTTTTTAAGAGATAGTGCCACAGATGTGAAATCTTGCATGCATTTGCAGATGAAGTAATTATATTATTACTTTTGCTTAACTATTTTACTTTTTTATAAGAGATCTTTCATAAAATAGGAATAATCTTTAATTATTTTAATGTGAAAACAAAACACAGTAATACATTTTAAAAATTATTAGATCTATTAAAAAATGGAGTAGGCTAACTCAGAAGGTGGGGGTCTCCTTTTGCAGGAGCTTTGTAACTAAATAGGTAATCATTGTCCAGTATATTTGCTTTCAGTTATGAAACCATTAAACATTCCTCCAAAGTCTGAAATTCTGTGCTTTTCTAAGCTCCCCGCTCACTTTCCACTCCCTAGGCAAAGATAGGCCCCAAACTACAGAGAAAGTGCCATCTTTTAAAATCATTTTCTTAAAACATTCTTATAACTTGTATGTACAATATGCCATTTGGAGCTATTACTCTTTTTCTCATTTCTAAATATAGGGGTCTCAAAAGCAATTTTGTCTCTTAAGACTAAGGCAATTATTTTTCCATATCTGAGGAACAAGAATTGTAGCAATATGATCATGAAAGACCCAATGAATCAAATAGTAAGACATAGTTTTGGGGAACCAGTTTTTTATTTTACTTATTTCCACAATTTTTTGAAGCAACTAAGTCTTAGGAGGATTTCACAGGCTTTTCCTAAAGTTCAAAGGGTGTGTGTGTGTGTGTGTGTGTGTGTGTGTATGTAAGCCTGACCATGTGTATTCAGAAAGCATGCATAATAATTTGTCTCTATCAAGTCAACCAACAAATTATTAAAGTTTCAAATTTATCTCTTCAATTGCCAGTGTTATACAGTTATTAATAGCCTTTTGGAAGGTAGAATTAAGGAAGGGAGAAAAAGTAGATTTTATTAAATAGAAAGTCTCCTGGAGTCATTCTTATTAAGTGTCCACTAAGAATAGTATCAAAAATGCTAAAGTTCAGAATGAGCTAAGGAGCTTGAGAAACACTAAAAAATACAAAAAAGAGATTTAAAAAAAGCTATGGGGAAGGGGATAAGGATCAAAAAGGTGATGGGACTGCTGATTGGGATGAATAGAATGATGACAAAAGTGAACAGAGAGAGTGAACTTGTTCAACTTTTGTTTATTTGCTGAGAAGAATGATCTTTGAGCTGTAAAGGATAGAACAATAATTATTAATAGGAAGGAAATAGCCACAATAAATAATGAGAGATAATCAAAGAGCACCCAGCTGTCCCTGATGAGTCTTAGTCACCAGGACCAGATGATTTATACTTAAGAATTCTGAAATGATTCAGAGATGCAATTGTTGAACTACTATCAGTGATCTCTAAAAGACTGAAGAGAAGGAAAACAGAAGGGGATTGAAAAAGAACAGAAATTGTACCCATTTTATTTTTGAAAAAAAAAAAGATTCTGCAAACTACAGGACAACGTACCTGAATCTAGGAACTGGCAAAATTCTAGAACATATTAGTCAAGGAATGATTAGTGACCATCTGGAAGAGGAAGAACAAATAACCTCAGATTAATAACATTAATTTCTTTTTTCAATTTTACTAGTAGATCAAGCCAGTTCTGTAAATATAATTTGCCTAATCACTACACACCTCTCAGACTGGCTAAAATGACAGGTAAAGATAATGATGAGTGTGGGAAAACTGAGACACAAATATATTGTTGGTGGAATTGTGAACTGATTCAACCATTCTGGAGAGCAATTTGGAACTCTGCCCAAAGAACTATCAAACTGAACATACCCTTTGCTCCAGTAATGTTTCTACTGGGCTTGTATCTCAAAGAGATCTTAAAGGAGAGAAAAGGACCCACATGTGCAAAAATGTTTGTGGCAGTCCTTTTTGTAATGGCAAGAAACAGAAACTGAGTGGATGCCCATCATTTGGAGAATGGCAGAATAGGTAGGTTATAATATATGAATGTTATGGAATATTATTATTTTATAAGAAATGATAAGCAGGATGACTTCAGAGAGGCCTGGGGAGACTTATGTGAACTGATGCTAAGTGAAGTAAGTGGAACTGGGAAATCATTATGCATGGCAACAAGAAGATTATATGATGATCAGTTCTGATGCATGTGGCTCTTTTCAACAATGAGATGATTCAGGGCAATTCCAATGGTCTTGTGACAGAGAGCCATCTGCATCCAGAGAGAGGACTACAGGGGCTGAGTGTGGATCACAACACAGTATTTTCACTCTGTTGTTGTTTGCTTGCATTTTATTCTTTCTTATTTTTTCCTTTTTGGTCTGATTTTTCTTGTGCAGCAAGATAATTGTTGAAATATGTAGAGAAGAATTGCACATGTTTAACATATATTGGATTGCTTGCCATCTGGAAGAGGGAATGGAGCAAAGGGAGGGAAAATTTTTGGATCTAAGGTTTTGCAAGAATGAATGTTGAAAATTATCTGTGTATAGGTTTTGAAAATAAAAAGTTTTAATAATTATAAAAAATAAAAATAAAAAGATAAAAAATTATCTATATTTTATCAAAGCATTTGACAAAAGTCTCTTCAGATAATTGATTAATTGTATGATCATGGATAATTCCTTTAGCTTTTCTGAGTCTCTGCTTTCTCTTATTTAAAATGATATTGTTAGATGTGGTGGTCTCAAAGGTCACTCAGAGTTTGAAATCTGTGATCCTACAATCTTAAGTCCTTTGTTCTATTCTTATAGTTTTATATAAGTTTATGTAGTTTTATATCTTCTTGGGAAGACGTGATCTATATGACAACGCAATTAAATAGTTAAGAAGTAGTTGAGTGACTGGATCCAAAAGATAATTATTAAAAGTTTGACATCAGCATAGGAGTTCTCTAGTGGAATGGTCAAGAAAGTTTTGTCTGGTCCTGTGCTGTTTAATATTTTTATCATTAACTTAATAAGGCATAGATACTATATTGATCAGATCTCCAAATGGCACAGCTTGGAGAAATAACTAACATATTAAATACAAATCAGAATTCAATATGATCCTAGGGAGCTAGAATATTGGACCAAATCTAAAAGGATGAAACTTAATAGAAACATCTTCTATATATACTTTCTCTGATTTTTGTTTTGTTATTGATTTGAATAAATGGATTTTCTTTGATAATTGCAAGTTACTATTTTTATTCACCATAGCACTGGCATTTGATGGGAAAGGGAGCCTTGGATTTAAACCTTGGAATCCCCAAATACCAGTTACATGAAGATAGTAAAATCTTAGTTTTATTCCATATGAGGATTCATTGAAGGAAAAGGGAATATTTAACTCTGAAAAGACAAGACATGGGATATTTTTGGACATTATAAAAAAAGTAATGGTATTAAAGCTTGGTATTAAGAAAAAGCATCTCCGATCACTAGTTATGCAATGATGGTATAAATTACACACAGAGGGGGAGTAGATTCATTCTCACTGGAATTCCTTGTGCCCAGGATGCAGGAGCACTTGTCCATTTTGTAGAAGAAATTCTTGATCAGGTTTAGATTGAACTGATTTAATTTTGAGGTTCCTTCCATCTCTGAAATGTTATAATTCTCTAACAGAGAGGAGTTGGTGAAATTGCAGTGGCCTATGGGTCCAGACTGGGAAATATAAGCACAGTAGACCAGGACTAAAACGACTATATATTTTACAATATTTCTGCAAGAATCAGCCATTTTTAAAGCAGACAGAAAAACTCATATAAGTACCTGTAGTGGCCCTCCATCTCTTGCCTTTTGACTTTTGAACAACCTGTTCTTTTATTTCTGGAATGTGCTTCCATCTCATCTGCACCATTCTGAGTCCCTCATTTCCTTCAAAACCCAGCTTATGTGTCACATTTTAAATTAAATAGTTCCTGATTACTCTAGAAGCTGATATTTTCCCCAATCCCCATCCAAACTTGTATTTATTTTGCATACATTTTCATATATACTTTTTGCCAACCCTGGTAGAATATAAATTCCTTGAAGGCAGAGTCTTAATAAATACTTGTTGATTGGCTGATTCAGGATATGTTCCAAGGAAAATTAAAAAAAATAGAATTTAATGTGTAAACCTATCTATAGTTAATATATAATCTCACAAATCACAAACATGAAAATCAACTGAATTAATTTATATAAAGCATCAGGTAGTAGTGGGCAGAGTGCTAGGCCTGGAGTCAGGAGATTCAGAGTTTACATTCATGCTCAGATACTTCTTAACTATATGGCTTTGGATGAATTGCTTGATTTCTTTCTGCCTTAGTGTCTTCTTCTGTAAAATGGAGATAATGGCATTTACCTCACAGAGTTATTGTAGGGATCAGATGAAATAATATTTATAAAGTATTTAGCACAGTGTTCTTTTCTCATTCCTTTTCCCCATTACTTCCCTTTCCTCTTTATCAACTTAAAACAAATTGATAACATCTTTTCACTATTTTAAAATCGGAATGACAGAAACTCATTTTTTAAAAAAAACAAATTTATGATTTAAATTCTTGAATAATTGATTTTCTGTGCTTTGATAGGAATAGGTAAATTTGGGATTTCAATGGTTTAGGGAAATTCTGGATTAGGAAAATTCTATCAATACAGATTGTCACCTACTCTACAATTTAAAACCTTAGAGATTTTGCCTCCATAACTGAGAGGCTAACTGATTTTCCTAGAGATGGCACCTGAATCTAAAACTTGGCTTTGAATGATAGGACTTGCCAATCTATAAATGGACCAGGCAGTTTGATGTGGTAAAAAGAGTGCTGGATTATGAGCTAGTGACATAGATACTATACTAACTAGTTTTATGACTGTAAGTAAATCATTTTTACCATTTCAAGCCTTAGATCTTTTTTATCTGTAAAATGAGAATGTTCTATGGTCCCTTCCAGCTCCAAAATTCTGAGTTAATAATTTGGATTTCATTTATACACATATATATATACACACACACATATCTGAAGCACACATAAAGCATAGATGATTATAATTATTCAACACAAGGCACTTTAATCTACCCCTAAAATGTTGATTCCTAACTCAAGAAACTTATTAGAAATGTTTAATGTGCATAAGACAATCTCATCAAAACTACCTAGGAAGTGAATGGGTCCCTAAGAGGTGATCCAGAGAACATGGGTACATTCACATTACTTTTGATTGCCCTGAGTGCTTCATGGAACAAGTTTAAATGGGTACTACTTCAGAGAAAAACAGCAGTCTATACAATTGGGAAAGCCTAGTGTTTTCAAAATGCTATCATTTTGGAGCATCTTTTAAAGGCTCAGAAGGACTTTTAAAAATCCACCTTTCCCTACCTAGTCCCAGAGAATGAGAGCTATAATAATATCAGAATTATATTACTATACTTTTCAGGTACTTATGCTCATCTACCCTTCTCCTCCCCACAACACTACAAGTATTATTGATGTTTGTGAGAGATTCTAGGAGCCATAGATGCTCAAGTTGTTTTTATCTCACAATGAAATTTTTAGCACAACCCAGTTATCCTCTCATTTTTCTTTATCACCCTTGTATTTGTGGACATAGAGATAGCTCCAAAATATAAAATTGTGGTTTGTGATGGGTTCTCACATCATGCCAGCTTTGAGCTATTCAGTTTGTTTGTCCCTGAATCTCTTCATGCCAGTTCCATAATCGCCTCCTGCCAGACTCATGCTTGGAAAACTCACATATTTCGTATATGACATATGTTTGAAATTAGCAGGAAATGCAGCCAAGTGTTTGAAATTAACAAGAGAAAAAAGTTATTTCTGAAAACATTTGGGAGCCAAGGAAGAGTGTTTGGCTAAAAACTCGAGGGCAAACCATTGTCTATTAAACCAAATGGTTCCAGTATTATCTTACAAGAAACAACATGACATGTTTTTTTTCCCTCCTCTGTGTTTGCTGGTCCTTCTTGCTAGTTTCATTGCCCTTTGGAGTGAAGCTTAAATGTCATCTGATCACAGCAGGGACAGGCTAACTCATCTTCAGATAATTTATCAATTCCTATGCACATTTTGGAGAATAGAAAGATTTGTGCCCCACTTTCCTCAATAGGAACATTGCTTTCTGACTTCCTATAGAAATGGGCAGTGACATGACAGAGGCAGAAGGAAATCATGAGGCATAAATGTGTTATACACATTTATGTATTATATTTATATAAATATACACATATATTAATACCTCTATGTCTAAGTCACTCTGATTTGACACACTAATAAACAAACTAGTCTTTGAGTAGAAGAATCTTACCAGTCAATCTATTTCTTTGAATCAATTCAGTTCATCAAATATATATTTGGTGCAAGAGAAAAGAGATAATACTATATTTATGTAACCTTGGGGACAATGATTGTAATTTTAAAAAAAGCTATAGTCCTAACTCCTAAGAAACTTATTACCTAGCTATGGAATCAAAATTTTACAGTATCTGTATTTATGGATGAGCAGAGAACAGTTGGGGCTGGAAGTAATGGTGCTGTGATGCAATTTTACTATTTAAGTTCTTCTTGATTTCCTTCTAGTGTTTTGTTTCTTCTATATTCTTCTTATTGTACATTTTGGGAGAGGCTGGTAGACACAGTAATATTATAGGAAGGGACTACTATATTAAGGGTCTTGTTCTTTCCTTGTTCATTCTACTGATATTGAGGACAATATGACATGGCTAGGAGATGATTTATGATAATATTTGATTTGATTAAATTTAAAATTCATGATACAGAAAAATAAAGTGCTGTAAGAACTCTCAAGTAGGAAGGTATCACTGCAAAGAGAAATTCATTAGGAAAGGCTTCATGGAGGTGGGATTTCAGCTAAGGCTACGGAGCAGAGCCCAAAACCTGGAAATAAATTTTTGCAAATGTGATTATTAAACTACTGTCAGTGGTATTTGAAAAATTTTAGAAAAGGGAAAGATGTCAGAGATCTGGAGACAGGCAAATGTTCTTATTTTCAAAAATGGAAAAAACTACTTTCTTTAAATTGTAGATCAGTCAACTTCCATTTTTGACATAATAAAATATTAATAATCAAATATATTATCTCTAAATTTTTAATTTTCTTAGCGGACAAAAACCTGTTTTCCCTTCCTCTTACCTTCCTCTAATTGAAAGTGAAAAAAAATCTTATGACAAATATGGACAGTAAAGTTAAAATAAATTTCTGCATTGGACATGACCCAAACCATGCCTCATTTTGCATCCTGAGTCTATTACTTTTGTCAGGAAATGGATAGTTTCATTATGTATGAGTTCTCTAGAGTTGTGATTAGACATTGCATCAATCAATGTTTTTAAATCTTTCAAAGTTGTTTGTTTTTATAGTGTTGTTATTATTATATTAATTGTAATCTTGATTCTGTTCATTTCATTGTATCTCAGCTCTTTATTAAAAAAAAGTCTTTCAAGATTCTCAGAAACTGTCTTAATGATTTTAAATGGTATAATACTATTCCATCACATACCTATACTACAATTTGTTGAACATTCTGCAGTTCATGGGCAATTCCTTAGTTTTTACTTGCCACCATAAGAAGAGCTGCTATGAATATTTTTGCATTAATAGATCCTTTTCAATCTTTTCATTAAAAAAAAAGTCTCTTTGAAGCTATAGTTCAATAGTGGCACTTCTGTATCCAACAAAGATTAGTGACTTTTGAGGAGTGTAGTTTCCAATTTTTTCCAGAATAGTTGAAACAAGTCACAACTCTACTAACAAAGCATTAATGTAATTTGTTTTCCTAAAAGCTGTCCCAGAATTTGTCATTTTTTATTTTCTGTCAACATTATCAATCTACTAAATATGAGGTAGAGCCTAAGAGTTGCTTCAATTTGTACTTCTTTGAATTATTAGTGATTTGCATCATTTTAAAAAAAATATAGATATTAATAGCTAGATTTCTTCCTTTGAAAATTTCTTATTCATATACTTCATCCATTTATTAATTGAGAAATGACTCATCTTCTTGTAAATTTGAAAGAGTTCCTTATTGTATCTTGGAAATTATACCTCTATCAAAGAAGTTTATTGTAAAGATTTACCCCTTACCTACTTCTCTTCTAATTTTAGCTGCATTGATTTTTATTTGTGCAAAAAATTGTCCATTTTATCTTCTGTGGTCCTCTGTCTTTGTTTAGTCATTAATTCTCCCCATCCAAAGATATGGAAGATGATTTTTTCTTGATTTTTAAAATTTATTTATGATATGGCTAAATTTAAAATATATTGTTGAAAGGATGGCTTGTAATCACAGAAAATAAAGTAATCACTCTTATCTGAATGTTTGTCAAGAGGACATCATACCTTACCAATTTCCATTTTCTTTTTTGATGGACTTAGTAGGCTAGCATATAAATGAATTGGCATGGATAGAATATTCAAAGATTCCAGAATTTTATAGATTTTTTTTTGGTGGCTAAGATGGAGAGGTATAGATTATATGTTTGCATAGTTAAACAATTTAGTACTGATTGAGACTGCTAAAAAAGTAACAATTCACAGATTAATGTAATTCTGGAAGAGAGCCACAAGTAGACTATTTTAGAAATAAGACTTGGTCATTACATTTACTAATGACATGAATATGTGAAAAAAAGCTAAAAACTAACATAATTAGAATTCAAAAGGTTTTCAACAAAGTAGAATGATAGAATAAATATAATAAGAAAAATTTAATAAGGATAAATGTAAAGTTAAATATAGATTTAAGAAAAATCCACTTCATAATAATAGATCAAGTGAAGAATAGATCAAGTGTTTGATATTCATAGACCTTGACCTTTCCAGAGGAACAGTGGGAAATGTTTTCTCATATCTTTTCTTTGGTGCCAAGACTGTTCTTTACAATTTCATTGTATTCAGTTAGAATTGTTTTGTTATGGTTCTTTTTTAGACTTTTTTCGAATAGTCATGGGAGACCTAGCATTTTTAAGACATTGAAAGCTCAGGATCAATCAGTAGTATGGCATTTTAGTTCATTTTAATGGAAGATGTTTGGGGCCATTTGCTTGTGTAATATATATTATTTCCAACAGAATCTAAAAGACAATTTGTTGGAGATTTTGCAGAGTAAATTGCTATTCTGGCACAGCTTGGAAAAGATGAGGCCAATCAGCAAATATATGCAATGTGCCTACTATGTGTAAGGAACTGTGAAATGTAGTGGGGATCATATGCAGACTCTCTTACTTGATTAAGATGAATTCATCCACATAGCAGATGCTAGTTGGTATTTTCTGGGAGCATTGCGAAGACTGGAACATGCTGTGTGAATTTACCAAATGGTTGAAAGAAACCTTTTTTCATTAGCTGCATAGCTAGAACTATCAGTATCTCAAAAATGGCCTGAGATGGCATTGGTGAAAGATTTTAATGCATTCACTTTTGAGAGAAGGTGATTATTTCCCTGATGGCCAATGAGAGTTTAATAATTGCAATGTTAATAATCAAGTTGCATTCTTAATAAGAGTTTGCCTTAGGATTTTGATTTGTAAGGGACCTTAAAGACAATTAATTTTACTCTTCCATTTTATAGATAAAACCTTCATAAAGGACAGAGAGGTTTAGTGAGTAGCAGAACCAGGATTCAAATACAGATCCTCAGCTTTCAATCTTGTCTTCTTTCCATAATGCTATAAGTAGATCTTCTGATTAATTTCTTTATTATTCTTCTATATTATTTAATTCTTTACTCCCTTCCCCTATCTCTCCTCTTCTTATTACCAGATAGTTACTTCTAACAAAATTTTCGCTAAAAAAGAAAAAAAGATGAAAATTCATAAAAAATAGTACAATATTTTAAAAATCCAATGTTACATGCAATGTTTGATATTCATAGACCCTGACCTTTCCAGAGGAACAGTGGGGAATGTTTTCTCATATCTTTTCTTTGGTGCCAAGACTGTTCTTTACAATTTCATCGCATTCAGTTAGAATTGTTTTGTTATGGTTCTTTTTTTAAACTTTTTATTTTTTCTGGTTATACATGTTCATTCATTTAAAAAAACATTTTCTTATGAATAATATTGGGAGAGAAAAATCTTAACAAAGGGAAAAATCAGGAAAGAAAAAGAAAAAGAAGAAAAAGGGGGAAAAATAAACATAGCATGTGTTGATTTACATTGTGTCCACATTTCTCTTTCTGGATACAGATGTGTTTTCCCTTCCAAAGTTTATTGTGATTGCCACTGAACTGTTATGAAGAACCAAGTCTATCATAGTTGATCCTTGCAAAATTTTGTTGCTACTCTATAGAGTGTATTCCTTGTTCTGCTTGTTTCACTCGGCATCAGTTCTTGTAAATCTTTCCAGTCCTTTTTACAATCAGCTTGTTCATCATTTTTTTTTAATAGAACAGTAACATTTCATTGCTTTCATATACTATAACTTATTAAGCCATACCCAATTGGGCATCTAATCATTTTTTTAATTTTTTGCCACCACAAAAGAGCTGCTACAAACTTTTTTGTGCATGTGGGTCCTTTTCACTACAGTAGTTGTTCTTTAACATTACTGTAGTGATTGCATATAATATTTTCCTAGTCCTACTTTCCTCCCTTGGCTGCAATCATTGTTAAATCCTTCCATGCTTCTGTGTATTCATCATACTCATTTGTCCCTAGGCATAATTTGCTTCATGGCACAAAGTCCCAACATTAAAATCCTGCAATAGGTTGAACCCTTCAGTTCTTAATTAAGTATTATTGACTCTTACTTTACACACGATGCTTAACAATCTTAGTTATTTAGTTTCCTAACTCACAGCAAATTAGTAACAATAAACTCTAGGAGGTTTGGGAATTGTTGGAAACAGTCACTATGTAGCAGTAGTAAATGACGGTTGACAATGCAAAATATATATAATCTTAAAAAGAATATTCATAGTTTTGTGGGGATTTTTTTAGGTGCAGCAGACTAACAATGTTTATAATGATTATTTGGAAATATTTTTTAAAGCTTAAATTATTATCAGTGTACTCTAAGTCAATGAATTAAATAAGATTTCAGAGAGTTAAAAGATGTAAAAGAATAAAAGAAAATTAATAATAATATTAAAACTCCCCACAAGATGACTGAAAGAATTAAAAAAAAATCCTACCAACCCACATAACTACTACTTTTCATCTCTATAAAATATTTATAAGAACAATATATAGGCATGTTAAAAATGCGATTAAAAATATGAAAGGGATAAGCAGAAATTTGCTACTGATCTCTATATCAGATTACATATTCAGAATCATATAATTGATAAGTGTAAAAGATCTTTGTGTTTATTATTTGACTACAACTCCTCCCAACCCAAAATGATTGATTCAATAGAGCAAAATGCAGACTCAAAAGTGCTGCATAGAGACAAAGAATCTTACATTTGCAACAGAGGCTGGGATTAGAGTTTTTGGCTTAACTCGAAAATTGTTTTCTCCCTCTTTTTGATTTTCACCATCGTGGGTAGAGCCAATCTAACTTAATTTTTTTCATTTGGGTGTGGTTTCCACCAATTGGGAAAGTAGGTTCTTTAAATAAACTTGGGAAGAACAAAGAGATTTCTGGATCATCCAAGGCAATCACCTGTGAAAAAACTGATTATTCACATTATTTAGATCTATTGCAACCAGTGGAGTTTATTAACAGATCCTATTCATTTTTTATCTATCCTTGGGTCTAATAAAATTTCCTTCATTTGTATGAGCCCTGAGTCAGATATCTAGGAATTTGTTTAAAAAAAAATCTCTTTCTCTTTCTCTCTCTCTCTCTGTTTCTTTTCCTCATCTTACTTCGTTTGTTTATCTGTCAGTTTGATATTCCATCTAGTAGGTAAACAATGGTGAAATATATATACATATATGTATGTAAGCATATATATATATATATATAAACTAAAGAAACATAAGTAATATTTGCAATGGATAGATAATTTTCTTTTTCTTTTTTTAATGGGCTTTTTTTTTCTTTTTGCTGAGGCAATTGGGGTTAAATGACATGCCCAGGGTCACAAAGCTAGGAAATATTAAGTTTCTGAGGTCAAATTTGAACTCAGGTCCTCCTGACTTCAGGGCTGGTGCTCTATCCACTACACCACCTAGCTGCCCCCTGTTTTATTTTTATATTAAGATATTTTTCTTGAGAGGAAGAGTTTTCATTTTTCAGAAAAAATTTAATTTCTTCTATGTTGCTCCAGATGACTTCTGCATGATTTAGCCAGGTGGTAAGTGGCACTTGTTCCTTGGGAGTTCTGCTTATCTTTTTTTTTTTTTTGTTATGCTTTGGAAGAGAAGCTTCATCTTCAATCTCAAGATTTTTGCTCCCTTTTCCTTGTTAAAAGGTTTCTATTCCCCTGCCCCCATTCTTTTTAGTGAGAAGAAAAACTGTCCTTTTTTTGAAAAGCGTGATCATAGCCTCAATCAAGAATCAGATAGAATTCATACTCCTTTGTCTATCCACAGACATTGTCCTCAGCAACCCATTACACATTCATACATTTAGATCATAGAACAGTCTGTGTCCAATGAAATCCTCTTCAATTATCTAATTATAAATGCCAAGCATATTTTAGAACAGTGGGATTTATACTCACTTATTCAGTTCTCACATCATGGAGGATGTCTTGTATAAAGTCCAAATGGGAAGAAAAATTCAACATTATCTATAGATAACAAGGTCTTTTGTTGGAGGAAATTATTGCCCTCATTGCATTGTCACATAATATTATAAGACTTCCTCAGTGAAATTCATGGAGGAAAAACTAAATGTATAAAAATGCCTCTTTACCAGACTACAATGTATAGTAAGGTAGCCAGTCTATCAATTCCCATATCTAGGATAAGCTATACAATGATTTGAACCCCAAACTGAATAAGTGGAAGACATCAGGCTGGATTGAATTCTTTTTAATGATCATAAGCTGTTTCCCAAAGACTCATCATTTTATAAATGTTCTTCCACTGATACAATACACTGATGCAGCGGGAATTTTGGAAAGGAATCTATGAAAAACCAAAGTCATTGGTTATTCAAAGAGTAGTGAAGAGATGGGTATGGGACATCTATATATTAATTTGTTTTGTAGTCTGAAGAAGCAATGACTGTAGAAATTTACAACCAGTGCATCTATCAACTTTTAGGAAAGCTAAAGAAAGCTTAGCACCTAGCTAAGTTTCAGCTCAATGGAATAGCAAAAGAAATAAGTAAAGGCACAATCTGAGTTTGTTGTCAAAACCTTCAACATGATGGTAGGATTCTGCTGAGAAATCTTGATGTTTCTGGGATACATATGTTATCAGATTGATGGGGAACTACTTTATTTTTAGTTGTAGAATCTGGATAACTTGTTTATTTACAAAATAGTTCCAGAAACTGGTGAGAAACTCAACACAATCAATTATTGGTGATAGATGTTTAGTGACAAGAACTGGAGAATTTATGATGAAAAAAGGTGTGTTTTGTAAAGCAGTAAAAAAGAAGAATGGATAAAAAGCTGGAATCATCTTAGAATCATGAAGAATTTGTTTGAATCAACAAAAAATCTTAAAGGCCCAAAGAAAGATGGATGTTAGGTGAATCTTCTGTATAGTGTCCATGGAAGAACATGGAAAATAATCCCATAAGATAAGAAGATATATACTGATATATACTGATGGAGGAGGACAAACCCATTTTGAGGAAATCACATATACTTTGAAATATTAAAGGTTTCTGATTAAGAAGGCATGTATGTAATTTGGAAAGATTTTCATACAAATGACAAATATAAATTCCAAACATTTGAAAGGGAGTTAACTCCAGTTATTTAGAAAATAATTTCATTATGTGGAAAAATTGCATTTGGCTAGTCTATCCACACAGGAAAGAACAAATGGATAAAGCACAACAAGATTTCAATATGCACTTGAATAGATATTCTACAGAGCTTGTCCAACTGTGTATAGAAGGACAATAAGTACACAATTAAACAGGAGGAGGATAATGAGCTAGATTCCTTTTGGGAACCTTTAAATCTCTTTTTTTTCACTACTAATCCTTTCATGAAAGCAAAAACTCATTTTTTCCCCCTAAATCTAACATTTTATTGGCATTACTATTTGGCAATGAGATATGGAATACCATAATTTCCAAGAATCCAAAATGAACACCAGTGAGAGATAAATGCAGAAAAACAGGGTGAATGTGATTAGATTATAACATGACTGATGAGAAACTCTTGGGAAGAAGAAGTGTAGAGAACATCATAAAAATATAGTATGATAGGAAACAAGTGTGAAATGGCTATGAGGCAAAAATGAGTCATAACACTGGTAGACAGACACTATGTTCCAGTGGTACCCTTTTGATGTTGGAAGAAAAGAAGGAAGGCCTTCAACACATCATTTGGAACCTCTGTAATAAACTTGGGGAAATATAAGAGTCACACAAGATGGGAAAGCATGGATGAGTTGCAATCTGTATTGTTGAAGAGAACTCTTGAAATCACAAATCCATTTGAATCTTTCAGAATGAGCTCATCCCCTGGCTGTGCCATAAAATGATATCATTATTATAATGATAGGCTGCATTTTGTGACTTATTATAATTTTTATAATGTAGTTTCACATACTTTGTCTTGTTTGATCTTCCCTAAAGTCTACTTGAGGTAGGTAGACAGTGAGGGAGATGGAGCAAATACTACTCTTGATTCATGGATGGGCAAACAGATATAGAAAAATTAAATGACTTATTCATTGTCATGGAGAGATAATGAAATAGCCACAATTAGAACTCAAGTGTTTTGATAGTTTCTTGTTTAGTAGATATCTTTGTGGTACTTTAAGAAGAAAACATGATATAAGAAAATCAATAAAGGTAAGGAAAGGTTAGAATTTTTTTCTGGAAATTGTCAAAATCTGAATAAACAGTATAATCAAATAATGATGTTGAATTATTGACTGAGCTGTTATATCACAGAATCATAGTTTTAAAGTTAGATGGTCCTGAGAGACCATGCAGTTTAGAGATAAAGAACTGACCCAGAAAAGTCAAATGACTTACCTGACATCATGTAGACAGGAAGTTTCAGAAACAGAGTTCAAATTCAGGTCCTTTAACTCCAAGTTCAGTATTCTTTATTTTTTTTTTAAATTAACAAGCATTATTTTTTCTCTCACTATGTTCAGCAATTGAAAAAGAAAAAAAAAACAAAAGCATTTATAAAATATATTCAAGAAAAATAAATTCCTGCACTGACCCTGTCTAAAAAAAAATCTATGTCTCCATCTGCAACCCAATTCCATTACCTATCTGTCAGATGATGGGTAACACACTTTATCATCAGCCTTCTGGAATAATGGTTAGGCACTGTATTGATCAGAGTTCATTTTTCTTTCAAATCTTTTTCTTTACAAGTTGTTTTTGTATGAATTTTACAAATGATTTTCTCAATTCTATTCATTTCACTGTGCATCAATTCAAATAGATTCTCTGAAGTTGATAGTATAATGGTATTTTATTATATTTGTATGCTATAATTTCTCCAGGCATTTCCAAATTGATGGGCACCCTTTTAATTCTTAATTCTTTATTACAACAAAAATAGCTGCTATAGATATTTTTGTCTACTTAGGTTATTTTGTTTTTCCTTTGATCTTTATTTTGGCTTATCAAGCCAGTAGTGGTATCTTTAAGTTAACTATGTACTAGTTAGTGACTTTTAGGGGTCATAATTTTAAATTGTGTTCTATAATAGTTTGATCAATTCACAACTTCCCAATTGTGCATTAACATACCTGTTTTCCTGCAGGCTCTCTAAGATTTATCATGTTTTTTAGGTCAATTTTGCCAATCTAATGTGTATGAGGACTCTCTTCTTCCTCTGTACTATTTCACTTAATGATCTCATCTATCAATTTAGTTACCATTTAATTTGAGATGATTCTCAAATATACCTATCCTGACTCAGTCTCTAAACTACCATCTCCAACTACCTTTCTGATATCTTAAACTGGATTTCCAATAGACATCTTAAACTCAATAAGTCCAAAATGGAATTTATCATCTTCCCCCCACCTCCACATCTTCCCTATTACTGAAGAAGGCAACACCATTCTCTCAGTTCTTCAAGTTCACAACCTAGAAGTCATCTCATATTCTTTACTATCTGTCACCTCTCATGAGTCTCCCACCAATTTCCATTCAATTACCAAGGAATATTGATTTTACTTTTGCAGAATCTCTCAAATATAGTCTCATCTCTCTTCTAAGTGGACCACCCTCTTCACTTCACCTTTTTATGGCATCCAGGTGGCAAATACAACATTCTCTTTTCAGTATTCAAAGTTCTTCATACTTAACTCCCTTATACTTTTCTAGTCTTCTTACACCTAACTCCCTATTTGATGTAGTGATATTGGGCCTCCAGGGTGTTTCAAGAACAAAATACTCCATCTCTTGACTCCTGTCATTTCTTTGTCTCCCATGTCAAGAAAGCTCTCCCTTAGGTCGAACTATTGACCTTCATGAGTTCCTTTAAATCTTAAATAAAATCCCACCTTCTATAGGAAGCTTTGTTCAATTCCTCTAGTGCCATTCTTCTATTGTGGAACATGACTAAATTCAGATGGCAAATTATCCTCTAATCATTTGTGACTGAAAAACTATTTGTATTAAATATGCTTTATCCCAAATTCTCAATATAACCAAAATAATTGAGATCTATTTTTTTCCTCCTTAAATTTATCTGTTCAACAATCTCTATGGTTTACAACTTAGTACTAGAATAGTGGCTTTAAACTTACAAAGGACAAATATGGTGTAAGACTTTAAAACCAGGTCACAAATGACTTTAAAATTCTAAATTTGGGGACATGCTTAAATTTGTTTTTTCAACTTAAAAATGCATCCTAAAAATAAAAAAAATTAAAATCTCATCATATTTTATGTGGATAGCATAAAGTTTAATAATTTTTATTGTACATACTTAAGGAAATCCCTCCACATAATTTCCCAACATGATAATAATAAAGCAAAAAAGTAATGAAAATCATTAAAAGTTTTTTTGAAGAAAAGAGACCTGAAGACAGAATGTTGGGGAATGCCTTTGAATTTTGTGGCCTTTTTAGACAAAATAAACACTATCTAGTTTCATTGCTCATAAAGCAGATAACCTTAGTGAACTTAGTTGGCTGGGTATGCAGAGACAAAAGCCAACATTGGTTAGGTCCTATCTCCTGATTTTAACCTTTTCCCTCTTAAAATTTGCCTATTTTACTGTCTTCCTTATCTTTGTTAATGACACAATCATTCCCTAGTCATTGCGGCTAAAAATCTTTGGATCATTGCTGACTTCCCCTCTTCTTCCCTCCCTCCTAGCAGTTAGTTGCTGAGATCTTTTTATTCTATCTCCTGTTACTCAAATCTATCTTTCCATTTCCATTGAAACTATTACTGTATTCAGATACTCTTAACTTCTTTTAAAAAATTAATTAATTAAACTTACTATTTTATTTGTCCCAGTTATATATAAAAAACACGTTTAACATTCTTTTAAAAAAACTTTGGGTTCCAGATTTTCTCCTTTTCTCCCAATTGAGAATGCAAGCAATTTGATATAGGTTTTATATGTGGTCATGCAAAACATTTCCATAATAGTGATCTTGTGAAAGAAAAAACAGACCAAAAAAAATCCCTCAAGAAAAATAAAGAAAACAAAATAAAGGTAGGCTTTAATTCTGTATTTAGATGCTGTCAGTTATTTCTTTGAGGCTAGATAGCATTTTTCATCATTTAAGTCCTTCAGAGCTGTCTTGGAAAATTGTATTGCTGAGAATAATTGTATCATTCATAGTTGATTGTCTCACAATATTGCTGTTACTTTGTGCATGGTGTATTTCATTTTGCATCAATGCATGGAAGTCTTCAGGTTTTTCTGAGAGTATCTCGCTCATCATTTATAGTACAATAGCATTCCATAAATAATCATGCACCACAATTTATTCAGTTAAATGCTGGACATCCCCTCAATCTAATAGTTCTTTGCCACCACAAGGTGAACTTATATATTTATAGCACATATTGGTTCTTTTCCTTTTTTCCCTAAAAATTGGGAAACAGACCTAATAATGGTATTGATGGACATTTTTTCCCCCTTCTCCCAGTTATCCTTTATATTCTGGGCAAACTCATCTTAATGTGCAGGACTTAACATGCTACTTCCATGAACAAAGAACTTCAGTGGTTCTGCATTTCTTATAGAATACTGTGAATATTACTTATCTGTTTTCAAGATTTTCCACATCTGACTCCAACCTATTTTTTCTACCTTATTTCTTGCTACTTTCATGAGTACATTTAAGTTTTAGCAAATCTGTATTACTAGTTATTGTCATGTTTTTTGTTTCCCTCTGTGTCTTTGCATATACTAGTTCCTAATCTGGAATGGACTTCTGTCACATAACTGTTTCTTTGAAAAATCCAGGTCAAGTGTTGCCTTTTTCATTCCTCAGTGGGCTGAAAGTGACCTCACATGATCTTATAGAATTTCATTTTGATTTTTTTTTTTACTTAGCACATTCTACTTTGCTTAACTTGAATACTTTTTATCTCCCTACAAGATAATACATTATTTGAGGGCAGAGATTGTGTCATGTGTCAGTTAAGCAGAAATTAGAGAGACCTTTCAAATGAATGAGGCAATCCAGATTCACCTAATAGATATCCTGGTAGTACTACCTCCATGGTAATCATTGCTCTAGTGGATTAGTTCTTCTCCTTTTACTCACCCATCTACAGTTTTATGGATGGTATGTTTCTCTTCCATAGGACTGACAGCATCCAGAGAGCAGGACATATAACATAATTCTGTAGTATCAGCAAAGATGTTCTATCAGCAATCAGAGAATTGGATTTTCTATTATCATCTAATCAGAACTTGTGACTTTCTTGGCATCTATTTAGTGTAGCATTTAGTGTTGGATATGGAGAATAGATTTACAATGATTGAAATTCTGTAAGAAATTATTGAAATTAATTGCTATAACAAGGAAATAAAAAGGAGCCTTATATACCTTAGTCAGCAAACTTCACTTATCAATCAGAGAGATATGGTTATGAAGAACAATATGGAAATTTAATTTATAAATTCTTATAGAGGATGATGGAAGATTTTATAGTATTAACTCATGAAACAGAAATGACAATGCAAAAATTAGGTTAAAGACTAAAATAAGCAAAATCATCCAAAGGACCTTTAAAATGGTCAAAGTAGAACTTCTTGAGTACCTCACAAAAGGAAAAAAATACAGGTTTTAACTAACCAGAAAAGCTAGGAGTTTCTCTTTTGGTTCTCTTAAAAAAGCTTAGACCTGTTTTCTCTTGAATTATGTCTATATGTGAAGGATATCACAGATTTGGGGAGTTTGTTTTATACCAATTGTTCTTACTTCAATACTTTAGTAAATACCCCTATGTAAAAGCTACATCAAAATTTCTGACTAATTTGATTCTCAACTGGTAATAATTGGAGGAATCATATCATGATTTATAGTTCCAAAAAAAGAACCATAACCTGTCTTACCCCAACAACTCAGATATATGTGAAAGAAAGAAGATACATAAGTAAAACTCATAGCCTGAGACAACTCATATTCTTAGACTGCATATCTATTGTAATATTTCTTTGTTCCTACAGTTGCCATTTTGTTTTTTTCCCATAATATTGGTAATATCACTTGCTGGTTACCTATAGCTATCTTTTGGGTTTATGCTGTACTGATTATGTGATGTGCTGCTTCATATTGACTTGTATTTGCTATGTATTGACAGGTTTTTTGTAAGTTTTGTCAAAAACAACCACAGCTACTTTTGTGAATCATTCTTTCAGCTACACTTAGTCAACACAATTAGAGTTCCTCAAGCCAAATTTTTTTTAATGACTTTGTTTCCATTTCAGTGAAAACTTTTTCTGGTCCCCCTTTCATTTGAATTGAGATTGGTAGCTACATTTTTTTAAACTCCCATTTTGACTGGCAGTTAATGCTAGGATTTTATATGACTCTTGAGGTAACTTGATGATCTAAAATAATGTCAGACAGCAGAGTCACAAATACCCACAGATAGATGATAAGGCATAGAGATTAGAGAGCCAGTTTCAAAGCTAAGAAGATCTAAGTTCAAAATCTGCTTCTAACACATACTGACATGGCAACCTCAGGCAAATTGTGTTCAGTGCTCTAGGCAACTCTAAAGCAGTAAGTTACATAGATGGTGTTGACCTTAACTACAGCTCTCAGTTACTAATGAAATCACACATTTCTCCCATTTCCTCTGAAAATCCTATTAAAACAAATACAGATCTAAACATATCTTATAGAACCAACTATTGTTGGTTTAACAGGAACCTATCGTCAAAGGCAGTTTGTTTGCAATCCATCAGACATGACATTAGTCAATTAAAAACTTAAGAAGGAATGTTTTTCTGGAAAATGAATGGATGCCCATCAATTGGAAAATGGTTGGGTAAATTGTGGTATATGAATGTTATGGAATATTATTGTTCTGAAAGAAATGACCAGCAGGATGAAATATAGAGAGGCTTGGAAAGACTTATATGAACTGATGTTGAGTGAAATGAGCAGAACCAGGAAATCATTATATATTTTAACAACAATACTGTATGAGTATGAATTCTGATGGAAGTGGATTTCTTTGACAAAGAGAAGATCTAACTCAGTTCCAACTGATCGATGATGGACAGAATTGGCTACAACCAGAGAAAGAACACTGGGAAATGAGTGTGAACTGTTTGCATTTTTGTTTTTCTTCCCAGGTTATTTTTACCTTCTGAATCCAATTCTTGTGCAGTAAGAGAACTGTTCGGTTCTACACACATATATTGTATCTAGGATATACTATAACATATTTAACATGTATAAGACTGACTGCCATTTAGGGGAGGGGGTTGAAGGAGGGAAGAGAAAAATCAGAACAGAAGTGAGTACAAGGGATAATGTTGTAAAAAATTACCCATGCATATGTTCTGTCAATAAAAAATTATAATAAAAAAGAAAGGATATTTTTAATAGATGTTAGTATTTCAAGTACTCATAGTCTCCAAGCTATGTGGAATGATAAGCTTTCTATTGAGAAGAGGCCAAAGAGATTAAAATCCTGTGGGAATAGGATAAAGTACTATTTTTTGTTGTCCTCTTTACTACTGAGATTGTATCAAGGATGCTTTCAGGGAGCTTATAGCAAGTAGGCTTATATTCTATGATTTTTAACTTCAGATGGAATTACAAATGTGATTTTTTTATGTACTATTGTATCAATCCATAAAACATTGAATATAAAGGTAAAAATAGCAGAATAGCACTTATCTCAGGATTATTTTTATCTGAACCTATCAAAAAAGATGAGATGAATGAGATAACAATAATAAAATTTGATTATAATTGCAATCAGACATGGATTATGTACATTTCATAATCACTCAAAGACATATATACACATCTCCTGTGAGTCTGGCTTTGGCTCAATTAAGAGATTTGCCTCTTCTGTCAGCAGTCCAAAGTGATGATGGTGATAACATCATAGATTTTTCATCAAGGGGATAATACATTTATAGTTAATTAAGAGTTGATAACATCAGGCTTCACATGGAGGATATCTAATTTTCTTTTCTGGAATCTTTACTATAGCATATTCTCAGAAGACAAAAGCTCATATGCTTTTTATGAAACATGTACATGTCTTAACTATGACTCCTTTTTCTATGTGAACTTAGAGTGAGATTTCTGTGGATGTCTAAGACTAAATGAGAGCTGGATGTGGAATGTATACTGGATTTGTTTACTGAACTCAGGGAAAAGCTCTGGGTAACATTTTGAAATATCCCAATGTCAAAGTTGTTTAAGATCTGAATGAAGTAATTTATATGGTTCCAACATTTTTTTCTCCCAAAATATTTCCAGCAAGTAAAGATGAAGTACATGTTGAATTTTTCTTTTAGTTTGCAACTCAAAAGCTATGCAAAGTAAGTTAATGTGGCATTTGTCATATCCAGTCAATATAAATCAAATACATCTTATAAATGAAGTTAATCTACAGTTTTTCTTTTTACAATTTGGCAAATTTAGCAGGAGTATTGTACATATTCTGAGGTCATAGGTTTATTGGGACTGAGACAATGGTTAAAATGATGGAGATTTGATTTATTAGTCTCATTAAAAAAAACTTCATTACTCCTCCTTTCCCATCTTTCTAATCTTCTAATCCTTATTTCTTTCCATGATTCGGTGATACTGGGCTATTGACTATTCCTTGAACATGAAATTTCATGGACCAAATATTGGATTTTATCACTCAGTGTCCCCTATGTCTGGAATTTTCTCCTATTGTATCTCTGCTTCTTGGCTTTCCTATATTTTGTTAACTCTTAGCTAAAGCCCCTCTTTCTTCAAGAAATCTTTTCTAGTCCTCCTTAATGTTAGTGCCTTCCTTCAAGAATTATTTATAGCATATCCATCTATATCTATATTATGTTTGTAAATGGTTATTTTCTCCTCCCATTAGCATGTGAACTTTTTGAGGGCAGGAACTGTTTTTTTTTTCCCCTTTCTTTGTATTCTCAGTATTTAGCATAGTGCTTGGTACATAGTATGTGTTTATTAAATACTTTTTGAGTTGACTTTTTTAAGGTATTCAGTGAAAGCCCCCATATTTGAAAAAAAAATCACATTAGTGAGCAGTCTAAGAATTTTGTGTCTGGACTCAATCATTGAGCCATATTCAAATAAGTAAGAACTTCCTTCTTGTATAGTGAAGAGTAGATGGCAGCTAAGGTCTTCTGACTCACATTCTATATAATTCAGTACAAAATCAGAGAAATTAAAGCTTAAAAGGTATTAGAGATAGTATAGGTTAATATACTTTATTTTAAAAATGAAGATCTTGAAGCCCAGAAAGGATAAGTGACATAGAGTTAAACATCAAGTTGGAATGATTATTCCAGCCCTCTAATATGGAGATGGGGAAATGAAGATCCAGAGAAGTGAAATGGCTTATTTAAGATCATGTAACTAAATAGAGACAGGACTCAGGCTTGAACCAAAGTAACATGACTTCCAGTCCAAACTCTTTTTTGCCGCTTCACACAATTTCTTATTATTACGTCTTGGCCACTTTACTGATGCTAGTGATTCATGGAAAGTGGAAGAATACTAAGAATTAGACTTTAAAATTCTTGTTGATAAGTAATGACCATTTTATTTCTTGATGCAGCTGCTAATGAAAAGAATCAAGAAATTGTAGCATAAAATAACAATTAATGGAAGGTCATTAATTTCCAATGAGATAAATCTCAGAGATATCTGAAAAATCTTTGGAGATTGGACAGCTGAATGAATCTTGTCCCAATGAGGAAGCAATCTCAGTAGAAAAGTATGTTTTCTTTCTGGTCTGAGTTGTTACTCAAGGCATTGTAGCTTCAACAGCACATGGATAATTAGATTAATGAATGCCTACTATGTGTAAAGCAATATATTAGATTCTGGGGATACAAAAGAGTATAGATAAAACATCATCTTTGTTTTTCAGAATTTTCTAATTTATTTAGTAGTGTAGATGTGTGTGTATGTGTGTGTGTGTGCGCGCGTGTGCACATGTGTGTGCATGTATATCCTATGCTAGGATTGGAGTATATAAATGATATTAGGCACATGCCATTTATTATTAGATCAGTGCTGGAGCCAGCTTCAGTTGGAGTCTCAGGAGAGCTAACTGTTGAAATTTCAATGTTGGTATTTATACCTTTGATACAGGTAAACTACATGTAGGTGATTTATTTTGTTGATTGTCTAAATTTAAGAAAGTGATAAAGAAAATGTCAATTATGAAGATTAAAGTTAAAAGTGTATCAGTATTACTTTTTTGGAGAATGGCTTGTTGAATATTAATTAGCATACTTCTGATGTTTGGCATATCTAATCAATGTCTACGAAGCTGGAATGATTCTGGCCAATAAGAGTTTAGTCTTCTAAGAATTTACTTAGGCACTACCTCTCTTAAAGCCAACCATAAAGTACCAATTTTTTTGGTTCTGTTTATACAATATTAATATATTCACAGTTATGAGTCCCTTTGTTTTAATTAGATTGGTATACATCAGACTGTATTAGACTGAATAGCTTGGACATCCTAAAGTACAAAAGGATTCAGATCCTTAGGGGAGGGAATCACTCATATCTATCTATATAACTGGGCAGAGTTGATCAATTGGTAAAACAATATGTCCTAGGACCTTGATGTAGGAGTTAGCTGTGCTGCTGCTATTGTATGTGTATGTGCATATACACATATATTCATATACTATATATATACTTAAATCTATATAGTATACACATTCTATATGTATACATATTATATATATGTATTATGCATATGTAAATGTATAGTATATATAAATATATAAATCTGCTGCATCCTTATACTACAGGCTTACTTTGATATCAATATATATTAGCAAGGTATGTTCCCTGAGTTTTGCTGTCTTGAATGCTTAATCAGATTGAGGCACTGGGGAATAATCTTGAATTCTTGGAGTGATGAGTTGACTACATACAACCCTATTACTCATTATTCCCTAAAGGACTCTAAATGCAGGTTGACAGCAAGAGGGGGAATGCTATTGTGACCCTTACTTCAGTTTGGATTTGATGATAGGTGAAGTACCTTATTAATGATTTATGTAGTCAATATTAGGCATACTGAGGATGTCATCAGTTAATAAAAACCTAAATACTTAATATGTTCCCAACATTGGAGAATATACAATAAAAATGAAATAGCCCCTGTCTTTAATGAACTTATAATCTTTTGGAGGAAAAAGCATGTACACGTATAAGTATAAGAAAAGTAAATGAAAAGAGATTTGAGGTAAGAGATAGCACAGCAGCTAGAGAGATCAGGAAAGCTATGAAGGATATGAGAAGTAAGAAGAAGATACATTCCAGGCATTAAAGAAACCTGTACAAAGTTACAGAAATATGGGATGGAATGTCCTATATAATAAATATCCACTCTGATAGTTGTGTGAAGGTTGAATTAGAGAGGAGAGTGACTTGAAGCAAGGAGACAAATGAAGAGGCTATTTTAAGAGTCTAGGCTCTAGGTGTTAAGTGCTGATTCTAGAGTGGTACTTTGTATAAATGGATAGATGAAGACAGATATTGGAGAAATTGTGAGTTGTAGAATTTGTGAGACTTAGTAGCTGAAAATATAAAGATTGGGGAGTTAAGGATGACTCTGTTGTTGTAAATCTGGAAATCTAGAAAAAGAGTGGTACTTGTGACAGAAATAGGGGATTTTAGAAGAAGACTGAGTTTGGGGGAAAAAGATGACCATATTAGGTTTATTGATGCCTCTATTTAAATGTCCAAGAAACTGTTGTTGATGTGCAACTGGACCTTAGAATAGAGATGAGGGCTATAGATTTGTAGTTCTATTCATGAAGACAATTGAATTTCAGAAACTGATAAAACCAATGAAAGAGTGCATAGAGAGAAGAGAGGCTTGGGGCAGAGCCATAGTTAGTGGGTGAGATAGACATAGTCTGGCCAAGAAAACTGAAAAGAAGTGATTATACAGATAGGAGAAATATGAAAACCATTGACAAGAGAGTAGCCGAGAGGGAAGGTAGTCAAAAGTCAAATGCTACAGAGAGGTCAAGAAGGACTAGGATTGAGAAAATTTGTAAAAAAAAATCATCTGAATGATGAGGACAGAAACCAGATTGTGGAGATTTTATAAAGATAATAGGAAGAGAAGAATTTAAGGTAATAAGTGTAGGCAGCTTGTTTATAGCTTGTTAAAGTACCAAAGGGATTTATTGCAAAGAAATGATATTAGAGATTTATCAAGTAAGGTTGTAGGACTTTAACTGTGAAAGACAGGAGAAATATAGGATGCTGGATTGAGGGGATGACAGGATTTAATGAAGGTTTTTTTTTGATGGAGCAGGTTGATTGAGGAGACAGAGAAAATGAGATCAAGATATACAAGTAGAGACCTGGATTTGGTGAGAAATTTTTCATTTTTTCATTAGACAGTATAATAAATGAGGAGTGAATTAAGGAATTATGAGAGATTTTGAGATACAGAATCTGGGAGAAAAGGGAAGCTGGGAGAAGTAAGCTTTTCTTTTCTCAGTAAATTATGAAGTACAATACTTTATGAAGAGGATAGAAGGTGATGTGGCAGACTTGAATAGAGAAGAGAAGGTTAGAAGCAGCTTCTTTGGTAAATGTGATAATAAAAGATAAAGAACCAAATAGAAAAAAGAATTTATTAATCACTTATTATATGCCAGATTCTCTGTTAAGTGCTAGAAACACATAATACAAGCTAAAAGGGATATAATCCTTTCCATCAGAAAGCTTACATTTTATTAGTGGAAGATAATCACATAAAAGGAAACTGACAAAAAGGAGACCAATAAGTGATACCCACTTGAAGGAAAGTTGCAGAAGGAATCAAAAAATTCAGGATCTGAATCATAGTTAGTGAGAACATGACTGACTTTGTTAGTTTTTCCAATGAAGATTGGGAGATAAACTTACTAATAAAAAGATTGCATTCCTCAAGTGAGGGTCTAATTGAGATCAGATAGCAATGACTTATAACGGATCCAGTTAGCAAGGTAGTGTGACTAACTCCAACCTTATTTAGAAGAATGGACATGGAGGCACAGGAGGTGGGCAGATAGTGGGAGTAATCAAGGCCTGGAGTTTGGCAAGATCTGAGTGGTAACAGCTTCAAATGGTAGATGACAGTGTGATGTTGAAATGGTTCATTATGGCTTCAAAATTAGGAAGAAAGATGAAGCCAGAGCAAGAGAAATAGCTTAGAAGAATCTTGAGTCCAGTTGGAGGTCATAGGGTAAAGAAAAAGACACACCTTGATTGTATGTGCATTTCAGTTTTCATAGTATTTGTATAAATTTTGTCTCTTAATGTCCTTAAGTGGGTGGGTGAGTATTGGAATTCTTATAAAGTGTTAAGTCATTAGAGTTGATAGAGACAATAATTATTTAATTTAGCATGGTTCAGTATGATTGATCTGATCCTATGAGAAGATGTTATGGGCCAGAACTTGAAACAAGGTACTAAGTAGAAACAATGCTTGTGTTCACACCTTTAGAGAGCTCATATAACCAAGAAGCTCTTAGGGCCAGAGAGCATTCTGGGAGGAAACCCATAATCCCACTCTCCGATCCCACAATCCCACTCTCAGAGAAGCAATATAAATAGAGCTTCAGTGAGCCAGTCAGGGTGAGTTCAACTGAAAAGATTGAGAGGGGAGTGTCAGTTCAGTTCAGAGAGAAGCCCTCTCTCAGAGGCAAGACAGATTCATTCCAACTTTCACTTGGCTCCAGACATTCGGAGTTGATCTAGAGGAGTCAGATCCATTCCATCTTCTGCCTTTGTGCTGGCTGGAGGCAGAAGAAAGAAGAGGCAAAGGACAAGTTGCAAGAACTCTCAGAACCAAGGAAAGCTGAGGCCTCTATTAAAGCTACCAGGGCCCAAGGAAGAAGAAAATAAATATTTGCATTTTATCAGCTGGCTGGCTGCATTTGGGGAAATTATCGATCTGAACTGATACTAGGGCTACCCCCCCAAGAAACCTGCTCCCAGAGAGAACCTTCATATTATAAAAAAAGAAGAGAATACCACAGATGAGTAGTTTTCTTTAGATCACAGATTAAGAGACTGAGGTTTAAAGAGATTGTGTGAATTGCCTAAAGTCACAAGCCTAGTGAAGAGGAAAAGTTTTACTAGAACCTATATCTTCTTCTGACTAGATGCAATAATATTAAAATAATTGCCTCATTTTAAGACTGAAATAATAGCCCCTAAGGTCCATATAGTTTCTGCCTCTTAAGCTTTGGGGAGTTTATTTTAGATGAAAAGTTGTGAGTGCAGTTACAATTGTTCTGAGCTCCTAGTTAGGAATTTTCTAATATTTAGGTAGAGGCTTGTCTCTCATTTAAAAAAAATATCTCTCTCTATTTAACCCCTGGTCTCTCAAAATTCAATTTACTAGAAATAATTGGGTAATAAAGCAAATTATTTTATAGACACTGGGAGTCATGAGGCTCCTTTTGTGTCTTATGCTCTGAGATGCCCATAGAATTGATGACCCTTCTTGAAGTCTATTTCCCTTCTCTGTCATAGCTCAATCTTACTTTTGCTCCTCAGAGATATGCTTGGATACTATGGTTGTTTCAATTTTTCTGTTTATAGATCCTCAGAATCTCTTCTCTGTTCTTAGATATTTCCTTCTTTTTATACAAGTTCCTTAGGACAAGACCAAGTCTTTCTTATAGTGGCTTATATTGATTTAAAGAGATATACAGGTCTTTTTCATACTTCCCTTATGACTGATTGATTTAATCATGACGTGCTACTTTTAAGTAGATAAATAAATCCCTTAGTATAATGCTTTTACAAAAAGTTTTTTTTGCTGCTTCTATTTTTTTGGAGAATTATTCCATTTTCTATAGTTAAACAGTTATAAGGAGAAGCATCATTCTATAACTTCACGGGGGAAATTAAATTGGTTTTAAATGATTAATAGTTGTAACATTCTATTTACAATGTTTCAATTCTCTGAAATCCAGAAGAGGTGTTTCTCATGGACAATGGGAAAAACTGGTATGGGTGTGGAAACATGCAGATTGATTGAAAATGGGAAAGGGAAGTAGCAACTTTTGAAAAGGATTAATAAATAATTTTGAAAGCCTTAAAACTTTGAACCATACAATAATAAAACACATTTCCAGAAGATAAAACATGCTACTCAACTTTTTGCCAGAGAGAGAAAGAACTTATAATTTAGAACTTATAATTTTGCTGGGCCATGCATATTTATGATGGGGTTTTTTCTCTTTCTTTTTTTCTTTCTTTCACTTTTTATTGAGAAAGGATGATGGAAGGGACAGATTATAAATGCATGTAAAATAAATAGTTTTATTTAAAAAAATATCAGAGGAGGACCTTCAGCTAAGCAGCTTAGATTTTTAGTTCTGTTACCCAAAGATATAAAATTGTCCTTATTTTAGAGAAGGTTGCAAGAGGAAAAATAAACTAACCATAATTCTACAATATTTAGATTTCTAAAGTTCTTGCTAAAATTAAAATTAAAATATATAAAAATTAAAACTGGGTAAAAAGAAAAGAAATAAAACAATGAACAATATGCCTGATTATTGTTGTACAGAGGCAGTGTGGCTTTGAGAGAGAACTGACCTTTGAATTAGGAAGATCTGTGTGCAAATCTTACCTCTAACACATAATGATGTCCTAACTCAAGGTGGGAGGCAGAATGATGAATCTAGAATCAATGAAGCCAGGTTCAAATCCCACTAATGCCATCTACTCCCTTTGTGATTTTCGGCAAGTCACTTTGTACTTCTTGACTTCAGTTTTTATTAAATGAGAAGTTTGGCTATATGACCACTGAGATCTCTTCCATCTCTAAATCTATTATTCATCCTTAACATGTCAGTCAGTCTATCAATGCCCTGGCAACTCTTTATGATTATTAAATGCCAAGCAGATGTTAATTTCCTTTTTGTAAAAGGAGTTTACTATACTGATAAGATCATGTGTCTTCTAAAACTGATTATGAAGAGGAAGAAGAAAGGAGAACAAATATGAATATGAGAACATGTAGGATAAGATTGAGTGGGGATCCATAGGAATTTAGAAAAAACATTGTTACTTATAACCCCCAAGTTCTGGGTTGGAGACTGGGCTCCAGAATCATGTTGAAAAGATAATTCTTCTTTAGCTAGAGGGATGAGCATTCAAACTTTGGGCTTTAAGAGAAGCTAGCCTCAGAATTCTCCTTTCTAGACCATAAAATTCCTTGCTCCATGGTTAGTTCTTGTGTGAAGGAGGTATCATTATCTTCTCCAAGGATGGAGTCAGGAATTCAACATTGTTCAGGCATGGGCTTTATGGACAAGAGCATGTTTGCCTTCCTTCTGTAATATTTGTTTAACTCAAAGCAGCGACTGAGAGCTCATGTTCTGACACATTCTATCTCCTTCACTTGCCCCTTGCTCCCTTCTCCCCACAGCAACTATATCTCTTCTTAACTTTGTTGTGAAAGGCAGACAAATTAAGGATGGTAAAATCAGGTCTGTTAGTTCCTTTTCTAGGCCAGGACCAAAGGACTGGCTCCCCCTGGTAAGAGCTGGTCCTTTCAATTGTTCAAACAAATTAATTCATCTTTGGGGAAAGCCTTTATCAATGAAATTTTTCTTAAAGGCACCAAGAGTCATATCCATACTCTTCCTAGAAAGATACCAGAAAAATTCAATATTAAGGCTCTGGCGAGCTTTCCTATAAACTGATTAGGGAGCTCAGATGATCAGATCCCATATATGTTCTCAGGCAACACTGTTATTGTAGTTATTTGAAATAGGGCAATTCATTGTCATCTAAAAATCTACTTTGTGTTTTTTCCATTCCTATTTATTGCTTTTCACTTCCCTCCCTTGCCTGATATTTATTTTTTATTCTACTAAGGAATATTGTATGTTTCTCCTAAATAAATCCTAGTAATGACTAGAATAATGAACATAATATAGAAAGAAGCCAGACTTATGACCAGTTATATCAAGTATGAGCACATCCATTTGTGAGCTTTCATTTCAAAACTGGAACCAGCAATAGTCAGAACATAGTTCATTTTCAGTAAACATAAAGAGAGGAAACATATAGTATCCATTTTGCTAATGCACCATAGTGAATGCTTCTCATACATTATAGAAACCCAAGTGCTAGGCTCACTTCTCTTCCCGATCTTAAATGGCAGCTTGAATCTTTGGCTTCAATTCATTGGACTTACAGCCCTACTTAGCAAGATTTATCTTTTCACATGGAACCTTAATCAAGACAAATTCTACAGCCACTAGTGCCACACATTTCTGGTCATGTGCTGTGTAGCTTACTCTACCCAGAGCCTATTTCAAAGGGTGATAATTTGAGCATTTCATCAATTCTGAAAGTCTGGCATTATTTGATGCCTATTTTATTCTCTAGTTTTCTTCCCATCGAAGCTATTAACACATATGGAAGTACATGTGTCTCTTTTATATGGTGATTACCATCTTGCTTGCACTGCTCATTCTGCATGCATCCTGCAGTAAATTCAGTGTGAATAATCTTAACTAAGTTATGGAAGAGCAAAATGCGATTGGACAGATTCATAAAAAGTAGTCAGGCCATACCTTACTAAAGACTTACTTCTCTCTCTCCCACACACTCATTTTATATGTATAGTATTGATGTATCTAACTATATATACATATGCAACTGGGGATGAGAGAGTGAAACTTTTCCCACCCTCTGAAATTGTAGCACATAAGCAATCACCTTTTCTGGAGACCAGCAAAGTGGCTCTATGTGACTATAAATGGGGATAAAGCTAGGGGAGAGTACTGTGATTTTACTGCTATAGGATACTTGCTCATGAGAAATTCCATTTGTTGATGCAGGTTGATAGCTTCTCTTCAGTTCATAGTCTTTATAAAAATAATATTTTATTTCCCACCAATTACATGTAAACACAATTTTAAACATTTTTCTTAAAGCTTTAAGTTTCAAATTTTCTCTCTCTTCTCTGTCTCTCTTTTCTTCCTTTTTTTCTTCCTCCCTCCTTCCCTCCCTCTCTCTTTCCCCTCCCTCCTTCTTGAAATGGTAGGCGATAAGATATTGATTGTACATGTACAATCATATAAAACACATTTCCATATTAGTCATTTTATGGAAGAAAACTTGAATTAAAAAAGGTAGAAAAATAGTATTGGTCTGTATTCAGACTCCATCAGTTCTTTCTCTGGAGGCAGGTAGTATTTTTCATCATGAATCCTTTGGAGTTGTCTTGAATCATTGTAATGCTGAGAATAGCTAACTCATTCACAGTTGATCATCATTATAATATTGCTGTTTCTGTGTACAATGTTCTCCTGGTCAATGTTCTCCTGGTTACCTTTGTATCAGTTCATGTAAATAGTTGCAGATTTTTCTGAAATCATGTTGTGCATAGTCAATTTATATTTTTAAAGGCAGTGAATAGAGCACTGGGCTGTAGGGAGAAAGAATTAAGTTAAAATTTAGTCCCAGACACTTACTAGCTATGGGACAGAGTAATCACTTAGCTTCTGCCTGCCTTAGTTTTTCTAAACTGGGAAATGAGGATCATAATAGCATCTACCTCTGTAATGCCAGAGAAACTGAGCAAGATACAGATTAGAGAGTATTTAATAATTTATTAAATGGGAGAGATTTTCTAGGACCAAATGGATCCATGGTTTGGTCCCAGGGCTGAATGAGACTATCATCTCCAAGAATCCAGCCAACAATGAGAGTTCTCAATGACCTACATACACAAGTGGCTGAGACTCAGGGGGTAGACTGAGGTGGGGGCAGAGTCAGGGTGCTGAGAGTGGGAACATGGGACTCTGACAATCTGGTTCTGACAGGGTTAGGGGAGGCATGGGGGGAGGAACCCCAGAAATGGGGAGAGGCATCTTGATAAGATGGTATCTCCAGTAGCTTGAGATGGGGAGAGGCATTCTGATATTTTAAAACATAAGATCTTTTATCCTTGTCAAATATTTTGATAAAAAGGGAGGGGAAGTTTTACAGTACTGAGAAGCAGGGAAATTGAGTCAGAACTGTGTCAGGATAATTATGGAAACTGAGAATTGTGGCATAAACTCCCTCCAGGTAGTTGTGAAGATCAACCAATTGATTTGTTTGGAAGGCTGGAACACAGAGCAGTAGACCTTCCAAAGCTGTCCCTTTATAGAAGGCTCAGAACTTCCAATTAACTTGTTTCCATCAACTGTTCTGCTTAGTTTCAATTCTATCTTCCATTTTTTGGCTCCCTTTAGTGAACTGTCTTTCCTTATTGGATTGATAATCCCTTGAGGGCAGAAATTATCTTTTTTATTTGTATCCCTAGTGCTTAGCATAGTGCTTGAAACAGGGAATCCTTAATAAATGTTTATTAATGACTAAATGAGATAAAATTTGCAAACACTTATCACAGAGACTGGCTATAGTCTCTCCCTCTTCCCTTTCCTTCTTCATTTCTTCCCTCCCTTTTTCTCTTTATCTCTCTTTCCATCCTTCCTTTCCTTATTGTCTGTCTCACAGGGAGTTTAAATGTCTTGTTCAGGGTCATAGAGAGAGTTTGTGTCAGAAACAAGACTTGAACCCACATCTTCTAGCCTTTGATTCCAGTTTTCTATCTACTACACTATATGGCCCATACATCACACACACACATATATACATATATTACATATACATATAGGATGTATATAGCATATTATAGTAGTAAAAGTACCAGATTTGGGGTTGTAGAGAAAGAGAGCCTCACTATGATATGTAATAATATGTGAAATCTTGGACACAAATTCTCTGACCCTCTGTTTCTAGAAGCTACAAGTTTGAATCTAAGTCAATATTTGTCTGGTTCTAGACAAGTAATTTAGATTTTCTGACCCTCTGTTCCCATATTTGTAAAATGAGAGGGATAGAAAAGTCAGTGTGGTAGAGTTGATAGAGAGTTCAATTTGGAGATAGAAAAATATTGACTGAATTCATGCCCCAGAGATTAGCTGTGCATCCTCAAACTAGTCACTTGATTTCCATCTGGTTCAGGTATGACAAGTGTCAATTTATGCTTCTATAGGGAGTTCCAGTACTGAAATCACAGATTTAAAGGTGAAAGGGACCTTTAGAGGTCATTTAGTTCAATGGTATTAATCTGAAATAGAAATGGGAGTCACTAATCCATACATAATGATCCCTGAAGGCAACATATTGACTTAGTTTTAAAATGTAATGGTATTTATGTTTTATGTGTTTTTATTTATTTTGTTAAATATCTCCCAGTTACATATTAATTTGATTTAACCCTACCAGGTAGTGTTGTGGCTAGCATGTTTGACATCTGTTCTACTCTAATTGCCTCATTTTTCAGGTATGGAAACTAATGCCCAAAGAGATATCTGGTCTTCTTTCAACTGTGCTACCTACAGTGATAAAATCAATTACTTTTGTGTATTAGCATACAGATGTACACACTTGTACATTTGTATGAAGTTATGTATTTACACATACAAGTGTATGTATAACCTGTTATAGGCAATCTTGGTCACACATAAATGGGTCTCAAGTCTACAAATCATGTAGTACATACACAAGATCTGAGACCAGGTTATTAATTAGCAGGCACTAACTACATGAAAATGGCAATGAGCTCTAAAGAGCTATGTTGATTATAGACTATTTCCACTGATCGATTTTCAATTAAAAAAAGAACAATGGATTCTCCTGAATGTTGCATATATAGATCGTAAATCAGATGGTTTTGTATATTTAGAACCAAAAAAATTCATCTAGATGCATTTAATGAGCAGAGGAAATCACTAAGACATACCATTCCTGGCCTTAATTTCAGCCAGTAACAAACTTCAAATTCCTAAGTGAGTTTGGATAAATTGCTTTGTGCGTACTTCCTTAGGCTCCTCTTAAGAAGCTGTGTGGAATAGTGAACAGAGTACTGGCCTCAGAGTCTGCAAGACCCAGATTCAATTCCTATTCCTAACAAATAATGGCCTTTGCCTTTGGCTGAGTCATTTAATCTCTCAGTATCCCAGGAGATTCTCTAAATACAGATCAGACAAAGGTATGCATTTGTAGAGGTCATTTCCAAACATGTACTCTCTATCCTGTCCAGGATTTCACCATCAAACTCCCAGAAAAAGCCATCTCTACTTGTTGGTTACATCCACTTCTCAACCCTTTGCCATGAAGCCTTTGATCTCATAATTTAGCTGAAACTTTCACCAAGCATCTCCTTTTTGCCAAATCTATTTGCTTATTTTGGTTCTTATCCTTCTTAACTTCTCTGCAGCATTTGATTCTGTTGCTACCCCCTCCTCCTGAATATTTTCTTTTTCCTGAATTTTTGGGGTACTTGATTCTCTTTTGAAGTAAAGGAGATATGTATTCAAATCCTGCCTCAAATACTTATTTGCTTTGTTACCCTTGGGCAAGCTATTTAACTACCTGAACCTCAATTTCCTCATCTATAATAAATGAGCATGTTAGACTCAATGACTTCTAAGGTCTTTTGGAATTTTAAATCTGGGATGCTGCATAGCAGAGGCTGAATGTCTTCTAGTGATTCCAGCACCCATCAGCTTCCCTGTATCATTGATTCTATTTGCACACTATTTCTCACATCTCTTTCCTTCTTTCCACTAAATAGGTTGCCATTCTGTCTCAGGCCCTCATTGTGCTTTACCATTACAATAGACTCTTTTAACTGGTCTTCCTGTCTCCAAGCTCTCTGCTTTCTAATATTCCATCCAGCTGCCAAATTATTTTTGATTTTGGTTGGATCTAAAGAATAGTTCTGACCATGTTACATCCCTGTTCAATAAACTCTAATGGAATATATAATAAGATGTAATGTTAATACAGACTATATAATAATATAATATTAAACTATTACCTCTAGGATATATTACAAACATGTATTTGACATTTAATGAGTTCTCTTATTCTAATCTATATTTCTCACCCTTTTCTTTATTTATTTAGTTGCTTCTCTTTATTCCTCTGTTTCAGCTAAACTGTTTTTGCTGTTTGCTGTTACTTGCACATGATATTCCATCTCCCATCCATTTATCATTGCACAGACTATCTCTTCTTCTTGAAATGTTCTTTCTACTCTGCCTCTTAAAATTTCTATTTTCTGGAGTTCTGGGGGGCAGAACCAAAATGGAAGAGTGAATCCAGGAAACTGCTTGAGCTTAAAAGTCACAGAATAGGAGTGGGGGGAGAGAAAGAAATAAAATGAGCAAGAAACAGAAAAGAACTTTAACCCCTAGAACTATTATGGTGAGAGCGAAGACTAAAACATTAACTCAGATGAGGGAAGAATGATCACATGGGAAATTTCAAAAAATGATATGTATTGGTCTCAAGCCTAAAGAAGCTTCTTGGAAGTGTTCATGAAAGATTTTAAAAGGCAAATAAGAGAGGTAGAAGAAAAATTGGGGAAAGAAATGATAGGTATGCAAGAGAGAGTCATCAGCTTGAAAAAAGAAGAACAAAAATTGATTGAATAAAAAAATTATTAAAAAATACAATTGGCCAAATGCAAAAAAAAAATCCACTGAAGAAAAAATCCATGTTGAAAAGTAGAATTAATCCAATGGAAAAAGGGACACAAAAGCTAACTGAAGAAAATCATACATTAAAAACTAGAACTGAGTAAAAGTAGTGAATGATTCTATGAGACATCAAGAATCAACGAACTAAAAAGAAAGAAAAAATGGAAGAAAATGTAAAATACCTCATTGGAAAAAACATCCAACCTGGAAAAATAGATCTGGAAGAGATAATTTAAAAATTATTAGTCAACCTGAAGGCCACGACTCCCCTCCCCACCCCACCAAAAGAGCCTAAATAGCATTCTTCAAGAGATCATCAAAGAAAGCTATCCTGATATATTAGAACCAGAGGATGAAATAGTCATTGCACAATCAAATGTAAAATAAATATTTCCTATTTAAATCTCGATGCAATAAAAATAACATTCAATAAAGAGGTAGGGAAAGATAGACTAAAAACCAATTGAAAATTAAATAATCTAATTCTAGAGAATGAGTGGGTTAAACAAGAAATCATTGAAACAATAATTTCATCCAATGATTGAAGCCAGTTTGAATGATCTTGTAATGAAGAGTCATCTACACCCAGAGAGAGGTCTGTGGGAACTGAGTGTGGCTCTCACAACCTAACATTCTAACTCTTTTTGTTGATGTTCACTTCCTTTTTGTATTCATATTCATTTTTTTCCCTTTTAATCTGTTTTTTTTCTTGTGCAGCAAAATAATTGTATACATATGTTGACATATGTTGGATTTAACATATATTTTAACATGTATAACATATATTGGATTGCCATCTAGAGGAGGAGGCAGGGAGAAGGAGGGGAAAATTTGGGGCACAAGGGTATACAAGAGTCAATGTTGGAAAATTATTGTGCATACATTTTAAAAATAAAAAGCTTTAATTAAAAAAAGATTAAAAATAATTTCATTCAAGAGAATGACAATAATGAAATAACATACCAAAACCTATGGAAGACAGCTAAAGTGGTTCTTAAGGAAAATTTTATATCTTTAAATAGTTACATGAATAAAATAAAGAAGAGGAGATCAATGAATTGGGTATGCAACTCGAAAAGCTAGAAAAGAATAAATCAAAATAACCCAATTAAATATCAAATTTGAAATTCTAAAAATCATAGGAAAGATTAATAAAATTGAAAGTAAGGAAACTAAGAATTGGTTTTAGGAAAAACCAACAAAATAGATAAACCTTTGGTTAATTTGATAGAAAAAGGAAAGAAAAAAACAAATTACTGGCATCAAAAATTTAAAAGGAGAACTTATCATGAAGAAAAAATTAAAGCAATAATCAGGAGCTATTTTGCCTAACTAACTGTATGCCAACAAAGCTGACAATCTAATTGAAATGGATGGATATTTACAAAAATATAAATAGCCCAGATTAACAGAAGTGGAAATAAATTACTTAAATTGTTCCATTTAAAAAAAAAAAATTGAACAAGCCATCAATAAACTCTCTAAGAAAAAGTCTCTAGGGCCAGATGGACTTACAAGTGAATTCTATCAAACATTTAAAGAACAATTGTTGTGTCTTGCTTTCTAGAGCCCCCATACCAGGGTGATTAAAATATACTGTCTTAATGGTGAAGTGATGAGGCGGGACTCCTAAAAATGGTGGGAAAATGGAGTCTGTTTATTTCAAGGACTTTCCCCTTTTGATACCCTCTTACCCTTATATAACAAAAACACTGGATATGTGCCAAATATATACTGTACATGTGGAAACACATAAATAACTTGCTATTGTATGTAGTTTGCCACCTGGTATCATTCTACTTCAATCACAACACAGGTTGTCACTGCCCCCTAATATCTCAGGAAACCCAAGAGCCCTTAGGGGAGATAGGGAGCTGAACCAGATATTGTTAGCAGGTTCCCTCTGGGCTAAAGGGTCTTAGACCTCACCCAGAGTTTTCCCACTGTCTATGACCTTCGACAAACAATTAATTCCAATACTATGTAAATATCTTGGGAATATAGGCAAAGAAGGAGTCCTGCCAAATTCCTCCTATGATACAGATATGGTACTTATACCTAAATTGGGAAAAACTAAAACAGAGAAAGAAAATTAGATACCAATCTCCCTAATGAATATTGATGCAAAAATTTTAAATAAAATATTAACAAAGAGGCTACAATAACTTATGAGCAAGATAATACACTATGACCAAGGGACAGTTTACCATGAATGCAAGACTGATTCAATATTAGGAAAACTATTGCCATAATTGATCATATCAATAACAAAAGTAACAGAAATCAAATCATAATCTCAATCGATATAGAAAAAGCTTTTAACAAATTATAGCATCCATTCCTATTGAAAACATTAGAGAGTTTAGGATTAAATGATAAGCAGCATCTATCTAAAAACATCAACAACCATTATTTGTGATGGGGAAAAACATTCTCAGTAAGATCAGGAGTGAAATAAGGATTCCCATTATCAACATTATTATGAATTATTGTACTAGAAATGTTGGCTTTAGTAATAAGAAAAGAAAAAGAAATTAAAAAAATTGGAAAACACTATGAGGAAATAAAACTACTACTCTTTGGAGATGATATGATATATACTTAGAGAATCTTAGAAAATCATCCAAAAACCTACTTGAAACAATTAGAAAAGTTTCAGGATGTAAAATAAAACCACACAAATCATCAACGTTTCTATATATTACTGACAAAGCCCAGCAGCAAGAGATAGAAAGAGAAATTCCATTTAAAATAACCTTAGACAAAATAAAATATTTGGTTGTCTACCTGCCAAGTCAAATTGAGGAGTTTATACGAGTGCAATTACAAAACACTTTGAACATGAATACAGTCAGAAAAATTGGAAAAATATCAATTGCTCATGGGCAGGCCAAGTTAATATAATAAAAATCACAATTCTATCCGAATTGGTATATTTGTTCAGTGCCATAGCTATCAAACTGCCAAAAAATTATTTTATAGAGCTAGAAAAAATAACCACAAAATTCATCTGGAAGAACAAAAGGTCAAGAATATCAAGGGAATTAATAGAAAACCCCCCACAAAGGACAGAGATCTAGTAGTACTAGACTTCAAACTCAACTATAAAGCAGGAGTCCTCAAAAACAAATGACACTGGCTAAGAAATAGAGTGGTGGATCAGTGGAATAGGTTAGATGCACATGACACATTAATCAATGATTATAATAGTCTAGTATTTGATAATCCCCCAAACTACAGCTTCTGGGGTGAGAACTCACTATTTCACAAACATTTCTGAGAATATTGAAAAATAATATGCCAGAAACTCAGCATAGACTTATATCTCATACTGCATATTAAAATAAGATCAAAATGGGTATATAATTTTGGCATAAAGGGTCATACTATAAGAGAATTAGGAAAGCAAGACATAATTTACCTATTAGCTCTTTATAGAAGTGAGGACTTTATGGCTAAAGAAGAACTAGAAACATTATAAAATGCAAAATGGACAGTTTTGGTTATGTTAAAATTTAAAAAATTGCACAAAATCAACACAGCCAAAATTAGAAGGGAACCTCAAAGCTAGGAAAAATTTTTACAGCCAGTGTTTCTGATAAAGACCTCATTTCTAAAATATATAAAGAACTATGTCAAATTTATAAAAATACAAGTCATTTGCCAATTGATAAATAGTCAAAGGATATGAACAGCCAATTTTCAGATGAAAAAATTAAAGCCATATAGTCATATGAAAAAATTCTTCAAATCACTATTGATTAGAGAAATGCAAATAAAACATCTCTGAAGTACCACCTCACAACTCTCAGATCGGCTAAGATGAGAGGAAAAGATAATGATAAACATTGGCAGGGATATGGAAAAACTGGGATACTAATGGACTATTGATCAAGTTGTTTGGAACTATGCCGAAAATACATACTCTTTGAACCAGCAGTGCCACTACTAACTGTATTCCCAGATCTTGAATGTTTTCTTTTTTCACAGCCTCTTAGAATTCTCAGTGTCCTTCAAAATCAAGTTCAGATATTATATTGTCCACAATTACTTTCTTTATGTCTCCAGTTCTTAATCCCTTCTCCCTGACATTACTTTCTATTATTTGTTAATGTAATTTTCATTTGCTTAAATGTGTATGTTTTTTTTCTCCTGAGAGAATGTAAACTTCTTGAGGTCAGGAACTGTTTCATTTTAATCTATGTATCCCCCAGGTCTCAGCACTGTGTTTGACATTCAGAGATTCAAATGAACTGGCTTGTTGACCTTCTGAATTAAAAAAGCTGTCCTTTGAGATAATGAGTCTAAGGCAAATCCATACTGCTTATGTCTCTCTAAACTCTGATGGGCTTTTAGATTGGGTATTCTAGAATTTATTCTGAGAAGTTCAGGATAGTTAAATCTTTAGCTGAGAACCCTTTCAATAAAATAGAAACAGATGGCAGTGGGAGAGAGATTTTCCTTGCTGGCTTTTATGGGAAGAACCAAACCTCCTTCAGTAATCCATAAAAAGCCGTTTTGGATTTTGAGCAGCTATAAATTCTTCAGACATTAAGACTACGGATTAAAAGTGGGGTCTTCTTTTCTGAAGGCATCCCTAAAGGCTATCAGTTCTAAGCTCATTAAGAACAGGGTCCACTATTTACTTTATGTTCAGTGCCAACTAGAGCGGGTTGTCACTTGAGAAAGAGAGTAATATCAGTATCTACAGTAGATTTAGTTTCTGAAATAGGTCCCAAAATACCCCCATGTCTTCTTTACAGCTTTATTCCCCCTTAGACCATACTATGAAGGTCTTCTCTGTTCTCTGATTTATACAGAAACAGTCTGGTAAATTCTAGAATCAGGAGACTTGAGGCCAAATTTCCTTTCTGATGCTGTATGATCTGGGACAAGTCTGCCTTTGGTTCCTCCCATGTGAATGAGGAGACTGAATTATTTGACAGGTAGATAGTCACATTGGACAGAACACTGGACTTGGATGGGATTAGGAAGACCTAAACTGAAATTTGACTTCAAACATTTATTACTTTACAAGTTGTGACCGTGGGCAAATCATTTAATTTCTGTCTGTTTCCTCATAAAATGGGGATAACAAGAATGTTTAATTCCCAGGATTGTTATGAAGATCAAAGTAGATATCTGTAAAGCATTATATAACACTTTAAAGTCACTTCCAATTTTCAATCTGTGAAATCCTACCATTTTAGAAGATTAGGGGCCAATTAAAACTGTCCCCCCTTTCACCCAAAGAGAGTCTTTTTTTCAGACTCTCTCTTAAAGCTTCCAATGCTTCTATAGAAATGCTGTACTGTTTTTCAACTATGACTGCTCTATTGTCTTTTTGGTTCCCCTGATAGGATGGATATTCTTGGACTGGAAAGCTGTCTATGAGGCTTCACTATTTGAATGCTATTTGTGTGGTTGATCCTTTGTAGTTCTCTAGGGCAGGGCTCTTTCACAATTGAGTTCAAACCCTTTTTAGATTTAGAAGACCCATCTAAGTTTCCCCTTATCTGCCATATTACTGACATCTCAAACCAGATGTGATTTGTCCCATCTTCCAGTTTCCTTTAACGAATTTGCCTCTATTTCATAACCAATCCTCATTTCCTCATGTAGACATAGGTGCCTTGAGGATTATTTAATTGAAGCCTATGGTTAATTTTGTAAGGCTTTAAGTGATTGGAAAATTATTGTTATCTGGATTATTTTTCAGATGAATTCTATGATTGATATGGAAGTGACATTCTGAAATGAAGCTAGCATATATCTACCCTTCAGCTCTTTTACTTGTGGCATCTGTAGTTGTGAGACCACAGTGACTGAGGTAATTAACTTTACATTGATATAGCATGGTATCTCATGTTTGGGCTTTTCTCTAAGGCCCACATACTGTATTTATCTTCTCTACATATGTTTTGGGAATACTTGAAAATTTGGCATATATATATATGTATATATATTATATATATAAACACATGCACATACATGTATACATATAGATTTATAGATCTCTTCCTTTCTTTTTCTATCTTTCCTTTCCTCCCTCCCTTACCCCCATTCCTTTCTCCTTCCTTCCTTCCTTCCTTCCTTCCTTCCTTCTTTTCCCACTGAACACTCTTGTACAGAAAAAAAAAAACAAAACTATTAAGCAAAATCATCAAAGAGCAATCGTATCCTTCAGGATATCCAACATTTTGCATCTGCAATTCCCCAGCTCTCTACCATGAGGCGGAAAGTGTATTTCATAATCTCTTATTCTGTTCTCTGGGGCCAAGATTAGCAATTACATCAAATCCAAGTTTGGTTGCTTTTCAGTGTTGTGCTCATTTGCATACGATCATAGTCATGTTTCTATTGTTCCCTTGTTTTTGCTTACTTCACTGTGCTTCTCTGAATTCCTCACATTTCCTATTTCTTAGGGTGAAATAATATTTCATTACATTTATATGCTACAATTCATTCAGTCATTCCCTAGTTGATGGACACGTGTATATTTTTTTGAGATAGCTAGATGGTGCAGTGGATTGAATGCTAGGCCTGGAGTCAGGAAGACCTAAATTTAAATTTATTTTCTTTGTGACCCTAGGTAACTCACTTAAACTCTGTCTACCTCAATTTTCTTAACTGTAATATGGGGTTAATATTAGCAGCTTAGTTACAGGATCATTATAAGGATTAAATGAGATAATATTTGTAAAGTGCTTTATGAAGCACATGCCTGACACACAGTTGATTCTTAAGAAATCCTTGGGTTTTTTAGTTTTATTTTTGCTACCACAAAGTATGCTTATAAATATACATGGGGGTCCTTCTGCCTTTAGGGTATAGGACCAATAATGGAATAATCAGCTCTAAGTGTGAGTGGTTTAGTAACTTTTCTCATATAATTCCAATTGTTTTCCAGAATTTTTGGACTAAGGCATGATTCCAGCGTTAAACTATGATTTTTTTTTTTTTGTTACCTGTGCCACTGCTTTTTTTGTTGTCATGGCTGGTGGAGAGTTGACTATGTCAATATATCCCCATTGTTTTGTTCATTTTCTAAAACAATGGAATATCTGGTGGTTTTGGCCAGAATTCCTCAGTCAGTTTTCATGTCTCTGTTCTAATCCAACTAATAGCAGCTGGTTTCCAACATAATCTTAAATTAATGTTTTGTCAATCCATTTATTAATTCAATGTTGAAGGATAACTCTTGATGTATACTCTTAGTCATATCATCACCAGCAAGATTGATTTCTTATAGAAGTACCAAGGGAACATGTTCATTCCCTTGTGAGTGTCCCTTGGACACCCTGAACTATATTATACTTCTTTGGCTCTGAAATGTACTTATAACTGTTTCTTTTTTTTTAATATTTCAAAGTTTTATATAAATATAGCCCAGACAAAGCCTTCCTTTCTTTAAGCATATTCTTTAGGAATAGGGATATTTATGCTAAGATTTATTCCCTTTTCCTCCTTGATAGTATGCTGAAAGTCATAAAAACATTTTCATTAGAAGGTTCAGATTTCATTCTTTGGAAGCCTTCTGTGCTACCTCCTGCTGAACTTGGCTAATTTGCTTACCTAGCATATCCCATTGATATTTCATTTCTCTATAACTAGGTCAATCAAAACTAGCTAGGTCAAGACAAGACTTTCCCCATGACCTTGTCATAAGTGCTTTTTAGTTTTATGACATGCCTTTTCGAATTTTTTTTGTCTTCCCCAAGTCGAGTGTGTTTTAAAAGACACTAGAATAAACATGGAGAAGAAAAAGAACAATAGCACATTTTAAAAAATTTAAAGTTACTTTGAAAGAAAAGTGCTTCACAGATCAAAATTCAACTTAGCTTTTCCAATATTCAGGGGCCCTTGCTCTAATATAATATGGCCTTCTCATTATAAGGAAAAATTAAAGGTATAAAAAACAACATGGCTATCAGAGAGCTCTTGTCAAGTAGTATATGAGTGATTTAAGTGTGGATAGATCAATTTTTATGGTCTATTTCTTACAATAATAATCACTCATTTATATGTATATATTACTTTACAGCTACATAATGGTTTGGTGTTATACTTGAAGAGTGGAAAGAGAAAGTACGTTAGATCTATACTCTTATAAAGTGCCTGTTTACCCTACTTTGAGGTCAGGTTTCATTAGCTGCTCTTAGTAATAATTAGGTGGTTTCAGGACAATTTAGCTTCTTTCTACTGTTTACAGACTAAAACAGACAGGATATTGCAATCTAGATGAGAACCCAAATGAATTATCATTAACAGAAGCATATTAACTTCCATAACTTGACAACTGATCAATTTCCCAATTTCTCAATTGTGGAAATAAGGAGTCCCTTGGTTCATATGTTCCTGTGAAGATAAGAGATGGAAAACTCACAAATGTTACTAACAATGATGTACCTCACCAAGATGGAACCAAAGATCCTTAGCATCAATGGAGTTTTTGCTGTTGGTTCTTGCAGCCTAACTCACTTCATGCATATATGTGTTTGTGTATTTTGTGTGTATATTTGTAGAGGGAGTGACATCAGCAATTGAGAAGCCAAACTAGAGATATAATTGTTGTTGTTTCTTTTCCCCATTCTTGAGCTTGCAGTTTGAATTCTTTCCATTTAAAATTTTTTTGAAAGCTATCTACAGAGAAGATTATACTTCTTGCCCAGAAAAAGAGCCTGAATTAAATATAGATAGGAGCTAGAAGATCTCAATGGCATAGACTGGAAGTTTAGAAAGGTAGGGAGCTTAGAAAGCCTGTGTCTTTAAGATTCTCAGGAATAAGATTATGTGATGCTCCACTGTGATGGACTTGGGCTTTTTTCAACAATGAGGTGATTGAAGGAGATTCCAATAGGTTTGTGATGGAAAGTACCATCCATATCCAGAGAGAGGACTATGGAAACTGAATGTGATCAAAGCATAGCATTTTCACCATTTTGTTGTTATTGCTATTTTTTTGCTTGTTTTTTTTTTCTTTCTTGTGTTTTTTTTTCCCTTTTGACCTGATTTTTTTTTTTTGCACAACATAACGAATATGGAAATATGTTTAGAAGAATTACATATGTTTAACCTATATTGGATTGGCTGCTATCTTAGAGCAGGGACAGTAAGGAAGAGAGGGAGAAAAATCTGTAATACAAGGTTTTACAATGGTGAATAATGAAAACTATCTTTACATGGAACTGGAAAAATAAAATATTATTAAAATAGAATAGAAGCTCATCAAAGGCCTGGAAAAAATATGGCCATCAACTTGGGTACATGAATGTAATGGTATATAACTGCTAAAAGAAACTGAAAGAAAAAAATAAGCATTCATCGAGCACCTACTATATATCAAGCCCTGTGTTAAATGCTTCACAAATATTATTTCATTTGATTCTCATAAGAATCCTGGGAAGGAGATGCTATTATTATCCCCATTGTAAAGTTGAGAAAACTGAGGCATACAGAGATTAAGCGACCTACTTAGGGTCACAAAGTTAATACATTTGAACTCAGACCTTCCTGAGTCCAGGCCCAATGTTGTATCCATTATGCCACCTATCACCACAAATATATTAGCAAAATATGATTAGTATGATAAATATGACTAAAAGAGAAATGAATTGATGCAAAGTGAAATAAATAGAATCAAGAAAGCAATATGAACAATGACTAATACAATTTAAATAGAAAGAAAATTGATCACAAAACAATTAAAAATGTTACAAAATGACAAAGAACAAACTAGAAATATGAAAAGACATTCTCTTTTACTCCTTTGAAGAGGGGTATGTGTGTATGTGAATGTGTTTATGGGGAGCATGGGTGTGGAGTGTTAATTAAACTTTCAATTTTTGGTATATTGAATATATTTATGAGTTTTGCTGATTTTTCTCACTCTTCTTCCTCTTTTTAAATTAAAAAAATGTCATAAAGGATGGCTCATTGGTAATTTAGGCAACATAAAAACAAGATATCACTAAAATTTTATTTACATAAAATTTTTATTTTATATAAGCTTATATACCAAACATTATAGAATGAAGATAAAAAATTATGAGTAATACCTCAAAAAAAGCAAATACAGTAGAGAAGGAATACAATTTTACAGAAAGCTTGGCATGAGATATAGCTAATTCATACCGTATTTAAAACATTTATACATAAAACTGGATAAAGAACAATAAATGGATGGGAAATGGAACAGATCTACCAGTGTTTCTATAGTGATCTATTTTCACTTGATAACAGCTTACTATATAGGATTCTAAGAGATCATAGGAAATAAAAAAAATGAAGTTGGGAAGATTGATTGTAACAGAGGATCAGATTAAATGTGTACAGAGAAAATCTGTACTGGAAGTAACGGAATGTTATAAAAAAGCATTTAAGGGGTCAGTTGCCAAGATATTTCAAATGAAAAAATATTGATGAATGAAAAAACTACTGGAGATGCAAATGAAAGTAGTCCCTACCTTTAAGGAACTTGCATTCTAAAAGCAGACAATATGAATGCTAGCCAGAGAGTGATTATTTAGTTTAAAATTTTTGGGGAGGGTGAGTGGAGCCATACACATCTCTTTCAGAAATACCTGCAGAATTGTGAAGAGGAAGAGGGAATAGAAGATTATCCATGCAGCATCATGGAAGCTGGTGAGGAGATGCCTGGGTGGTGGCCTGTGGCTGAAACTAGATTAGGATGTGGTAAATGACAAAGGCAACCACTAATTAGGACAGCAGTGCCTCAGGGCACTGCCTCACCAGCCACAGGCTGCATGGTGGCTGACCACCAGTAACCACTGGCCTATTCTTCTGGGAATGATCTATACATGAATTGATACTAATGTGAAAAGAATATGAAGAGAAAAAGCCAACTTTTGTAGCCAATTCCATACAGTAGTCCACAGTTTGCCCTGAAAGGTGTAAAGTTCCTCAACTCCCAAACCACCACTTCCCCTATTATTCCCTTTGTTTAGCACATGAAAAATAGCTATGCTTAAACAGCGGCAAGAACCAATCAGGTGAATTTGTCTAAGTCACTTCTCTGAGTGTTTCATTTGTGACGAAAGCATAACAATGTCTTTTACTACTTTGCTGGCTTATTGTAAAATATGAAAGAAAGTACAATTGTCAGTACAGAAAGTAGAAGTGTCAAGTACTATAAAAACTTAAGGTATTATTACTAAATGAAATTGTTAGCATAAAATCTAGTAACAAAGAATTATTATGATATAGTGATTATATTTATGAGCATATGCAAGGATATACACAAATATTTAATTTCATTAAAATAGGTGCTGATACTTAATAAATTTTTGATGCATACATTAAATTCCTTTGTACAGTTTTTACTTTTAATCTGTTTTCATTGTTCTTGTTTGTATAAAACTTTTAAATTTTGATCAGAATTGTACTTTTTTGTTCTATGATCCTCTTTGTTTCATTGAGAATTCTACCCCTAACCATACTTGTGAAAGACATATAATCTTATTTTCTTCTACTGAAAAAGTGACCTTTTATAATCAGGACACATTTTGAATTCTTTGTGGTATAAAATATAGATCTAAACCTAATTTCTACAAATTATAGCATTTCTTATAAAAAAAAAACTTAATTCCTTTATGTTGTAAGGTTCTCAACTGCTGGACTACTGGTTTTGACTGCTTCTATTTCTTGATTATCTAGTCTGTTCCATTTTTCCCCATGTTCTTTTCAAACCAGTAATTAATACTTTGTGTGACTGACATTTGACAATATAGTTGGAGGTCTGCTATGCTCCCTTCGTTTCTACTTTTCTCATGATTTCTTTGGAAATTCTAGTTTTCTTTTTTCAAAATGTCATTGCTTTATCTAATTCAATAAAGTATTCTCCAATAATTAGATTACTATAGCTCTATAACAGCAAATTTGTTTTGGTAGTATCATAATTTTTATTATATTGGTATATCCAATTTGAGAACAGGGACCATCACCTCAATTATTTTTCTTTATTTCAGTAAAGATTATATTGTGCTGGTATTTGCTGAAATCTTGCATGTGTTTTAATAGATTAACTGTTAGATGTTTTATGCATTTTGTATTATTTTGAAAAGAATTTCTTTTTTTGGGATTTGTTGTTGTTGTTAGCACTGTATGGAAATAGCAATCATTTTTATTTTTGTACACTTGTGTATTTTGATGAATTACTGATGATATTATCTTGATTAGTTTGTTCACTAATTCTTTGAGTTTTTCTAAATATCCTATTAGGTCATTGGCTAATTAGGATAATTTTGAATTTTTTGTGCTGACATTTATAACTTTAATTTTGTCTTCTTGTTTTATTGCTATAATTATCATTCCTAGAACTGTATAATATAATAGTACAAAGAGGGAAATAATTGCTTGACCCTTATTTATACTCTGGAAGCTTTTTGTGTTTTTAATATTACAAATAATGCTAACTCTTGGACACATACATGTATGCACACATAAATACACATTTGTGTATATATACATATGTATACATAAATACATACACACATATAGATACATATATATATGATTATATTTTTAAAAGGGATCTTTCTGCCTATAATTTTAAAAAAAATATGAGTTTTGTATTTTGTCATAGGTTTTTAAAGGATTTATCAAAATAATACTGTAGATTTGTTATTTTTGCTGGTTTGGGGTTAATTATGGTAATTGTTTTCATTCAAATAAAAATCATCCTTGAATTCCTGATGGGAATTCAAAGTAGGCATAGTAAATGATTTTCTGGATTCATTAGTGTAATCTCGTTGCAAGAATTTAAAGGAACTTTTATCAATTCATTAAAGAAATTGGTTTTATTTCTGTTTCTCTATTTCTTTTCTTGCTTTGGACCTTAGGAGAACATCTGATTTATAAAAGGAATTTAGTAGAATGTAGGGTTTTATTTTTTTCTGAACAATTTTTGTAGCATTGGTATTAATAATTCCTAAGTTTTTGCTATAATTCACATGTCAATTCCTATGATTCGTTATTGTTTTTCTTTGCTAATGTATAGAAGATACTCAAATTCTTATGAGATTTTTATTTAAAATATCATTTTATTAATTTGAGTATTTCATCTTTTTGTTTTTATTCATCTACTTCCTTTATAGCCTCAGTTTTGCTGGAATGTACGTGTGTGGTTGTTTCTGTTGATTATTGTTTTCCCTTTTTTGTAAGTTCAATCTTGTTAACTTTTAATTTTGATAATTTATTTTTCCCTGCTCTTTTTTTAAAAAATTAATTTAACTAAAAACTTATCAATAATGGTAATCTTTTCAAAAAACCAGTTCTTGATTTTGTTTTTCAGTTTTCTAGTTGTTTATGTTTCTCAATTTCTTGCCTAAAAGAGACAACATCACACAAACCATGGAGAGCTGGCCTTCAAATGAAAAAGATTTGAATTTGAGTTCTGGCTTTCACACATACTGATTATATGAATTTGAGTAAGTCACTTAGCTTAAGTGTCTACAGCAACTTTATGAGGAACATACCAATTGCTAATCTATATTAGCAGTGGAAATTTCCTTATTAGGGAAATTGTGTGCATCATCAACAAAATCACAATATACTAAAATACTATCTTTCATCTAATATTTATTGTTTCTTCTTTTGAATTTGTTTTAGGGCTGATGATTTGTTTATTTTCTTGTACATTCGTTTTAACATAATGACTCTACTTTTCAAATCTCTCTGAACTGTGCCCCATCTAAGGTCCCAAGCCCTTTTTTTTCCTCTAGTGGAAGTGCCAAGAAGCATAATCTTAGCTTGAAGAAGATGTTTTTCTAAAGTGTTCAATATATGATGATAATCCTGGTGAGCAGAGTTAAGTAAAAAACAAAACAAAACAAAACAAAAAATCCTAGCTCATCTTACACTATCTGTGAACTTTCTTTACCATGTCATTTGATTTTTTCCTTTCAATTGGGAGGGTTCCATTTTTACTTTTTTCTTTGTGATCTGTGCCCTACAGTTATGTTCTTATTGTTTTATTTCTATAAAGGATGGGGGAAGAAATGGAAAATTTATCATTAGCTTCCTATCTGACCTATTTTTTCTCCCCACCTGAGAGGAGTTAAAAAATATTTTATTGTTTTATTTTTTTCTGGTTATACATATACATTACTATTTTTATATATCCATTACATTTCTTTATGAATCATGTTGGGAGAGAAAATCAGAAAAAAACACAGAAGAAATAAAAACAGAAGAAAAGGGGAAAAAAAAGTCAACATAGCTTGTGTTTATATTCATTCTCCATAGTTCTCTCTCGGGATGTAGATGGAGTTTTTTATCCAAAATTTATGAGATTGCCTTGGATTGCTGAACTGCTGAGAAGAAACAACTTTCCAGTTGATCATGACATAATCTTGCTATCCCTGTATACACTGTATTCCTAGTTCTATTTATTTTGCTCAGCATCAGTTTGAGTAAATCTTTCTAGGTTTTCTAGAATAAGCTTGTTTTTTTTTCCTTTAATAGAACAGTAATATTGTATTACTTTCATATTTCATAATTTATTCAGTCATTCCCCAATTGTTAGACATCTACTTATTTTTCTAATTCTTGAGACATTTCTTTATTTTAATCTCTGCCTAGCCCTCAATATCCATATCACAATAATTAATATTAAAGAAATGAGTTTTCACCCCTCTTAATTAATTTTTCCTATTTTGGTTCTTAAGCACTTTGAAATTGTCCTGGCCTTTTCAATGTCCCTCAGTGATATTAAAATTTTGTGTTATTCTTTGTTTTTTAAAAATGCCAAAGAACAAGTGAGTATTCTATAATGCCTTAGGAAGATCTAAGTTAAAATTGCCTGTAACAGATATTGACTCTGTTTATCATTTGTAAGTCACAATTTCTCAGTGCCCCAAGGAAATTCCCTGAGACTGTAACTTTCAGACTAGTTACTTATTTACATTGCTGATTAAGGAGTTTCTTTATAAAGATCAAATCAGTTTGGACAAATCAATCAAAAACAAACAGGAAGATTTCTCCTCTTTGCATTCAGGATCTCACATAGTCCTAGTCACATATAAACTAACATCTCATTTCTTATTCTCCATTGTTACCTGAAGGTATGGGTATTTTTTTATTTGTAATCATTTATTTTTAATGTTTCTCTCGCCTCTGGTTTCATGTGAAAGAATTACCTAAAGTTTTTTCCCTTTTGCTGAATATCCATTTTTATGCTTAGGAGTCTCCTACCTAGACAACTTTTATTTTGGGGGCCTTATTATCATTTCTGGACTTCTAGTGATTACAGGCAAAGAGTAATCAGAAATGCAAGATTCTGATTGCCTATTTCAGAGGTATAGGAAAAGATCTTTGGGTAAAACCCAGCTGCTATCAATAGAAGACTCTCTATCTTATAGATATTTGTATATATCAATTGTTTTGATTTTCTTCAGCATAAAGTTTAAAATGCTAACAATGTCTTAGTTTTATGGGGAAAATCATTTTGGGCACCAATAGATCTTTGTTTTTGATGAATTCCAATCTTTCCTTTAATTTTTTGTGAATATTAACTAGTCCTATGTTATTCCGATGCATTTTACTTTCCTTATTGATTGTAAAATTAGTGCTTGATATTGTAATTTTGATGACTGACTACAATGATTTTTTTATGCTTTCAACCTAGGATTTCTTTGTAAATAAATTACAGACCTTCTTGATTTATATTTTGCTATGCATTTCTAATATTTCTGGACAATTTTCCTATGTGATTTTCCCAAGTAGTTCATTTTGGGTGTGTGATTTTTTTTCTTGAGAAATCTATAATCCTTAGATTATCTGTTTGAATCTTCTCTTCAAATCCTGAGTTTTTCCTCTGTAGCAATCTCATTTGTTCTGCCAGTTTTATCTTTTTACATTGTCTGGTTTTCATTTTATCTCTTCATTTTTGCATTCCAATTCTATCATTCTCAGTATCATAAATTTGCTGCTTTGGAACACATCTCTGCCTTTTATTCTGAATCCTCTTTTATTTTCAGACATTGATTTCTTTCATAAGGACTCTAATTTTGTCATTATTTCCTCTCTATTTTCCCTTTACTCTTGAATTGCTCTTATGCACTATTCTCATGGTTCTTAGAGTTTCTCCATTGTCATTTCAAGGGGGATTTGCAGAATTTGTTATAACACTTTTTCCCTTCATCAGGAGATTTAGAGTCTATTTTCTTTGTTGCAAAGTACTCATTCATTGAAATGACTCATTTAATGTTTGCTCATCTTGCTTCCTCAGTCAACTTTTATCTGTATTTATCAGTTATTTTTCTAGTTTTAGCATGACATACTTGCTGTGAACATGCTTCTTATTATTAATCCTCTTCTTTAAGCCTATAATTATTTCCCCTCACAATTAGCCTGTGGTGCTTGTTGTTTCTTCTTTTAGATTATCGTATTGGTTGAGATCTATGACCTCCAAAAAATGAGATTGGCCATCTAGGTAATTTCTAATTCTGCAGCTCCTCTGAATTTTGCTTAAAGACATCTGAATGTTTGTCTTTCAGTCACAGCTTCTGCCTGATGCTACAAGTCTATGACTTTTCATATTGCTTCTCTCAACCTCCAGGAAACTAATCCTTTTACACACATGGCTGCTTCTATTCTCTAGAAATTAAAAAAAAATTCCTTGAGAAAGTTCTTGCTCCTCTGCTTTGTGTAAATACTCTGAATTTAGAGAATTATGGGAAAACTAGGTTCTTTTTCCCCAAACATTTGGAATCCCACTTTCTCTTTCCTTATGGAGATGGAAGATGGGTATAAATGGGTGAAAATTTGCATGCACATTATGCCTTCAGTTAGTGTTCCCCAAATTTCTGTCCTAAGTGCTCCTCTTCCTTTCTTGGTGACTTCATAACTTCCCATGGATTTAATTATCATCTCTAAGGTGATGACTTCCAGATATGAATCCAAGCCCAGTTACTTATGCTTTAGTCCTATACCACTAACTGATCATTAGATATTCCATACTGTATGGCTCAGAGATATCTTAAATTTAATATGTCTAAAACTGAACTCAACATTTCTCTCCTTTACTCTTTTATCAGCTCTTTTTGTTGAAGATATAGTATCTTTTTAATATCCCTAGTTTATAACCTCAGTTTTATTTTGGAACCTTTACTTTTCTTTACTGTGTGTATCCAATTAGTTGCCAAATTTTGTCATTTCTATTTTTACTTATCTTTATTTACTTAATCTAATATCTCTCATATCCAACCCCTTCTCTCCAATCACACAACCACCACTTCAGTTGAGGACCTCATCACCTCTTGCCTAGATTGTTCTAACAGTCTTAACTAATGCTTGAGTTTCATCCTACACAATTCTGCCAAAATATTTTGCTTAAGCACAGACCTGATGAAGTGACTCCTCTATTCAGCAAACTTTAATGACTTCCTATTCTTCCAAATTCAAATATAAATGCTTCTGACTCTCCTTTATACCAACTATCCCTAGCTTATCTTTTGACCTTCATTAGACATAATTTTTCTTCCTTTACTCTGTAAAACAGCCAACGTGGATTCTCTCTTTTTCTTATTTAGGAAACTCTATCCTCTATTTAATGCCCTCACACTGGCAGTCCTCCAAGCCTCGAATGTATGCCTTCCATGCCTCTTAATTCAGAGTTTTTCTCTGTCATAAAGCTTCAGCTCTAGCACCAACTTGTATGTGAAAGTTTTTCTGACCTTCTCCCCAACTTCTAGTGCCCTCTCTGCCAAACCACCTTGTATTTAACTACTTTATGTATGTATATAGATATTAATTTATATTTGTATTGTAAACATTGTATGTATAATTGCTTCCCTCATTAGAATTATAAGTAGGAATCATTTTATTTTTTGTACTTTTATACCTAGAGTTTATCATATGGTAGGTATATAGTAAATGCCTGTTAATTGATTGGTTGATTTGGACTATATGGATTTTAAACATAGGATTTTAAAATTGTAAGGGAGCCTAGATTTTTTCTAAGTCATCTCCTTAATCTTAAAAATGAAGGAATGATTTATCTGTGGTTATTCAAGCAAATTAGAAGAAACAGGAATTAGAACTCAGATCTTTCAACTCCCAGTTCTCTGTACCATGACAAATGTAGAAATTCAGGCAGATTATTGTTTCATGGCTGATTCCTGTAATTTCTTTTTCAGTTTCAGTTTCAAAATTCAGAGTTAGAACAAAGCTTTCCCCTCATTTTGCAGGTCAGAAGCTGGATGCTCAAAGAAGTCAAATAATTTACCTTAAATTATATAATTAATAAGGATGAGAGCAGGAATTTGGACCCAAATCTCCTGACTCTCAAACTAATGGTCTTTATGCTAGAATGCAGTCTTTAATAGAGAGAAAAGAGTGTTGTTCAAACAGATAATCATAGTTGACAATAGACTGATGAACAGATCTCTAATTAATTTCTTGTTGTTCTTCCTGTTTGTTTCAGATATTAATTACAAACATTCATTCAGAAAATATTTACTATAGTATCTGAGGTACTATGAGGATACAGAGATGAATAAGACAGCTCTGCTCTTGTCTTGATCAGTTTAATAAAAGGAAATAGGACGTGTACACAAATAACTATAATACAAGATTGGATATGATAAGTGGCATAAGAGCAGAACAAAGTGCTCTGGGAGTTCAGAGAATAGAGAGCTATATGTGGATGGGGCAATCAGGGAAGTGGATGTTTGAGCTCAGACTTGAAAAATGATTAGGATTTTATCAGGTCAAAAATGGAAGCAGGGAGGAAGATGAATTAAAGATGGAGAGATTCTGATGGAGGGAATGACATAAGCAAAGCATGAAAAGGCAAAAGGGCATTTGAGGAAATTACAAGGCACAGAATTAAGCTGGAGGAAAGGCACTATAGGAGAATAATGACTTGTAATATGGATTAAAGCTAAGGTTAAAAAGTATATTGAATACTAGGCTAAGAAGTTTGGGCTTTATTTTAGAGGTTACGGGGAACCATTAATAGATTTTGTGTAGGGAAATAATACTCTAGCAGAATTGTTGTAGATCAAAAATAACACATTGATATCACATCAGAACATATTTTTTTTCCTCACAAAACTTGTAAGATAATATAAATATTATTATTCCTGCTTTATAGATTAGGAATTTCTTCTCCAAGTTCACATATTAAATTTGGACTTGAAAATGGGTCTTTGATCACATATTTCACATACATCATATTATATTATATCATATTAATTCTGTTTGATTAGTTGGGCAGTGGTTTGCTGTGTATCATAGTAAGAATAGCTTGGAGCTGGAAAATCAATAAGAACAAAACTGCTATATGCTATATGTTCAGGCATGGGGTAATATGGGGCTAAACCAAGGTTATGGCAATTAGAAAGAAGAGAATTGGATAGACATTGGATAGATATAAGAGATATAACAAAGGAGGAAGGCAAAAGTGTTAAAAATGATTTTAGGATTTTGAACTTGAGTAACCAATAATAGAATGATGGTGTCATTAGCAGAGATTGTGAGCATAATAATTTTGGTTTTAAGTATGTTGAGTTATATGTGCTCAGGGAACATCCGGAGGAAAATATCTAGGAAACAGTAGAAAATGTAGGTCTTGATGTGGTTCTGGGATATACATTTGGAGTAACCTGATAAGATATTTAAAATCATGCAAATGAATGAGAGCACCCAGAAAAAAGCAAACTGAGGATAGAATCTTAGAAGAATATCCACATTTAAGGGAGCATGAATGAATAGAGTAAAAGAAGAGGACAATAATGAATTTAAATTTTATCTGATAGGTACTTTTTAGGGAAAAGAAGCAATAGAACTACAGAGGCAGTCAAAAGCCTTCCAAACATTATTGAATCTACTGGCCAGTTATCTCTGGCTGTTTCAACTTTGGCATCTAGAGCTTCTAATTCAACTCATTCTGCACTTACTTCTGTTCTGTTGATTTGAATTTATATATTTGGATTTGTTCTTAGGCTTTATTGATCCTGATCCATTTTCCCTTCTTTAAGATCAAATCTTTGATTTGAATCCTGTCATTATCAGTATCTGGGTTTCAGTTTCTCCTCCAGCTCAGGAGACAACGCAAGTATCATGCTCTTTCTCCCTCCATTGCTTTCTTTGGTTCTTTCTGCCATAGTTTTTCACTCTTCATCTTTGCCCTCAGTTAATGTTTAATTCTGGGTTCTATTAGGCTCAGTGTGAGAAGTGAGGAGAATCAGCAATAATGCGTTGCCATGGAATCCCAGGGAAGAGATAATTTTAAGAAGGAGGGAAGTGGTCAATAATGTTAAATGCTGTGAATAGATCAAAAAGCATAAAGATTATGAAATTTAACACTCAAGGGGTCATTGATGAACTTCAATAGAGCATTGTCTATATGGTGGTAATGATGGAAGATAAATTAGTGAGGGGTTAGGATTTTTTTCTTTTTCTTTTTCTTGGAAAAACAAGATGGTAGAGTTTAATTGAATGGAGGAAATAGGCATTTATTAAGTACCAACTTAACCCTGGGAGATAGTTATTAATTATTCTTTTCTTTTATGTTTGGGGAAGCTGAGACACAGACAGATTTAAGTGATTTTCCAAATGCCTGATGCTAAATTTGAACCCGAGACTTTCTGACTCTAGAATCAGTGCTTTATCCATTGTGTCATCTAGCTTTCTTATTTACTAGTTTTTTTTTTTTTAAATTTTATTTTAAAGATAGGGGCAGTTGAACATATCTGTAAGCTAAAGGGAGGAAACCAATCAGAAGAGAAATATTGACAATGCCAGAAAAAAATAGATGATTTATGAAGCTCCAGATTCTTGGAGAGGTAGAAGCAGATAAGCTCAAGGACATAAATGGTAAATCAATCTCACATAATCATCAAAAGCCTCAGCTAGATCTCAGAAGACATCTTCCCAGTAGAATTGGATCAAGAATTCCTTCTCTGACATTCCTGAAAAGTTCTCTCTAAACTCTCCTTGAAGACAACCAATAAGACGAGGCAGTTCAATTTCTTTCTTTTTTCTTTTTCTTTTTTTTTTTTTTTTTTTTTTTTTGAGATTGCGCTAATTGTCAGGATGTGTACCTCAAGCCAAAATCTGATTACCTTAAATTCTACTCATTGTCTGCCCTCTCAAGTTAAGAAGAACAAATCTAATCCCTATTTCATATGAGAATCCTTCAGTTATGTGAAGAGATTTATAATGCAATTCCTTTGTTCTCTTGACTGATTCTGGTAGGACATATTTTTCAGTCCTGTCATTAATTGTTTTACTCTGTTTGCTCATTGTGCTTGTAGCCCACTAAGATCTCTAAATCACTTTCATAGTAACTGTTTTCTATCCATACCTTCCTAGTTTATATTTTGGAAGATGATTTATTTGAAATCAAATGTGCATCTGTGCTTTATCCTTTTTTTTTTTATGAGTTCAAATGTGGATTTATTTATTTATTTAATAGCCTTTTATTTACAGATTATATGTATGAGTAACTTTACAGCATTAACAATTGCCAAACCTCTTGTTCCAATTTTTCACCTCTTACCCCCCACCCCCTCCCCCAGATGGCAGGATGACCAGTAGATGTTAAATATATTAAAATATAAATTAGATACACAATAAGTATACATGACCAAACTGTTATTTTGTTGTACAAAAAGAATCAGACTCTGAAATATTGTACAATTAGCTTGTGAAGGAAATCAAAAATGCAGGTGGGCACAAATATAGGGATTGGGAATTCAATGTAATGGTTTTTAGTCATCACCCAGAGTTCTTTCTCTGGGCATATGTGCTTTATCCTTATTACATTTGATCCTCTTTGGTTTGTCCCTTTTTTTTGTCCTTTGAGATCTTTGGAGGGGAACTATCTTCTAACATTAAGCATTCTAATAAAATTTTGAGGATAAGTTTTCAAGGTTTCTGGGGCAACTAGGTGGTGCCTGGTCTAAAGTCAGGAAGATTCATTTTCCTGTGTTCAAATCTGGTCTCACACACTATCTTTGTGATTCAGGGAAAATCACTTAATCTGTTTACCTCAGTTTCCTTAACTGTAAAATGAGCTAGAGAAGGAAATGGCAAACCACTCCAGTAACTTTGCCAAGAAAACTCCAAATGGAGTCATGAAGAGTTGGACATGGCTGAAAATGACTGATTAAAAAGCTGGGTTTCAGAGCTTGGCTGGAGGCCTTAATCTCTGGTAAAGTTATAGTTTCTCTATGAAGAGCACTAGAACTTAAGAAGTTTAGACACTTAAGCTTGAATGTACCATTTCCATTTAACATTAGAGGCCTCTTGTACCCTATCTAGTTTGTGAGAAGACCCATCTTTCATCACTCAAAACATAATAGGCAACACTGGGTGAAGGGTAATAGTATGACCTTGTGCTATCCACTTAATAGTAACTAGGGCCCAGTAGCAGGGGAGTAATGCTTTTCAAAAGTGATCTAGCAAGTGGATGCTTTGGGCAGCTTTCAGCTCAAGAAACCTAATGGTCTTTTGGTCTGACTACTTCTGGGTGCCTGCCAAAAGCTCCACTCTGAGTGATCTTTGTGGACAGAAATCTCTGATAACAGAGGCCTCATAGAATCACATGGGGAGAGATTTCTAGATGATTGCTTTAGGTCTTTCTGTGCTGTTGTCTGTTCTGGGCCCTATCATCTGCAAATTTGATAAGCATGCCATCTAAGACTTCATCCAAGATATTGATAGAAAATATTTAACAATATAGATTTAAAGATAAATCACTAGGGTGATTTAAAGTAGACTTTCCCTGATTCTCCCCACACCAAATTGACAAATTGACAATACTAATAATAGCTATTTTGGGGGTCTGTTAATTAATTTACCTACTTCTACATTTACCTCTTATCTAAAATTGTTCCTATATTGCTATATTATCATCAAGGACAGCACTAGAGACTTTGTTAAATGCTCAGTTGAAATCTGAGTATGCTGTGTTTATGACATTTCCCTGATCATTTAGCCTACTTACCTTGGGGGATAAAAAGGAAATATAGCTTGCCCATTGACAAAGCCATACTAGCTTTTAGTCATCACTGTTTCCCCTTCTAAGTACTCACAAACCATCTATTTAATAATGCATTATGGAATTTTTGCCAAGAACAGAAGCCAAGATCAGTATTCAATAGTTTGCAAATTAAACTCCCTTCCATTAAAAAAAATATTGGGACATTTGCCCTTATCCAGTCCTATTGTACCTCTTCCATTGCACACAAGCCTTTAAAGGTCACTGACAGTTTCTTCACAATCACACCACTAATTATTTCAGTCCTCTTAAGATTGTGTTTTTCTTCATTCAGGGCAGTTTGATGTCCATCTACACACCTACCTTCCATTTTCTGTTAACTTTTTAGTTCTATCCTTTGCAATACAAAGATTGTTTTCCTTAAAAGAAGTGAAAAAAATGGAATGCTTTATCTTTTTTTTTTTTTTTTTTTAAACTGGTTTTCATATTATTAACAAATAATTGTTTGGGAAAAGTGACACACACATGTTTATTAAAACAACAAACATAAATCTGGAAAAATGGTGAGACCAGTGATTAGCAAAAGTGAAGGATAACTGAGCTTCATTAATATTTATGCAATAAGAACTCTAGAAGAAGGCCCTAAATACGTTAGGTGAAACCCTTATTGGGGATTTACAGGAAGACATGAACAAGAATAAATGCTTATTGACTGATTTCCTGGACTGCCACTAAAATGTTGGAGAGACTACTCACACTGATGAGAACAAATTCAGTATCAATTTTCAAATATCAACTTCTTGCCTCTTCATTTTCTAAATTTTTCCTCTGATTTCAATTAGCAATAATGTTGAAAATAATGTTGTCTATATATCACTTTAAATGTTCAAAGATTTTTATAAAACCCTGTGAAGTAGGTACTATGTCTATTATCATCCCCATTTTATAAGTAATGACACTGAGATTTCTAGATGGTGACTTTGCCCTTGACCACATAACAGGTGTTAGAATCAGGAGGTGAACTCAAATCTTACTGATTTACAGAATCAGTTACCTCATGCTCAATCCCAAAGTCAACAGGTTTTGTCCATGATGAAGTCATTCTTAGTGGTGCTTTCTAAATATTGGTATCATTTGTCTCTCATGTGAAGTATTACAAGTGAATAATTATCATATTTGACAATTCTTGGGAGTCTTTCTATTATTATGTATGGTCAACAAATAGATAGCCTCGATTTTTTAAATAAGAAGTTGTTAACTACCATTACCTCTTCTCTTCTTTCTTTTTACTGAACTAGGAGGAGAAGAAAAAAGAGTGGACAAAAATATAGAGAAGGGAAGAATAGCCTTCCACAGTCAAGGGAACTTAAACATGATGTGTTTTCTTCTTTGTGATTTGGAGACAAGATCATCTATTGAAAGCTAGGAGAGCTAGTGGAATCAGAGGTCTAGGTATGTAATAAAAATTTGGAATAGCTACTCTAGGAAATCAAGAAAAATGAACAAAAGATTTCTAAATAGTAATGAAGGTCAGTTGAGATTACAGTTGGTTTGAAAAGTGCTTTTCAAACTTTAAATTATAAATTTGTGTGTGTGTGTGTGTGTGTGTGTGTGTATACATACATACACAAACTGAAGAAGAATGTTTAGGACCCAAACTTAGAATATGGCAAAGTAAGCCTCATATAAAACTGTTCTATCATAGAAAGAGAGTTAGAAGAATCCTTAGAGATTATCTAGTCTAATCCCCTCATTTTATAAATGGAAAGTGCTAAGTCTTAGAGAGGAAATACAGGTAGGAAGTGTCAGAATTAGTATTTGAAAACAGTTTTTTTTTTTTTTTACTCAAGATTCAGTATTCATTCTATTATAGCATGAAAAGAAAGGCAGATATTCTTAATTGTGTTCTAACTTCATCTTTGAAGTGTCTTACTTACATGACTTTCTCAAGATATCAAGAAGGATTTTTGTATATCCAAAAGTTGGGTAGATAGTATATGATATGGCTATTAGCTAACATTTATATGCTGTTTTATAGTGTGCCAAGATATTATCTCATTTGATTCTCTAATAATTCTGTGGAAGAGGTAGTGTAAACATTATTTTCTCTATTTTGTAGAGGAAACTGAGGAAAAAAAGTTGATTGTTTTATTCAAGGCTGCATATCTCTTAGGTGTTGGAGCCAATTCTTAAATCTAGGTCTTCAAGAAATTCCCAGAAGTGAGTATAAGTTTCTCCCTCCCTCTCTCCTTTCCTTCCTTCCTTCCTTCCTTCCTTCCTTCCTTCCTTCCTTCCTTCCTTCCACATGTATAAATATATATATTTGAGTGTCTGTGTGTGTGTGGTGGGACATAGTTAGTGTGAGACAACAACCAGTATCAAAGTGAATCCCTTGTTAGTTGTTTATAGTATTGCTTCTCTGATCTGCCCCAATGTTTCCATGACATGGACACAGGTGTCCGCACTAGGTGCCTGCCCTATAGCATCTTCTGCTGAGCAATTGACATAGCTGCCTGTTGTGACTGGTAATGTGAGCAGATGGCTGGTGGATTAGCCCATGTTTATCTTTAGCTGAGACATATACACTATAAAATAGTTACAGTACAAATACAAACTCTTTTTTTTATTTTTTTATTTTTTTTTATTTTTTATTTAATGGCCTTTTATTTACAGGATATATACATGGGTAACTTTACAGCATTAACAATTGCCAAACCTCTTGTTCCAATTTTTCACCTCTTACCCCCCCCCACCCCCTCCCCTGAATGGCAGGATGACCAGTAGATGTTAAATATATTAAAATATAACTTAGATACACAATAAGTATACATGACCAAAACATTATTTTGCTGTACAAAAAGAATCAGACTCTGAATTATTGTACAATTAGCTTGTGAAGGAAATAAAAAATGCATGTGTGCATAAATATAGGGATTGGGAATTCAATGTAATGGTTTTTAGTCATCTCCCAGAGTTCTTTTTCTGGGTATAGCTAGTTCAGTTCATTACTGCTCCATTAGAAATGATTTGGTTGATCTCATTGCTGAGGATGGCCTAATCCATCAGAACTGGTCATCATCTAGTATTGTTGTTGAAGCAAATACAAACTCTTATTAATATTAGTATGTGAGATCTGCTAAGGATGAGTTTGCTCATTAACTGATTAATGGAGCTAAGAGAAATGTCACCTATCAGCCTGATGTATTAATAGTTGCTTTACTTTTATAGTGCCAATTTAATGTTAACAACTTTGCAAATTGTGACTTATTTATAAGGACTTGATAGGCCACACACACACATACACACACACAAATATTTTCATGTGTGCATATGTGTATATGTACATTTAAATATGCAGATATATGAATATACACACACATACAAAATACATGATTAAAAATTACTGATGCTAGCAAGAAGCTTGTGATACCTTGCCTCTTTTAAGCAGAGTTTCAGATACCAAATACTTGAAAACCATTGTGTGTGAATTTCTATCATTCTTGTAGTGCTTCAATTCAATGCAGCAAATACGTATCTACTATGCATAAGGTGAGATAGCATAGGCAGTGGACAGAGAGTTGGTGATGGAATTGGGAAGACCAGAATATAAAGTCCTAATTTTGATACTTACTGGCTATGTAGCTTTGTTCAAGTCACTTAACCTTGTCTATTCTCAATTCCTCATCTATTAAATGTAATAGTGATAGCATCTTCCTCACAGTATGATTGTAAGGATCCTAAGAGATCAAAAATGCTTTGCAAATCTATGGAGCTATTTATTATTAATATTACGGCTACTGCTACTACTGCTCTTGTTGTTATTGTTATTTTTCAAATATAGCTTAATTTATTTCAACTCCTATACTTTAGATGTTGGCATTGGGAACGTTCTATATAATGTAGAATCCAATTTCTTTATATTAAGGCATGGAACATGAGTTCTTTACCTTTTTCATGTAATTTTAACAGTCCTTTGAAGCCTATGAACATTTTCTTAGAAATGAGCTTAAATACATAAAATAAGATACATAGTATTATTAAGGAAATCAATTATGTTGGAATAGAGTTATAAAAATACAAATATAACCAACTTCATAGGCCTCAAGTTAAAAATCTCTTATATAAAATAAACTCCTTCATTATCATGAGTTGCTCTGGTAAATAGACTAAATTCATTATGTGATAAATGTCATTTTAGTACTCCTTCTGGAATCATCTCTCCTATTTGCATTCTTCTTGGCAAGTTTGGATTCCCCCTCCAAAGGATTACTTTCTTTGGTATTCAGAATAATTTTGTGGGCCCCTAGTCCTAACACTAGTTCACAAACCCCTATCAGTGTATTTCCTTTTAACAATTAGTTAGTAGGCTCAATTAGCTCTCAGAAAAGACATTTACTTAAATGAAATAGTAAATAATAGTCAAAAAACATCTTCTCCCAAAATTTTGGTCTCATTCTTCCACAAAAATACAGAGTGTAGAATGGGAAGGAGTAAGAACAAAGCACAATGAAATTGAGCCACAATATGTAGCAAATACATGTGGTCAGAACAGCTCACTATTCTGGAACATCAGGGATTTGATGTCTTTTTTTTCTTTAGCATCCTCATGAAATTCACTGTAGGGTAGGGAGTTAGTGACACGAGTTACTATTTCTATTCTGAGTTGGCCTTCAGCTACATGGGTGGCTCTGCTGGTCTTGCTCTTCACAGATCATGGCATCTTTTCTGGATGAATCAGTCTGCTACTGAGCAGGGCTGGTCAAGTCATTTGGCTGCTGGGATGCTTCCTTCCAGGGCAGAGCATCTCTGCTGGATGGGTTAATCCACTGGTCACCTTGGGGCTCACTTTTTGATGTGCAGCTGTAAGCTCCATTACCTCCAGCCTTAGGCTCAGCTGGAATTCTGTGCTTTTTTAGCTGGGGTGTTACATTGCTCTTTTCAGCTAGAGTGTTTTTTCTATTCTTTCATAAAGAGTAGAGACCCTTATCTTAGGATTGACAGAAGCCTCTCCAAATCTATTTACTGGACCTCATCTCTAATGTTTTTCACCTTCCAGGCAGGACTTGACAGAGGCAGAGACCCTTCTGTTCAGTAATTCCTCTTAGTTCAGCAATGAATTCCTCTAGTGATGGCCTATCTCTTTGCTTATAAAGACCAATATAGTACATTTCCTACATTCCTTTTGGGTCCCAAAAAACAGTCTGAGAATTGAGAGGATGTGTGTGTGTGCTTCATTTACATCCCAAAGGGCGTCTTATATTTCAGTGTTTTTACTTTGTCCCTCACAACCTTTACTTTTATTGAAGTTTAAACAGGGCATTCACTTACACTACTCTGTCATGTGAATGGAATTTAGGGCATTTAAAATATATATGTTTATAGAAAATCATAATAAAAAATATCATTATTATATAAACTTCTTGTATCCTAACCATGTTGTGTCTTAAGTAGCTATCTAGTTTATATATGCCCAAACCAGTTCAGTTGAATAGTTAACTGTAAAGCATTTTTCAATTAAGGTTTATCAATATCATAATCATTAACACTGGTATTAGTATCTCATCATCATCATCATCATCATCATCATCATCATTGTTGTTGTTGTTACTTCTGCATCCTCATTAGTATAAAATTCTTGAATTTATCTTGAAAAATATCTAACCTATGAATTATTCTGAAGGAAACAATTTCAGGTTTTTTGGAGGATTTTTGGTAAGGAGAGAAGTTTCATGACCCTCAAATCATATTCAGATATTCAGAAGGCAGGCCTTCCTCCTGGAAATGAAATACAAGAGCAGATTCAATTAATACATCAATTAATCAACATTTATTAAGTGCCTACCTTTTTCCAGGCAAAGAGGTAGCCCAATAAGGAGCTTGGCTTTGGAACCAGCTAGGTCCACCTTTTGCAGTTGACTCATAATGGCTATGTAATCTTAGTGGCAAACATTTAACCTTTAAGAGTTTTAAGCAACTCTCTTAAGATTACAAATTGAATAGAAAGTGCTGACCTGAAATAGTAGAAGGAGCCTTCTTCCCTGAGATGCCCCTATATTAGTGTAATACTAGGCCCAATCCCTTACCAGTTCATGCCCAAGGCATAATTAGAATCCATTTCTTCCTGATTCCAAATTTAGTACCGTAGCTACTAAATCAACTGATACTTATAGTATGTAGTCTTGTTAGATTTTTCCTCTACAGCCTCCAAACTGAATATCCAGGACATGAGAACTCAACTTCCTAATACAATAAAACCAGCTGATATCACAGGAGCCAATCCAAGCTCATAGAATAGCTCCTAGAAGATTATATTACAACCAAACCTATCTTGAAAATATAATCAAGACAAGCATGTTCATTCTGTGACTTTCTCAGAAACTCAGGATGGACTGGATAAAAAGATGATCATGATGGGCACATAATGTTTATTGGGTGAGCTTACGCATGGAGAAGACCACTTATTATCAGTACTTCCTCTTGACACAACTCCCTTTCAATAATGAGTGGGAGAATTCTAAGTAAAAAAAAAGTCAAATATAGAGAAATGAAACTTTTCCTTAATACATGATCCACACTGATGCCATCAAGATTGGCAACTTTCCCAGATAAAAAGCTTCTAATAGCACATTCTGTTTCTTTAACGAATTTATTTTGGTTCAAATTATCCATTGTGCACTGGCGTGCAAGAGAAACATCAATTTCTAATAAAGTATGATCTGATACTATCTAATGAGTTAAATCTAGGGGTCATCTTGAGAATATAGGGTTTAATAGCACTCCTAAAGTACCGGACTAAATAAATCTCCTTCTTTGCAGTAACCTCATGATCATATTTATTTTTAATTGCTGGAATAAACGACTTCTGCTTAGATGGTTTAAATAGATTCGCATAGACTCTGCTGGGTTTATTACTTAGTGTGAGTGCTGATGTGAAGACTGAAAGAGCCTGAATGCATGCATAATCAATAATGCATCTAGAGCTCTCTGGCTGAGCTCAACTGTAGATCTATTAGACCTTGTCTCCCAATATCTTGTCTCTGGATAATTATTCAGACATTCCAGGGAAACTCTACCACATTAATTCCTTTTCCTTATAGTACCTGGGGGAAGGAAATTACCCATGAGGGAGAGCAGATAGTTTTCTACAATGCTTCTCAGAGTATAATAGGATCCATGTCTCCATTATTATGCATTATTTGGCAGGCCTTCAGAGTTGGCTTTTCCCTTCTTTCTTTTCCCTTCACTTACTGTGTCAATATTAATAGTCTCTCATCCAAGGCACTCATGTTCATCATGACTTTTCTGAATTTCTTACTTTTGCAAAAGGAGATTCTTTTGATATTTCCAACAATGGCTAGGATACTTCTGTCCAGATGTTATAGTAGTACCTCAAATCTGACATTGTCCAGAATTAAGTAATTATCTTTCCTCCTAGACTTATTCTTTGATATTTCTCTCGTGACACCACCATTCATTTTAGTCTCTAATGTCCAAACCCATGGTGTTGTTTTCATTCTTCCATGTCCTCCATACAATATTCAGTCAGTTAGCATCTCTGCAATATCTCTGACATTTGTACTCTTTTCTATTCCCACTGCTATTATCCTAATTTAGAACCTCAATACACCCTCTTAGACTACTATAATAGTTTTTTTAGGTTTTCATGCCTTTAATCTTTCCTTACTCTGATCCATATTAATTTAATTTTTAAATGCTGCCACATTAATGCTTTTTATGAAAGGATCCTATCATTTCCTTCTCTGCTTGAGAATCTCCTGCGGCACTCTATTAACAAAATTCAGATTATTTTCTTGACATTTAAAGCCTGACACAAACTGAAGCCACTATAATTTTTCAGTGTTGTAATAATACTGCTTCTTTGTGTATCTGATGCTGTAGTCAAATTGAATTACTGTCTACTCCTAGAATAAACCTTGTTCTCTCTCATCTCTGTGGCTTTATTGTACTGTTCTCTATGGCTGGAATGTTTTCTATTCCTTTTCTATATACCCTTTAAAACCCAACTCCAAAGCAACTTTTCTCTCCATAAAGTCATTTCTTCTTTCTCTACTCAGTAAAGTCAGTAATGACTCTCTCCTCGATCCCATTTTTGTTTTGTATCTTACCAATGAATTTCTCTTCAAATATTTCATATTATCTCTCTCTGGGTTTGTATATAATTCATCAGACGAATAGGCTATGAATTCCATAAGACCAAATGTTGGATTTCATTTAAATCTTGAATCTTTAGTGTCCAGAAGAATAGTATGAACATAGTAGGTATGTTATAAATGTTTAGGCACAAATGAACAGTCAGGGGAAGCCATCCTGTCTGTTAGAAGAAGGAAAAGCATGATGTCATGGAAAGGACTCCAGACCAAGAGTTAAAGAAACTGAATTCACATACTTGCTGACTAACTCTGCAACCTTAGATAAGTCTGAATCTCTCTAAACCTCAATATTTCCTTACCTCGTCTTTTGGTGGTGGTGATATGACAGGATAGTTGTGAGTTTTAAATGAAATAATACTTCAATAAAAGTGCTTAGAAAACTCTAAAGTGCCATAGAAATATATTGTTGTTAATATATACTCTTAGGGTAGCTACTTAAAAGTATGGATGACACAATAGTCAATGAGTATAGTAATGTAGTATTTTTTTAAACCCAAAGACTTCAGCTTCTGGGATAAGAAGTCCCTATTTGACAAAAATTGCTGGTAAAATTGGAAAACAGTATGGCAGAAACTAGGCATTGACCAACACCTAATACTCTATATAAAGATAAGGTTGAAATGACTTCATGATTTATACATAAAGGCTGATACAATAAGCAAATTAGAAAAACAAGGAATAGTCTACCTCTCAAATCTGTGGAAAAGGAAGGAATTTATGGCGAGAATTAGAAAATTGAAAATTTTGATTAATTAAATTAAAAGTTTATGTACCAAAAAACCCATTGCAACCAAGATTAGAAGGGAAGCAGAAAACTGAGGAAAATATTTTACATCCAAGGATTGTGATAAAGGCTTCATTTCTAAAATACGTAGAGAATTGACTCAAACTTATAAGAATACAAGCCATTTTCCAAGTGATAAATGGTCAAAAGATAGGAATAGACAATTTTCAGATGAAGAAATTAAAACCATTTCTAGTCATATGAAAAAATGCTTTAAATTGCTATTGATTAGAGAAATACAAATTAAGACAATTCTGAGGTATCACTATCTACCTCTCAGAATGGCTGACAAGAAAGATAATGATAAATTTTGGAAAGGATATGGAAAAACTGGGACATTGTTGATAGAATTGTGAATTAATCCAACCATTTTGGAGAGCAAACTGGAACTGTGCCCAAAGGGCTATGAAACTGTTCATTTCCTTTGATTAACAGTGTCTTTACTAGGTTTGTAGTGGCAAGGAACTGGAACCTGAGTGGATGTCTATGAGTTCAAGAAGTTTTGCATAAGCTATGGTATATGAATGCTATGGAATATTATTCTTCTGTAAGAAATGCTCAGCACGATGATTTCAGAAAGGATTGGAGAGACTTAAATGAACTGATGCTAAATTAAGTGAACAGAACCAAAAAAACTGTGCACAGTGGCAACAAGATTATGTGATGATCAACTCTGATAGAGTTGGCTCTTTTCAACAATGAGTTGATTCAGGCCAATTCCAATAGACTTGGGATGGAGAGAGCCATCTGCATCCAGAAAGAAGATGATAGGGACTGAATGTTGATCACAAAATAGTATTTTCATCTTTTTGTTGTTTGCTTGATTTTTTCTTTTCTCATTTTTTTTCCTTTTTTGATCTGATTTTTCTTGTGCAGCATGATAAATGCACATGTTTAAGATATATTGGATTATTTGTTATCTGGGGGAGTGGGGGGAAGGCAGGAAGAAAAATTTGGAACAAGGTTTTGCAAGGGTGAATATTGAAAGCTATCTTTGCATGAATTTTGAAAATATAAAGCTATCATTAAAAAAAAAAACATGGATGACAGTGTATCTGCAATGTTTATCTCTAACCCAATGCTGCCTAGAGAGGAAAATAGTCTAATTTCCACAGTATACCATAATTTGACAATATGGATTTTAGAATTTGAGCACTTATCAAATTAAGAATAGTCTTAAATATTTAGGATAATTTTATATATTTATGTATATGCGATATACATAATAGGTTCATATGTATATCATATATAGATAATTTTAGATACATATGTAAACATATAATATGTATTTCAAAAGTAAGATGCTAAAAAGTAGATTAATATAAACAAACCAAATTGAAAATAAACTATGTAAAGATATTGATTATCACAGAAGCCAAGATGACCATTATTCAGAGTGGGAGAAGTAAAAGAGAATCAGGATAACAGGGGAGAGAAAATGTATGTGGCAGGAGAAATCATAGGAAAAAAGTAATATTTTTAAGCTGATAAAAACCTTAGGAGCCTGGTAGACCAATTTTCTTTTGGATAAAAGGAACTCAAAGATCAGAGAAGCTAAATGACTTGCCCAACTTCACATGATAATTAGTGTCAAAATGAAATCATACAATATGTTTTTATGAGTTCTATTGGAGAAAGAAATTTAAAAGTTATTTAGGTGATTTTTTGAGGTAACGAAATAGGTGGTTTAAGGATTAAAAAAACCCAGGAAGGGATATAGAGAAAACTATTTCTCAATGGCAATTAGAAAAGCTTTCTGGAAATCTGTGAATAATAATTACTCACATTTATATATTACCCCACATCCCTCATAACTACCCTCTAAGGGTAGGTAGTTCTAACGTTATTTTTTCCTTTTTATAGAAGAAATGGAGGCTCAGAGAGAGTATGTGATTCACCTATGATCACAGAGCTAATAAGTATATGAGGCAGAATTCAAACCCAAGTCTCTTGACCTCTGTATAGCATGTTATACATTTTATAAGGCCGTATGCTAAGAACATTAGAAAGTCAAACATCAGTGGTTTCATGAAATAGTAAATAAAGGTCAAACTTCCTCACAACAAACTTAACAAGCTATCCAGATTTTGATCTTAATTGAATTTTGCTATGATGAAAACATCACTGAGAACCACATCAATGTAAAAAAGGCTTTGAGAATGAAGGACACTACATTCAGCCTTCTGATTATAAATTCATATTTGAAAAGTTTGTTTCTGAGTATAGGGGGTGATGGAGGATAGTGTCATAGGCAATTCCTTGACATCTTTTTTTTTTTTTTAATTTAAATTTCCTTCCTCACTCAAAGACCCTGGTGTGTGTGTGTGTGTGTGTGTGTGTGTGTGTGTGTGTGTATTTTATGGGTTTTATTGCTGGTGGTGGTATTTTGTTTTTGGTGTTATGGAGTTTTGTGGTTTTGTTGGCAGAGATGGATAGGATGTTTGAAGGATAATTGCTGCTTGATTGCAGAACCAATGAGGTGTAAACAAGCTCAGTTCTTTTCTTCTGAACACACCATCAGGTATTTACATTTTAGGAAGTGACTGCTACATGGACAGGGCCCAGAGAAAGAAAATTGTTTATAATCATCTCAACAAAGCAGTGTTATCATGGGCCATCTGCCTGGGCATGGGAACAGGTTTTGGAAAACGGAAGAATGGTTTGTTGTAATCGTGTTCATTGCAATGGGATATTATGTGGGTAAGCACTATCTGCCGATCCAAATCTTACATTCCTTCAAAGACTCATTTGAATCTCAGCTCTTCTACAAAAGCCTTCTGTAATTAGCCTCAGGCCAGAATGTCTTTCCTTTCTCTTCATCCTTGGAGCAATTAAAATCTGTTTTAAATAGTCAAGCACTTATTAGTATATCTTGTACCTTTCTCTCATTGATTTATATATGGTTACTTCATCTCCTCAATTAGTCATAAATTCCTTGAGGGTAAGGACTGTGTGTTCTAGCTCTGTTGCATACCCCACAGAGCTTATCAAAGTGCTAGTAACAAACTGAATCAAAGAAATGCTCTTGACTTTTTGTGGGGTAGGTTTCAAAATAAAGACAAGAAAAGAAAGAAACTAGTAGCCAATAAGAGAAAAACAGAAATATTCGCAATTATTTTTTAATGTAAAGGATAACAAAAAATAATAAATAACTCATTTTTATAGCTTTGGAAATATTCTGTAAGATCACTATGAGATAGGTGATAAGAATTTTATTTTTATTATATTATGTTATAATCCAATTACATACATATATCAATATATTATATTATATTCTTATTATAGTAAAACCAGAGATTAATATTGTTCTTTCTGTGCAGAGTAAGCTCTTAAGTTTATCTTTAAAGAATAAAATGATATGCTCAGAGTGAAATAGCTAATTTTAAATTTAAGGACAATAACCCAAGAAAAGAGTATTTATATAAAGAGGAAGAAGACATTTAGAGTAAGTAAAAAAAAAAAAAGGGATGGGGGAAAGAATATTTATGTTTCATTATTTAAAAAAAACAGCAAAAAGTACTTTAAGATTTTGCAAAGATTTTACAAGTTATTCACAACAACCCTGGGCAGTAAATACTGTTGTTATCCCCATTTTACAGAGGAGGAAATTGAGGTATAGATATCAAGTCACTTGGCCAAGATTACACAGCTAGTAAATACCTATCTGAAGTCAGATTTGAATTTAGCTCTTCTTGACTCTAGATCCAAAATCTTTCTGCATTGTGCTATGTAGCTGCCTCAATTACTTTTGAAGTTGAAGTACTGCCTATCAGATTTAACCTAGCTTTTGTGGGGTAATAATTAGCCAGGGGATGTCCTAAGCTTCTGTCTCTTGTATTATTCTGTTGTTAAAGTGTTTCCAAAGCACAGATTCAAGAGTAAAAGCATTTAATTAAGGTGCAAAACAACATAGATAACAAGGAATTGAATAAAATTATAATATGTCCTCTGTATCCATGTACAAAAAGGGTGAAATTTCTTAAGTTTCAGGGAAGGTATAAATGCTTTTTCTTACAATTACTTCTAATTTTCAGTCCTTTCCTAATGACATCACCATGCTACAGATTCGTACACAGCCCAAGCATTGTGAGAGACCAGTTCCAGAGAAGTTCTCCAACTAGTTTTAGTTTTTTTTTTGAATCAAAAATGGTGGGAGATAAAATCCTAGAGAAGTAACATCTTTATGCTTTTTAAAGTTTGATGTGAAGCTGGTAGAATTGTCAAAGAAAATAATAATGTAGAGAAAGACAATTTATAAATAGAACAGATTTCTAAAATAGTTTAGATAATATTCTCTACAAAAGCAACAAGATAATTAAAAGGGTATCAGTGTGGTATAGCATTGTGGGAAATCTCTTGGATTATGACTCAGGAGACTTGGATTCCAGACTTAACCTATTATTTATTAATCATGTGACCTGAGACAAGAAATTTTAGGTACTTCTTCTACCTCTTTGGCCCTGGCCTTTTCATTCCCTCTCATGTGCTGTTTTCTCTCATTAGAATGTCTGCTTTTAGGAGGCAAGGACTATTTTTTTGCTTTCAGCTTCTATTTTTTCCCAGTGCTTAGCACAATGGCTGGTTTATGAACAGCCTCTTCAGGGCCTCATTTTCCTACAATATAAAATGAGGCCATTGGACTCAATGAGTTCTAAGGTTCCTTCCAACTCTAACATTGTATGGGAAATATTTTATAAGGAGAATGAATTAAATTATTTCAGCAAGGAACCCAGTTCCCTTCGCAGAGAAGCTCTGAATCAATACAAAGTGTTATTTATTATTACTAAAATGAAACCAGTGTTTAAGTAAAGAATTATAACAAGATACCAAGTTAAAGAATTTAATATAAAAATGATGATTTGGGGGTTTCACAGCCAATAAAGAGAGGATATTGACTATTGACTTATGGAAGGCTAAATTCCTAGGGTACATAACAGATAGAACCCAGCTATAACAGGTCTGGTTTTATGCCATATCTATGATCATAACTTTATCCAGGAATTTTTTTCCTAGTATTTTTTTATGGCTGTCTCTCTTTCCCTCTCTCTCTTTTATCAATTATACATGCTCATAAAGCAAGACCACGAATAGCCTTTTTCTCTTTTTTTTTCCTGATTGTTTTATATCTGGGTTTCCAAGTCCTTTAATTTGCAGCAGCTGCTAGCCTGCTACAGGAACGACTGAAGTCTGAGGTCTGAGCAGCATTACTGAGCAGTCTCTTGTTGGTTTATATCAGATCTTTATCATTCTCCTAACTTTGTTTAGTTTCTGTTAATATTCAAGCAGAAAGAGTTTAGGCGAAACCAGCCACAAATGAGCTTATGTTGTCTATCTTTCAAATAAATATCTTGGCAAGATTTGTAAACTTGGGGAAACATCATAGGATGATAGACCCATCATTGGAGCGGCAGTCAAAATCCATATATTCTAATCTCTCTCATTTGATGAGGAAACTGAGGCTCAGAATGGTCAATTTATTTGTCAAAAGTTACATGACTAGTTATCATCAGAAACAGGATATGAACCCACTTCCTCTGCATTCAAAGCTGTTACTCTCTCCAGTGAACCAAACTGGGTCAAAGTAATGATTAAAATTAAAATTAATGATAAAATGAATAAAATGATGAAATAGGTGGAACACCTATTAATTTTACTTACTTCCCCTAGTCAAGTACAGGATTAGAGATTTAGAAGAAATGGTAAAAAATAAAGGATAATTTCATTTTAAGCAAGGATAATTCAGGCCTCATTTTTATGTTCTCATCTGCCTGTCTCTGTCTTTTTCAACTTTTTTCTTTATTCATCAGACACTTGTTTCAATACATTGCATTTCTATTTTAGAGGCTAACCAAAAGAGCAGTGTGAAGCAAGAGTAGGACCGAGTAAAATGAAGTTTAGTAATAAGAAGCCTGGGATATAAATTCTGACTGACATCTATTGCCTCTATGACCCAGGACGCTTTAAACAACCTCTTTGGGCTACAGTTCCCTGCTCTGTGGAGAGATGGGGTTGGACTAGTCATCTCTAGGGTTCCTTATATCTCCAAATCTGTGGCAAATGAGATAAAGTATGTAAAGTGCTTTGTAAACTTTCAAGTACTGTATAAATGCAGGTTATTATTAGTATTATTTTAAAAGGCACCATTTAATGCAAAATGACTTTAAATAGGGGGATGCTTTAAGGGGCTTCTTGGGACACTAGAGCCTGTACTCTTTGGTAGTCTATATACAAGTTAAAGCTATTTCCTTTTCATGCTCATTCTGAGGACTGTAATTTGCCAACTAATCCTTACTTTTCTGAATTTTCTTTGCATATGTGGCCATGTTTCCATGCTGTACGAGACAGGGACATTAAGAATACAGGAGCAAGGGAGGAGGATGCTTAGTTGGCTTCTAAACCCAGAGGGGCTTCTCTTGATGACCAGTACATGCCAGGTCTAGTTACCACAATGTATATTACTTTTATAGCTTTCATCCTGCTATTTCAATGAATAAGAAATATGATCACAGGGCAACTGGAGTTAATGGCCAATTTAGGAGGATATTGCTTAAATGGCTTCTCAATTAGGTTCCAATTGGTTACTTGTGTTGATAAAATCCAACACTCCCTCTCTGAATAGGGAATCTCCGCTCTATAATTCAGTTGGAATCAGAAGACTCTCTGTCATCATTCAGTATTTAGTGGTGCCTCATTTTCCCAGTTCACATTTTAAAAAAATTTGTAAAAATTTAATTTAATTTTTTCCCCAACTCACACTTTTGACACAGTGTGTCATCAGATATTTTTTATCTGATACCAAACATTCTATGCTTAGAACTTTCTGCTGGATAGCATCTATCTTTTTGGTTCTAGGACCCCCCAACTGGTTGTTTACTTAAATGTCCATTATTAATTTAATGAGTTTGGTAGCACTCCTCTTTCTCATCAGATGGTTCTATAGATAGAGGATGGAGTTCAAATGTCTCTTCAGCAATGATGAAGAGTTCCTGTCATCAAAATGCCATACAAACAGAATTTGCAGCCAAAATTTATTTGTAGTCCAAATATAAATTCTTCTAATTAGGAGTATGTGATGCTATAATGAAAACATTATCTAACCAGCTGTACTGTGTGTACAGATTTCTGTTTTTATTCATGTGTATGCATCTATTACAAACATAACACAAATAGAATATAAAAATAAGTTAACACTCACAGCCAAACCTGTTAAATTTAGTTCAACAAATTGTATGAAACCCTCCATCTGTTTGCTACATTATCCTCACCATGATAATAGGCAAGGCAGATTTGCTAGCTGAGTTTTATAGAGAGAATAGCTTGTTCAAAAAATATATGTGATAAATTCCCATAAATGAAACCAAACCCCACAGTATTATTTCCTTCTCTGTGTCCTTGAATGTTTATGTGGTATATTACATTTATACAAAACTTGTTTCTGATCCCTTGCACAAAGCTCTTGGTTTGCTTTGGCCAACACAAATGCCCTCAAAGATGGATAAGTGTAAGGAACATAAAAGAATTATATCCCTAGCTTTCTGTTACAATGTCATGAAGTAAGAATGGCAGTTTACTACCTTTAATACCCTTTTGGTGTACATAAAGGATGATAGAGAATTCTATTCTATCAAATTTCCCTGTTAGAGAGAAAGTTTTATGTTTTGATAATTTCTACCTGAGATTACAACAGGTAGCTCTTAGACAGCAAACATTTCCAAGCAAAGTTATGATAAGAGTTGTTCAAAGTGAATTTGAGAATATAATGTTTGGATAACACGATTTAGATAAAGCATGGCTTGACATAGTAGATAGAATGCTGGAACTAGAATAAGGAAGACCTGATTTTAAATCATAGTTTTATTGTTCATTAGCTTCATGACTCTCTGTAAATCAATGAATGAATGAATGAAAAAAGCATTTATTAAGTACTTTCTATGTTTAAGACACTATGTTAATCTCTGGTGAGAGATTATTTCTGCTTTAGGGAATCTTATATTCTCATAGGAGAGACAATGTGGGAGAAGAATTGCTTTTAGATTATACTCAGAAGGTATATTAATGCTTTTAACATCTAATATTTTTTTTCCTCATCTTAAAATTTTTTTTATGGATTTCACTACTATGGAGGAATCTGCAATATTCCGGATCATACTTCTACATGCTTTTTCACCTGTAAAATTCTAGTCTATATTTCCAAAAATTCTCTTTCAGGCAATTCCAGAGGTCTTTTTCTAGGACATTTAATATCTGTGGTTGCCAGTATAATACTTGGGATATTCATCTGTTGTTTTTTACCAAATCATTTCTGTACCATAGCTCTATTCTCTGAAGAATAATGACTATGGATTTTCAGTCAATATCTAAAATAACTTCAGAGTGAATAAGATTACATTTGATTGGACAAATTGCATAACTTCATTAGACAAGATACAGATTTTTAGGAAAAATAGCCATTGACATGGACAGAGTTTTAAAGTTAAAAAAAAAGTCATTCTGAATGTTTGGGGTTCTTAATTCAGAATTATGACCAAGTGAATTCTTTCTGTGCCTTAGTTACCATATCTTCAATAAGAAAAAGAGAGCTAATGGATGCATAAATGTTTTTTACAATTACAATATTTTCTGATGTTTTTGTTTTTTATATTACTTCCATTTCCAAATATATACTTTAATTAAATCACCTATGTCAAAGAGAGAGATAGAGAGAGACAGAGAGACAAAGACAGATAAAGAGACAGAGAACAAATAGAGACACACAGAGAGAGTCAGAGACAGAAAGAGAGACAAAAAGAGACAGATATTAGAGAGGGCAAGGAAGGGAGAAAACAAAATTTGGAACACAAGCTTTTGTGATAGTGAATGCTGAAAACTATGCATATGTCTTGAAAATAAAAAAGCTTTATATAAAAAAATTCATTTTAGGCAATTATGGTATGATTGAAATTATCGTTGCATCATAAATTTAGAGCTCAAAAGTCATCCAGTTCAAGCTTCTCACTTTATAGATGAGATTATTGAGGCCCACAGAGATTAAATGATGGTCCTATAGATATTAAGTGACAAGCAGGGTTTGATACCAATGTAAATACTTTTTCTACTGTACAGTTATATTTTTTTTTGCAGAGTGCTGCTTTGGGAGTTAAAAGACTTGAATTCTGGTTTTGGCTTGGTTTAGTCATCTGTAAAGTAAGAAAATTGGATTCAATAGTCTTTAATGTTTTACTTAATTTAAAACATCCCCCAGTATAAAACATTAAAAATCCAAGATGTTTTGTTTGTGTTTTCCCCCTGGAGCAAATATATTATCTATAGTTATTCTTTTGTAGATATAACCTAGAAACTTTGGAAGTAACTATTGCCTCTTTTGTATTGTTGCTAAACCCATAAATATGAAATTATTATAACATCTGAGATTATTTTGAAATTAGTTTGTTTAACCTAAAGACCCCAGCTTTTGGGATAAGAATTCACTATTTGACAAAAACTTCTGGGAAAATTGGAAACTAGTATGGCAGAAACTAGACATTGACCCACCATACTATATACCAAGATAAGGTCGAAATGGGTTCATGATCTAGACATAAAGAATGATATTATAAACAAATTAGAAGAACTTAGGGTAGTTTACCTCTCAGACCTGTGGAGGAGGAAGGAATTTGTGACCAAAGAAGAACTAGAGATCATTATTGATCACAAAATAGATAATTTTGAATATATTAAGTTAAAATGTTTTTTGTACAAACAAAATTAATGCAGACAAGATTTGGAGGGAAGCAGTGAATTGGGAAAACATTTTTACATTCAAAGATTCTGATAAAGGCCTCATTTCTAAAATATACAGAGAATTGACTCAAATTTATAAGAAATCAAGCCATTCTTCAATTGATAAATGATCAAAGGATATGAACAATTTTCAGATGAAGAAATTGAAACTATTTGTAGTCATATGAAAAGGTGTTCCAAATCACTATTGATTAGAGAAATGCAAATTAAGACTATACCTCTCAGATTGGCTAAGAAGACAGGAAAAGATAATGACGAATGTTGGAGGGGATGTGGGAAAACTGGGACACTGATACATTGTTGGTGGAACCGTGAATGGATTCAACCATTCTGGAGAGCAGTTTGGAACTATGCCCCAAAATTATCAAACTGTGTATACCATTTGACCCAGCAGTGTTTCTACTGGGTTTATATCCCAAAGAGATTTTAAAGGAAGGAAAGGGATCCACATGTGCAAAAATATTTGTGGCAGCCCTTTTCATAGGGGCAAGAAACTGGAAACTGGGATGCCCATCAATTGGAGAATGGCTGAGTAAATTATATATGAATGTATATGTATATGAATGTTATGGAATATTATTGTTCTTTAAGAAATGACAGCAGGATGATTTCAGAGAGACTTGGAGAGACCTATATGAACTGATGCTAAGTGAAATGAGCAGAACCAAAACATCATTATGCATGACAACCAGCAAGACTATATGATGATCAATTCTGATGGACGTGGCTCTCTTCAACCATGAGATGAATCAAACCAATTCTAACTATTCAGTGATGAAGAGAGCCATCTACACCCAGAGAGAGAATTGTGGGAACTGAGTGTAGACCACAAGTTGTTTGCTTGCATTTTGTTTTCTTTCTCAGGTTTTTTTTTTTAACCTTCTTGATTCAATTTTTCTTGTGCAGCAAGATAACTATATAAATATGTATACATATCTTTGATTTAACATATGTTTGTAACATATTTAACATGTATTGGACTATCTGCCATCTAGAGAAGGAGGTTGGGAGAAGGAGGGAAATATTTGGAACAGAAGATTTTGCAAGGGTCAATGTTGAAAAATTACTCATGCATATATTTTGTAAATAAAAAGCTTTAATAAAATAAAAAAAGAAATTAGTTTGTTTTTCTTCCTCCATTCCCATTTTTGTTTTAATTTCTCTGTCACTTTATCTTTATTTTTGTTTTTTTTTTCACAATACATTTTGATTTTTTTTTATATTGATGTTATAATGATATTTGGGTCATGGTAGTCAAAATGTCATTGTTTGATGGTTGATATTCTGATGATGAGACTCTAGTCTTACACTGATTTGCCCTTAGTCATTGGACATGTATTGTTTTTAGGGCTGTGTTCAGCTTTATTAAAGATCCATCTCTTTAAAACCTACTACTCTTTTGGTGATTCCATTTGACCACAAATTATGGTATATCACAGTCATGGAAGAATACAATTAGAAGTAATCCAAAGTGTAATGGAAAGATGTACAGTAACCACAGGATATTATCAACAACTACTTGAGCACTATAAATGGAATAAAATATTTGATTTTAGACAAGTTGGACCACAAATGAAGGTAGGTTGTTTATATATCAAGAATGAGACAAATGGGGATACCAGAAACTACAGTGGTAGTTCTAAGATATTAAAAGAACCAAAGATAGGTCTCTAATGTTTTGTATGGAATACTCACAAACATGATAAGAATCACATAGAATAATAAATTGGTGAAGGGGATGGCATTCTTATTGTTAAATGAATCACTCAGATCCAAAATATTTTATTTAAATTATTATCTTAGAATGTGTTGGAGCTATTAGTAAATTACACTATTTTTTTACTTTTTATCAAATAGAAGAATGCTTTCTAGTCAGGATTTGTTGATGTGTTGTATTCTTATCCTAGAATCCCTTGCGCCCCTTTTCTAAAATATTCTTACATTCTTACTTACATAATATGTGAATCCATTCATTAGCACACACGAAGTCTAATTGCTAGTCCTGCTAACATAATCTTAGCAATGTTCTTCTGCTACTTGTCATAATCCAAGGAAGTCAAGATGGTATATGCTTTGATTATATGTTAATTTGTTTCACTATTCATGAACATTTTATGTCCCTATTATCAACCAAATTGTTATTGATAATATTATAACAGAATTAGGAACTGAAAAAAATGCTCTCATTTTCTTTATTTGGTTTTAATTATCCATCTTACATAAGCCATAAGTCTGAAAGCCAAAACACAATATAGAATTTTGAGTAATACATAAGAACCCAATTCTCTGTTTTGCCATTAACTACTTTGGGGAACCTATGCCTCAGTTACCTGATCTGGAAAAAAATAGGAATAGTAATTCCTGCCCTGACTACTTCCCAGGATTGTCAAGAGGAATGATGCTGTGATGAATGCAGAAGCTCTTTGAAGTGTTAAAGGTATAGGGAGTAAGGAGCAGGATTAAAATAGTGAAGTTGTTAAAGCACTTCGTTGAACTCTACTAACATTCCCCTCCAAATAATTTAAAACAACATCTTCAGTACAATTTTGGAATAGAAAAACCAACAAAAAATTCAGTGAGACATTCTTCCATTTCAAAACAATATAGCAGGTCAGAAAGAGAGATATGTGACTAAGGAGGCTGACCTTGTTGCCCATAGGGATCTCTAGAAGTGGGACCAGGTAGTGACAATAGAAGCAGCAGCAACTTCAAAAAATGCCAAGCTAGAGATCATAAGGAAACTTGGAACTGGTCAGAAAAGGATTGCAGAGGATCTCTGTGCTAAGATTACACAGCACCAGACACTGTTTGGCAACTCCATTGACTATACCCATTGCTGGCTCATAGCTCAATGGCAAGGAGGAGCACTTTTAGTGATGAGTGAGTGGAAAGCCTTGAGAGACAATATCACTTCTAGAATTAAGAAATCAGGAATCTCAAGGATTAGGGGCCTCTCCTGTGTAAAGCCAGAATGTAAACCAGTAAAGCAGTAACCATACCTGTCTTCAAATCACATGACCCAAGTATTGAGAATTTCTTAACAACCAGAACTAGTTCTGAAAACAGTAGTGCCAAAGAGCCTGAAACTGAGTCACTTTCACTCATACTGGGAACAGAATTCAACACTTAAGTAAAGTAAGTGATCCAAAAAATGAGGTGCAAATGAGCAAACAATAACAACAAAAAGGCCATAAAAATCTATAATGGTGACATGGAAAACCAAGAAACATACACAAAAAATAATGAAGTAAAGCTACAAGCAAAGCCACAAAGAAAACTGTAAAAATTGAATACAAGCTCAACAAGAATTCCTAGAAATGGTTTTTCAAAACTAATTATGGAAGAAAATTAGATTAAGAAATAAAAGCAAAAGAAGAAAATTATGAAAAGATAGTGAACATGAAAGATATGTGAATATGAAAGATATCTTGGTTTAAAAAAAGGGACAAAAACATTAGTGGAAATAATGTCCTGAAACCCCCTCCCCCCAGTATTGATGAAATGAAAAAAAAGGTACAAAAATTCATTGCTGAAAATAATTTTTTACAAATTGGAATTGGGAAAGTGTACTCCTTTTTATTCCCAATCTGTTTTCTCCAGAGTCTATCATATCTAACTTTTCTAAGATTCTTTTCATCTCCTTGACATATCTCTTATTTTAATGTTAGATTTATCTAGCTGTGATTGGGAAAGGTTGAAGTTCCCTGCTAGTATAGTTTCACTGTCTATAGTTTGGATGCTATGCAATTTGGTGCATATATGTTTAGTATTGATAACATGATAATGAATTTTAGCAAGATATATTTTCCATGCTTGTCCTTTTTAATTAGAGCTACTTTAGCTTCCACTTTCCCAATTCAAAGAGTGAGTGGTTCAAAAAACAAATCATAGAAACAATCAATAATTTTATTAAAGAGGATGACACCAATGAAACAACATTCCAAAATCTGTGGGATGCAGCCTAAGAAGAACTTCAAGGAAGATATTTTCTTTAAATGTGTACATCCCTAAATGTGTACACACAAAAAAAGAGCAGATAAATGAATAGGGCATGCAACTAAAAATATTGGAAAAAAAGAACAAATAAACAATCCCTAATTAAACACCAAAAATGGAAGTCCCCAAAATCAAAGGAGTGATTCATAAAATTGAAAATAAAAAAAAAGAATGAATAAAACTAGATGTTAATTTTATTGGAGAAAAAACTACAACCCAATAAAACATATAAATAATTGATTAATTTGATTCAATAAGAAAAGAAAACCAAATTACCAGTATCAAAAGCAAAAGGAGTCCACTACCAGTGAAGAGGAAATTAAAACAATTATTAGGAGTCATTTTGTCCAATTTTATGCTGGCAAAACTGATATCCTAAGTAAAAGGGATGAATATTTACAAAAATGCATACTGCCCAGAATAACAGAAGATGAAATACAATGTTTAAATAACCTTTATTAGAAAAGGAAATTGAATAAGCCATCAATAAATTCCCTAAGAAAAAAACCTCAGAATCAGATTGATTTATAAGTGAATTCTTGAAACTAAGGAAGAATTAAGGTCAATACTCTACAAACTATTTGAAAAAAAATAGAAATGATGGAGCGGTGGAATAGAGAAGGCACACAATATACTGTAGTAAATAAATATCTATTGCTCAATAAATCCAAAGATTCAGATTTTGGGGGCAAGCTCCTATCATCTGACAAAAATTGCTGGGAGGACTGGAAATCAGTTTGGCAGAAACCAGGCATAGACGAACAACTCATACCATATACCAAATAAGTTTAGAATGGATAAATGATCTTGACATAAAGAATGATATAAGTAAATTAGGATAGCAAAGAAAAATGTTGCTAAAGGAAGATTTTATTACCAAACAAGACTTAGAGATTATCACATGGTATGAAATGGATAATTTTAATTATATGCAATTATAGAACTCTTAAAATGAAAAGGGAAACAGGAAATTGAAAAAAAATAAAGCAAGTTTCTCTGATAAAGAGATTTTTCAAATTTTTCATTTTTCAAATATAAAGGGAGGTGAACCGAATTCATAAAAATAAGAGCCATTCCTCATTTGATAAATAGTCAAAAGATCGGAACAGACATTATTCAGAAGAAGAAATCAAAGTTATCAATAATCACTTATAAAAATTCTCTAAATCACCATTTATTGGAGAAATGTAAATTAAAACAACTCTGAAGCACCACCTCACACCTGTCAGATTGTACCACAAGACAGAAAAGGAAAATGACAAATGTTAGAGAGGATACAGAAAAATTGGGACATGGCCTCCTATTGGTAGTCCATTCTAGAAAACAATTTGGAATTATGTCCAAAGGGATATAAAACTATACATATCTTTTGACCCAGCAATGCTACTACTATGTCTATATAACAAAGAAATAGAACAAACAGAAAAATAATGTATTCATATAAAATTATTTAAGCAGTTCTTTTTGTGGTAGCAAAAAATTAGAAATTGAGGGGATGGTCATCAATTGGGGAATGGCTGAATAAGCTGTGCTATGAGAATTGTGCTATGAGAAATGATGGTCAGAATGCTCTCAGAAAAACCTGAATGAAATGAGCAGAACCAGGAGAACATTGCACATACTCAAAACAGTGTTGTATTAATGATCAGTTGTGTCATTTCAGGCAAGGGAGAGAAAGGGATAGAATTTGGAACTTGAAAAATTTTAAAACATGTTAAAATATTTTAATGAGTAAGTGGGGAAAATAAAATGTTATTGAAAATTTGTAAAGGAATATAGAAGCTTGCAATCCATATGCCTACATACATGAGGACATATTTTCTTCTTCCAAATATGTATTCTAAAGTAAACAAAGGTGGTGAGATAAAGATTTTCCCCTTCTATTTTAGAGATGGGATAGACTCCCAGCCTTTACTTTTATTTATTTCCATTGGTTTTAGTCTTAAGAGGAAAATGGAATGCATTTTCTTGCTTTTTACAAAAAAAATTATTAACACATTTTGTTTGAATATTATGGGCACTTAAAAAACACTAAACAAACTCGCTACAAAGTACATTCCCTAAAAATGTTAAGCAAAACCAATTCATAGCAAAAGATTGTGACTGACAGCATATGCTGCTTTCCATTTCTGTAGTTTTTTGGATTATTAACAGAAAGGGAAAATGGTTAAGTGCTTTAACTTTGAGAGTAGGGTCTCAAAGTTGACCATTCTGGGTGTGGCATAGAGAGGTCTTGGAACTTGAAATATTTGAGTTCAAATTCCTTCTGGTAGTATGATTTATTCCACTTGGGGTAAGTCGTAGAATCTTTAAATGATCTCTAGACAGCTCTAAGATTATAAATTGCAGGAAAGGAGCAGACTTTCATTGGTAGATGGGAATTTAATAATTAGAATTTCTCACATAAATGAAATCACAGATTCAGTCCCTATCTGTAGTTGACCTGTATGCTCAGCTTTTCAAATAACCCCTAGTTGAAGGCACTAATTAGTGATCCACATAATTAATAAAAGGTGCTTTTATTTTTTTTTCTTTTAACAGCAAATATCTTTTGGGAAAAGAAGCAGCCAGCCCATTTGTATAAGGCTTAAATGAGAAGTTCTGAAGTCCTAAAGATAGCTTTTACATCTTGCCCAGTGTCCTAACTGGGCTGGGGCAGAAGAGAGAGACAGCAGGCTATATTAATGATCAGTCCAATCAAGCATCAGTATGAGTGTAGCAGATGTATGCCATGCACATTGCAATGTGCTATTTTAAATTTCCCGGGGGTAACATTTCTTACAGGAAAGCAGCACGTCTTGCTCATCAGGCTTCTTAGTAATATGTACCTAGAGCTCTCCACCTAACTGCACCCGCTGTGTTAGTGATTATGCTGTGAATAATGACGGGTCTGCCTTGGGAGATTATGGATATACTACAGATGGGGGCAACTGATCAGCTAAGGTGTGTAAATTTCAAATTGCTAGTTGCATCGTGGTTGCATAAGGACTAAAGAAAACAGGAGGAAGAGAACCACAGCAGGAGAGGCACCCAAAGCAACAATAATTTCCGACAGTTAGCCATTGGTTTTAAAATCAGCTATTTATGTGTATCTCCATAAATATAAGCAAAATGATTGTTTTCCTCTGTGGAAAGTCTGGCTCTACAAACTCTAATTTTCCACATAGGATGCCAGAATTCTTCTAGTAGTGATGTTTTTTAGTTGCAAACTTATTTTTTCCCTTTCTTTTCTTCCTCCTTCTGCTTTTGTTCCTTCTCCCTCACACCTTTCTCTTCTTTCTTTTCTCCTTTCTTTCCCCACTTCTCATTTTCCTTTTCTTTCCCCTTCTCTTCATGGCCTCCTTTTCCTCTTCATTTTTCCTCTTATCTGTCTTGTTCTTCTCTTTCCCTTATCTTTTATTCCTCTTACTCAACTATTCCCTTCTCCTTTTTCTTCTTCCTATTTTCTCTTCCTTTTCTCTTTCTTCATTTCCCCCTCTTTTTTGATTCCTTTTCCATCGCTTTCTTTCTTTTTCCACTTACTCTTACTACTACTTCTCCTCAGCTCCTTTTCTTCTTCTTCCTCCTCTATTCTTAGCATAGTGCCTGGCACATTGAATTTAGTAAATACTTCTCTGCTTCTCTCTTTCCCATGTCAGTATTGCTTTTTCTTTCATACTACCAAGTGTCACAAAGATCTCATGGACTTAATTTCTATGTGACTGTGGAATGGTATATGGTCAGTGATGGATGCTGTACCCTCCATAATGTGTGATTAGTAAGGATGTATGTATGTATGTATGTATTAGACTGATGGCCTTTTCTTGTGATTGTAGTGGGTCACCTGTAGAGATAAAAGAGATAAAAGAGTTGGCAGTTGCAACTTAGTTGCATCTTATAAATTATTGGCTCATTGATTTAGATTGGAAAGGGAACCCCTCCCTCCCACCTTTTTTGTTCCCTAGTGTCTAGCACAATGCCTGGCACTTTATAGACAATCAACAAATGTTTGTGGAATTGAATTGAGATTTAATACTGAAGCAACAGATGAACTATTCCCTTTCTGATCTTCATTCTACAACTCCTCTGTACTTTATATTCCAATCAGAAGTTATACAACATTGCCTTTGAGAAAGGATTCAGAACATCCATAGAGAAAAAAATGCCCTCTATCTCTAAGCTTGCTTGATGACTTGTTCAGACCTTTCCTACAAAAAGAGATTTCATTCAACGCTTTAATTTAGAGAGAGCTCTTTCTCTTTCAGCTTTTGCTAGGCAGCAGATAGAAGTCATAATTGGGACAAAGACAGAGGAAATCTGGTCATAAATTGAAATCCAGATTTAAATAATCTGGAAGCCACCACTTTTTCATTTCCCACACTGTGAGAATGAGCTTTGAAATCCCTCTCCACCTCTTACCTCAGCCTACAGTTCTCCGGTTATCTTTAATTCTATTGTCATCCAGAAGAAGATTTTGGGATTTGGGCTATGTTTGTGAGGAAAAGGATGGAGGTCTCCTTGCCATAAGTAGTCCTATAAAAATGCATCTAAGTTCAGATCACACTTTGGATTGGCTCTGGTTGCTTTGGACTTTGCTTCAAGTTAAGTGGATCCTCATGAAAAGGACGTTCCCTTTGGCAGAATTCCATGCCCATTTGTCAAATAGTTGGCTTAGGGAACCAGCATGCCTTGGGATGATCCAAAGACCATATTTAGCTTGGATGTGCCATCTTGTATTATAGCCACATTGACATTGGACTAATTTTGAAACTTAATCAAAGGAAAAGAAAATGCCAAGCTGCCTGTCAAGCAAGAAGGCTCTGTTTGAGCCTGCAGTCACTTGACACAGAGCAGAAGCTGAGTAAATAAACAGAGCTATAGCCTCAGAGCTCCACTTTAGAGACTCCCATCATAGTGCCAGAAAGCCTCAGACAGGGAGTTGAATAAACACTCGGGGGCTCAGAGAATGCCACATTGTAGAGAAGAGCACCAGCTATTCAGCAAGCATCACAGAAATAAGGATGGCCCCAGTGTAAGCATCTGTCTTGTTTCAGGATCTCCAAGTTTTCACTTTTTTAATGACAACCCCATATTTAAAGTGCTTTTTCTGAATATATATCATTTTAAATTATATTCAATTCCAGCAGATAACCACACAAGAATAATGATATCAGAAATATTTGTTCATATTCATGTAGCTCTTAAAGATTTGTGAAGATTTTGCACATCACTTGCTATTCATAAAAAACTTTTGATGTAGCTTCCATCTTTATGCATGTTTTACAAATAAGGAAACTAAGGCTAAAAGAGGTTAACTGTTTGTCCAGGGTTATGCAGGCAGTGAAATGTTTGAGGTGGAATTGTAATAATACTGAAAAGTATTCAGTTTTTCTGACTTCACTGTTGACCTTTATTCAACATATTTGGGTGTCTCTCAATAATAGGTCTTTAGTGGAGAAACAATATAATACTCAGAACTTAAATTGACATAATACTTTATCATTTACAGCATGCTTTGTGTGTGTTATTACATTTAAGATTCACAATAACCTTGTAAACTATGCAAATAGTGCTGATATCCCCTTTTTTAGATGAGGAAACTGAGACTCAGCCATGGGCAGTCAGGACTGATATCCAAGTCTGATGATTCCAGGTCCAAGTACTCATTTCAATATGCAATATTGTTCAGTTTCAAAATATTTAACTTGGTATAGGTGAGCAGAGTAAATTATCTAATCTTAAATTTGTGGTTGTCTGGGTTATTCAGACTTCAGTCAATTGATTTTTTTCATCTTTAAAGTGATTTTTTTGGTAGCTCTTCTACATTCTCCAGGTAATAACTACCAGGATGTCTGCAAAACTTAAGCAGACATAACATAATGCATAATGGAACACTCTAACACAGTTATAACCTTTGGATTTCACTGAATAAAAATATCAGAAGGAAATATAAGAAAAAATAATTATTCTAGTTCTACAGAATGGCTTATTTAAATCCTGTACCACATAAATGAATAAACAGGTCAGCCTGCTACTTACTCCCATGGTAAGTTAGAAGTAAGACAAAGAAGCTAGTCTGGACCAAGATAATATCTTGGCTAGAGACTCTTATGTGGAGAGAGATGAAGAAAGTCATAGCAGGAAGGGGAGGTTTTTTTTTTTTTTTTTTGAGGAGAGGTGATATAGTGAGGAGATGGATTAAAAGACTATTTAGCAATAGTTCTCAAGCTAAAGTTTGTCCTCTGTGGCCCACATGAAATTATCTTTGACATCTTTCTAGTCTTTAATCTGGAGTTGAATCAGTATCTCAGATTTCTCATCTCCTTTCAAAGCTCAATTCAGGTGCCATCTTCATAGTGAAGCCATCTCTGATCTATCTTAGTTGTTAGCTCTCTCTCCTACTTCAAGTTTTTTGGTACTATATTTGAGAATATGCTGTATCTCTCCAAAATAATATAAGCTCCTTAAGGGTAGGAACAATTTTTTTTGTCTTTGTAGTTTCAGTGTCTTGAACATAGTAGACACTCAGTAAAAGTTGAATTGAGAGGCCCAAACTTATATTGATTGTATAAGTATTTTTAAGAGCCTTTCTTCCAAGTAGCTGAAAACAAAACACAAATGATAGATTCTGAGGTACTTTATTAATGAATAAAGTATAAAGTTCTATGTACAATACTCTATGCCAAACTCTGGGACTACAAACAGAAAAGTTAGAAAATCCCTGATCTCAAGGAACTCATATTGTAATGGAGGAGATGCATGCATGAAAAAATTTAGATGTAAGTCAGATAGAACGGTGCCATGCTTTTTAGGGTACAGTAGCAACATAGATGGTAATGTAATTTACCCATTTACCAGTGACAAGGACTTTGGTGGCCAGAACTTTCTTTTGTGGTCTAGTAACTAGTACCTTCAAAAGCGATTGCCAGAGGCTGATTTTAGAAAAGCCTGGAAAGACTTACATCAAATGAAGTGAGCAGAACCAAGAGAACTCTATACACAGTAACAACAAGATTATATGATGATCAACTGTTATGAACTTGGTTCTTTTTAATAATGAGGTTATTCAAGGCAATTCTGATAGAATTATGATGGAAAATGCCATCCACATCCAGTGAGAGAGCTAGAGAGGCTAAATGTGAATGAAACCATGGTATTTTCACTTTTTTGTTGTTTGTTTTTTCTTTCTTGTGGCTTTTTCCACCAGAAGAAGGAATGACCAGACTATATCTCAAGAAGGTTGCTTTTCAGGATTATGACTGTGTTTACTGGAATGGAGACCCAGATTATCTCCAACTCATTATGTCCAAAACAGAATTCATTATCTTTTTTCAAATCCTCCCTTCTTCCCAATTATCCTATTGTAATTGAAGACACAATCCACCTCTCAGTTATTCAGGTTTACAATCTCACCGTCTTTCTCAAATCCTCACTTTCACTGATCCCACACATCCAATTTGTTGACAAATCTTTTTGTTTCTACCTTCACATCTCTTGTGTTTCTTTTCCCTACTTATACAACAGATTCTCATCATCTATCACCTCAAATATCACAATAGCCTTCTAAATGGCCTCTTTGCCTAAATTTTCTTTCCAACCTGATTCATCCTTCAATTGACTGCTAATATTATTTTCCTAAAGCCCCAGTCTGACCATAAATCTTCCCTACTCAATAAACTCCAGTGACTCTCTGTTACCTCTAAGATCAAATAGAAAATCCTCCATTTGGCTTTTAAAGCTCTTCCCAACCTGACCATTTTCTACCTTTTCAGGTTCCCTATACTGTATTCTTCAGAAACTCTATATAATCCACCTACACTGAATTGTTTGCCACAAAACAAAGCAAAGTTTTTCACAAAAGGCACTTTACCTCCCAATTCTATGTATTTGTGCTGGCTATCTTGTCCCCCTATGCCTGGTAATGTTTCCTCTGCTTTTTAGCTTCTCTAGGTTCCTTGAATGAGTTCTTAGTAAAAGGAGGCCTTTCTCTGTCCTTCCAGATTCTAGTAACTCACCTTTGATTCCCACTTCTGCCTGGGGCAGCCACACTTCTGTGCAGCAGAAGCAGGGAGGAGGATTGGGGGGGGGGGGTCTGCCTAGGACACTCACAATTCTGCAGGGGAGGGAGGGCTCTTCCCAGAGCAGTGGCACTTTTGCAGCTCAGCTGCTCTTTGCAGCCCATTTGCAGGACAGCTACTGTACACCTCTCCCTGTTCTGTAGAGGAAGCTGGTAACCTCCTTGACCTGAAGGCAGGCTCTAAGGGTTTTTAAAAAAATGAGCAAAAAAGCCAAGCGAACTCTAACTATAGATAGATAGCTTCTATACAGAAAGAGAGCAGGTTTCCAACACAAGGAGGCTAATAGCAGACAGACTCCAGATAAAACCGCAAACAGGTATGTAACCTCATCCCCATCACATAAGGCTCTCCTAGAAGAAAGTATAAAAGATCTTAAAAGAGAGCTAGACAAAAAAAAATGGGGAAAGGAAAGAGAAGCTCTGCAAGATAGTTTGGAAAAGGCATATAGCACACTAAAAGAAAAATTTGATAAAGTGGAAAAAGAAAACAACTTCCTGAAATGTGAATGAGAAAAGGTAAAGAACTCCCAGGGAAACAGAATTTGTGAATTGGAAAAGATAAAGAACTCCCAGGAAAGTAGAATTTGTGAACTGGAAAAAGAAAATAACTCAGTAAAAAAAATTAGTGAAATGGAAAAAAATTCCATAGAGAAAAACAACTCATTTAAAAACTCAATTGGACATATACAAAAAAGTAAAAAATGCTAATGAAGAAAATAAGTCATTAAAAATCATAACTGAAAAAATAGAAATGAATAATTCATTGAGATATCAAGAATCAGTCAAGCAAAAATCAAAAAATGAAAAAATAGAAAAAATGTTAAAGATCTACTTGGAAAAACAACAGACCTGGAAAATAGATCTAGGAGAGATAATCTGAGGATTATTGGATTTACTGAAAATTATGATGAAAAAAAGAGCCTAGACACTATTACAGAAAATCATCAAAGAGAACTGCCCAGATGTAATAGAATCAGAAGGTAAAATAGACATTGAAAGAATTCATTGAACACTTTCTGAAAGAGACCCCAAAATTAAAATTCCAAGGAATGCTGTGGCTAAATTTTAGAACTATCAGACTAAGGAAAAAATATTACAAGCAGCCAGAAAAAAACACAATTCAATACTGAGGAGCCACAATAAGGATCACTCACGATCTAGTTGCTTTCACATTAAAGGATTGAAGGCCTTGGAATCTGATATCCCGAAAGACAAAAGAACTTGGAATGTAGCCAAGAATAAACTACCCAGCTAAGCTGAGCATTTTCTCCCAGGGAAGATGGACATTCAATGAAACAGATGAATTCCATTTATTCCTAATGAAAAAAAAATAGAGCTAAACAAAAAATTTGACCTCCAAATATAGGACTCAAGAGAAGCATAAAAGATAAAAAAACTCTTGAGAACTATATTTCTGTCATTGGTATACATAAAGAGTGCAGGGACAATTTGATTTTACTGTTATAATTCCAAAAAAAGGGAAGTAAAAGTGGAAAGGGGATAGTATCAGAAAAAAGGGAAAAGTGGAGATAAAAAGAGGGAAATTACATCCCACAAAGAGGCAAAGGAAATCTGTCATATCTGAGGGAATTTAGGGAGGGGAAGGAACATTGTGTGAATCTTACTCTCAACAGATTTGGCTCAAAGAGAAAATATTAGACATATTTGGTTTACAGAGAAACTTCTCTCACTTCATTAAAAAGTGGAAGAGGAAAAGGGAAAAGGAAAAGAGTAATAAGGAAAAAGTATAAGAAAGGGAAAAGGACTCAAAGTGGGTGGGAGGGATTCTAAAGAGGGAGAGTTGTGTGAGACAAGTGGTGCCGATAAGCTGGAGAGGGGGGTAAGGGGAAAAAGAAAAAGAAAAGCATAATCCAGGGATAATATGATAGCAGAAAATACAGAATTAGTAGTTTTAATCATAAATGTGAATGAGATGAACTCTCCCATAAAACGGAGGCGGATAGCAGACTGGATCAAAAGCCAGAATCCTAGAAAATGTTGTTTACAAGAAACACAGTTAAAGCAGTGTGATACATGCAGAGTAAAGATAAAAGGCTGGAGCAGAATCTATTATACTTCAGGCGAAGTAAAAAAAAAAAGCAGGGGTAGCCATCCTTATCTCAGATCAAGCAAAAGCAAAAATTGATCTAATTAAAAGAGATAAGGAAGGAAACTATATCTTGCTAAAGGGTAGCATAGACAATGAAGCAATATCAATACTAAACATATATGCTTCAAGTGGTATAGTATCTAACTTCCTAAAGGAGAAGTTAAGAGGGTTGCAAGAAGAAATAGCCAGCAAAACTATAATAGTGGGAGATCTCAACCTCACACTCTCAGAATTAGACAAATCAAACCACAAAACAAATAAGAAAGAAATTAAAGAAATAAACAGAATATTAGAAAATTAGGTATGATAGATCTTTGGAGAAAACTGAATGGAGACAGAAAGGAATATACTTTCTTCTTAGCAGTTCATGGAACCTAAACAAAAATTGACCACATATTAGGACATAAAGACCTCAAAATTAAATGTAGAAAGGCAGAATAGTAAATGCATTCTTTTCAGATCACGATGCAATAAAAACTACATTCAACAAAAAGCTGAGGGTAAATAGACCAAAAATTAATTGGAAACTAAAGAATCTCATCCTAAAGAATGAATGGGTGAAACAGCAACTCATAGACACAATGAATAATTTCACCCAAGAGAATGATAATAATGAGACAACATACCAAAATTTGTGGGATGCATCCAAAGTGGTAATAAGGGAAACTTTATATCTTTAGAGGCTTACTTGAATAAACTAGAGAAAGAGAAGACCAATGAATTGGGCTTATAACTTAAAAAGCTAGAAAAAGAGCAAATTAAAAACCCTCAATCCAATACTAAATTTGAAATTCTAAAATTAAAAGGAGAAATTAATAAAATTGAACATAAAAAACACTATTGATTTAATAAATAAAACTAAGAGTTGATTTTATGAAAAAAGCAACAAAATAGATAAACCTTTAGTAAATTTGATTAGAAAAAGGAAAGAGGAAAATCAAATTGTTAGTCTTAAAATGAAAAGGGAATACTTTCTACAAATGAAGAGGAAATTAGACAATAATTAGGAGTTAATTTGCCCAACTTATGCCAATAAATTTGATAACCTAAGTGAAATAGATGACTACCTTCAAAAATGTAGGTTTCCCAGATTAACAGAGGAGGAAGTAAATTGCTTAAATAGTTTCATTTTAGAAAAAGAAATAGAACAAGCCATTAATCAACCCTCTAAGCAAAAATCCCCAGGACCAGATAGATTTACATGTGAATCCTACCAAACATTTAAAGAACAATTAACTCCAATGCTATATAAACTATTTGAAAAAAATAGAGAATTAAGGACTCCTAGCAAATTCCTTTTATGGAACAGACATGGTACTTATACCTAAACCAGGTAGGTTGAAAACAAAGAAAGAAAATTATAGACCAATCTCCCTAATGAATATTGATGCAAAAATCTTAAATAAAATATTAGCAAAAAGATTACAGAAAATTATCCCCAGGATAATACACCATAACCAAGTAAGATTTGTACTAGGAATGTAGGCCTGGTTCAATATTAGGAAAACTATTAGCATAATTGACTATATCAATAACCAAATTAACAAAAACCATATGATCATCTCAATAGATGCAGAAAAAGCATTTGATAAAATCCAACATCCATTTGTGTTAATAACACTTGAGAGTATAGGAATAAATGGGCTTTCCCTTAAAATAGTAGCATCTATTTAAAACCATCAGTAAGCATCATATGTAATGGAGATAAACTGGAACCATTCCCAATAAGATCAGGATTGAAACAAGGTTGCTCACTATCACCATTACTATTCAATATTGTATTAGAAATGCTAGCTTTGGCAATAAGATTTGAAAAAGAGATTAAAGGAATTAGAGGAGGGAATGGGGAAACCAAATTATCACTCTTTGCAGATGATATGATTGTATACTTAGAGAACCCCAGAGATTCTACTAAATATTAGCTATTAGAAATAATTAACAACTTTAGCAAAGTTTCAGAATACAAAATAAATCCACATAAATCATCAGCATTTTTATATATCACTAACAAAATCCAACAGCAAGAGATACAAAGAGAAATTCCATTTGAAGTAACTGACAATAGTACAAAATATTTGGGGATCTATTTGCCAAAGGAAAGTCAGGGACTATATAAGCAAAACTATGAAACACTTTCCATATAAATAAAGTCAGATCTAACCATTTGGAAAAAATATTAAGTGCTCTTGGATAGGTCGAGTGACTATAATAAAGATGACAATACTACCTAAGCTAATCTATTTATTTAGTACTATACAAATCAGACTCCCAAAAAACTATTTTAATGACCTAGAAAAAATAATAAAATTCACCTGGAAGAACAAAAGGTCAAGATTTTCAAGGGAACTAATGAAAAAAAGTCAAATGAAGGTGGCCTAGCTGTACCTGATCTACAACTATATTATAAAGCAGTGGTCACAAAAAACATTTGGTATTGGCTAAGAAATAGATTAGCTGATCAGTAGAATAGATTAGGTTCACAGAACAAAATAGTCAATAACTTTAATAATCTAGCGTTTGACAAACCCAAAGACCCCAACTTTTGGGACAAGAACTCACTATTTGATAAAAACTGCTGGAAAAATTAGAAACTAGTATGGCAGAAACTACGCATTGACCCCCACTTAACATCATACCTCAAGATAAGGTCAAAATGTGTTCATGATCTAGGCATAAAGAATGAGATTATAAATAAATTAGAAAACAAAGAATAGTTTACCTCTCAGACCTGTGCAAGAGGAAGAAATTTATGACCAAAGAAGAACTAGAGATTATTATTAATCACAAAATAGAAAATTTTTATTATATCAAATTAAAAAGGTTTTGTACAAACAAAACTAATGCAGACAAGATTAGAAGGGAAGCATTAAATTGGGAAAACATTTTTACAGTCAAAGGTTCTGATAAAGGCCTCATTTACAAAATATACAGAGAATTGACTCTAATTTATAAGAAATCAAGCCATTCTCCAATTGGTAAATGGTCAAAGGATATGAATAGATAATTTTCAGATAAAGAAATTGAAACTATTTCTAGCCATATGAAAAGATGCTCTAAGTCATTATTAATCAGAGAAATGCAAATTAAGACAAGTCTGAGATATCACTCCACACTTCTCAGATTGGCTAGGATGACAGGAAAAGATAAATCTGAATGTTTGAGGGGATGTCAGAAAACTAGAATACTGATACATTGTTGTTGGAATTGTGACTACATCTGGCCATTCTGGAGAGCAATTTGGAACTATGTTCAAAAAGCTATCAAACTGTGCATACCCTTTGATCCAAGAGTGTTATTACTGGGCTTATATCCCAAAGAGACCTTAAAGAAGGGAAAAGGACCTTTATGTGCAAAAATGTTTGTGGCAGCCTTCTTTATAGTGGCTAGAAACTGGAAATTGAATGGATGCCTATCAATTGGAGAATGGTTGAAGAAATTGTGGTATATGAATGTTATGGAATATTATTGTTCTGTTAAGAAATGACCAGGGGAGACCAACAGGATGATTTCAGAAAGGCCTGGAGAGACTTACACGAACTGATGCTGAGTGAAATGAGCAGGACCAGGAGATCATTATATACTTCAACAACAATACTAGATGATGACCAGTTCTGATGGATTAGGCCATCCTCAGCAATGAGATCAACCAAATCATCTCTAATGGAGCAGTAATGAACTGAACTAGCTATACCCAGAAAAAGAACTCTGGGAGATGACTAAAAACCATTACATTGAATTCCCAATCCCTATATTTATGCACACCTGCATCTTTGATTTCCTTCACAAGCTAATTGTACAATAATTCAGAGTCTGATTCTTTTTGTACAGCAAAGTAATGTTTTGGTCATGTATACTTATTGTGTATCTAAGTTATATTTTAATATATTTAACATCTATTGGTCATCCTGCCATTCAGGGAGGGGTGGGGGAGGGTAAGAGGTGAAAATTGGAACAAGAGGTTTGGCAATTGTTAATGCTGTAAAGTTACCCATGTATATATCCTGTAAATAAAAGGCCATTAAATTAAAAAAAAAAAAAAAAAAAAAAAAAAAGAAAGAAATGACCAGGGGAATGATTTCAGAAAGTCCTGGAGAGACTTACTTGAACTGATGCTGAGTGAAATGTGCAGGACCAGGAAATCATTATATACTTCAATAACAATACTATATGATGATCAATTCTGATGGATGCGGCTCTCTTCAACAATGAGATGAACAAAATCAGTTCTATTTGTTCAATAATGAAGAGAACCAGCTACATCCAGAGAAAGAACTCTTGGAAATGAGTGTGAACTACAATATAATATTTCCAATCCTTCTGTTTTTGTCTGCTTGCATTTTTTATTTCCTTCAGTTAATTTTATCTTAAATCTAAGTCTGATTTTTCTTGTGTAGCAAAATAACTATATGGATATGTATACATATATTGTATTTAACATATAATTTAATATATTCAATATGTATTGGTCTACCTGCATCTGGGGGAGGGGGCAAGGGGAAGGACGGGAAAAGTTGGAACAGAAGGTTTGGCAAGGGTCAATGCTGAAAAATTACCCATGCATCTATTTTGTAAATAAAAACCTACAAAAAAAGGATAAAAAAAGACAAGTCAATAGAGAATAAGATTAGTAAGCAGTAGCAATGCTTATGGATTATGGATTATGTCTAATATATAAACTAGATATACTGAAGAACATTTTGTGAGGATTGTGACCCATCTGACCATGAAGGCTCTTTTCCTGCATATTAATTAGATGGAATAGTCTAGGTAATTAATTGCCTCTTCCCCTTTCTTGAAATGGAGAGTACATTCTGGATGCATTAGAGTTGGCTAAATGAGGTTCTAAAAGTTTTTCCCAAACCTTGTTTTTTAAAGTTTATCTCTGCTTTTGCTACTATCCTTATTACGTTCCTTTCACTTTCCCTTTCTCTCTTATTTCCTTTCCCCTCTTTTATCTTTTCTTTCTCCTGTCTTTCCTTATCCTTGTTCTTTTCCTCCTATTTTCACCCTTTCTTTCCCCTCTCTTGGCCATCTTCTTTCTTTTTCATCTTTTCTCTTCACTTTTCCCTTCATCCCCTCCTTTGTCTTTCTTTCCTTTCTTCTTTCCTGCTCACTTTCACTTCTCCCCTTTCCCACTTTCACTCCTGTTTTATGGCCAAATTTTTATCAATTTGAACTCAAATGAAATTTCTCATTTGATTCAAAATCAGGCCATTGTAGGCTTTTTGAAAGGCTCAAGAATAGCTTTCTATTTCTTTGCATTGGAACACGTAAAGATCATTTTATTAAATATAAAGTCCTGAGATCTCCTTTAGCTGAGATGTCCATCAGTATAAGCAATGTGCATACATTTTATATTCTGAAAGACCTTTCTTTATGAACATTTAAGCATGGAAATCATGAGTTTCTTTTTCAGCTGTGCAACAGTCAATGATTCAAGTGTGATTTTTTTTTTAAACTGTACATTAATAACATAGTTCTGTGAGTATCTCATTGAAAAGGATTAGCTCTTAGGAGAAATGGGATTTGGATTCTTGACATTTGTTGATCAGCACAGGATGAGAAGTTAAGGACCATTGGTTAAGGTTATGGGAAATTTGGTCACTCTGTGTGTAATCCCACGTGGAAAAAATTTGTTCGGGAAGCAATTATCAGGGTTAGTTTTCTTTTTAATCTTGTCTCATTTGGGAGACTGCTGTGGTGGCAGGGATATACACATCAAATAGTCAAACTCTGTCTGTGAGGCAGACTGCCTGCCTCATGGCTCAGTGAAATCCTAAATCCCTCAATCTCTTTAAGAACAATGTTTCTTTCAGAAATGCCAGAGGCACCAAGAATAGGAATCAACATTTAGGCCCTGTTTGCTGTTGGAATAGCCCTGTCTATGATGGGGATGGAAAATGACTGTTGTTAACAATATCCTCCTCACATGACCCTTTACCACAGTGGACAAGAGAATTCCTATTACAAAGTAGACTGAAAAGGCAAGATAGTAGCATGGCTCTCTAGCCAGAACTCACCTCAGGGACCACACACATTTGTGTTTTCCATAAAACCTTGAACCTGCCAAGGATGAAAAAAAAAGATAAAAAAAGTAGAGAATTTCATATAACTAATCTATAGGATTGTCTGTCCCTTAATCTTAAACCATTGCACTCCCAAGTAAATGTAACAAAAAAAAATTAAAATACACATATGCCTACATTTTTTTCTCTTACAAATCTAGTGAAAGCATGTACAATGGAAACAATAAAAATTTTGTTTTAAAAGTTTTAAAAGATGTGCTCTTGGGGCTGTGAGTAGACTCAAAGAAACAGCCAAGAGGCAGCAGCTCAGAGCCAAACAGAACAAGGAAATGAAAGGTTTAGAGTTTTGATCAAAATTTGCAAAATGTGGTCTCTTCAACAGGTCCAGAAGTTGATCAAAAACAAGTGCTCTTGGATTTAGTGGCTAAGCTGGTTTGATAGTCTTGAGGCTGAGCTCAGTCATGGAAGAAACAGAAGAATTTTCCCCTTAATTTCTAAAGGAGCAAATTTTGGCCCAAGCAATGTCAAGAATTCATGAGCACATTGCTAACCACAATCATACTTGACCTTTTTTATAGATAGTATGGCTCCACCTCCAACATGGCCTTGGTCTGAAACTGACAATTAAAAAAAAAAGATTCTCCAAGTAATAAAACTAGGTCTTCTTGTTTAAAGAATTGGGACCTTTCCTCCCTTCAAAAGAAAATTCTTTGAAGTATAGGTTCTCATACATCTATAAAGGTTCCTAGGCTTTTGTATGGCTGTTCTTAGGTTTCAGGCAAATTTAACAATTTCTACAGCATGAATGTCTCATTGTTTCCCTAAAACCTCAGGATTAGAAAAACATATCACTTTAATTTTACTGTTTCAAGTAGTACCATGAGATTTTCAGAATGGTCAGAAAGAAGTTTTCCAAAAAGCAACAGAAAAAAGAAGGATTTTAAAAATTATTATTTTTCTTTTTAGCACAGCATGAGGGGAATTGGATAAATCTCATAAATATGGACTGATAAAGGGGGAAGGAACATGTTCTGAGTTTCTTGGCAAAGATGTCTCCTTCTGTCCTTGATGTTGTTGTTGTCAGAGTCCCAAATCCACCCCTGGAAGATCCGAAGTCATATTTGGATTAGACCAGGGAGCCACTCTCATGGTTATACTTGGGTGGCATCCTTCAGTTTTGTCTATAGAACACTTTCTTCCCCATAAGTAGAAGGTTTATGAGTTCATCTGAGTAAGTGGATTGCCTATTCTATGACTTTTCACTCAAAGAAACTCAATCCACACATTTTACAGAAGCTGGCAGTTGTCTTTCCAGTCTGCCTGGGAAAGAATGTATAGTGGCTAATATTAGGCCACCTGAACAAACAACACCCGGCTGCTCTCCCTCAAAGGTCTTTCCCAGGCTGGAAGAGGGAGGAGAGAGGAGGACTTTGTTTTCATCTTTTTCTAAGCAAAGCTGAAAAGAGTTAGCTTTCTCAAGGGAGAGGCAGACTCCAATTTAGGTCTGACTTGTGTCCTGACAATCTGTGGAGGAAGATGGGTGCTAAGTGTGGTTGTCTATCAACTGCAAGTCATCAAAGCCTCCTAAGTGAGGAAGGAAAATGTCATTTGTGGGGAACAAGTTTTGAATCGATTAGGAATTCACACACTCCCTCCCCCCCATTTTGGGTAGCTACAGAGAGAATAAGCTGGAACATTTGCCCTCAGGTATCATAGCAAGGGAAAACCTTTGGCTTTCCTTCATCCTAGTTGCATTAGGAGTAAAAGAAAAATAGCTGTAGTGGAAGAGGGAACCCTAGATGGTTGGTGGGGGGAGCTTTGAATAAGAAGCTTTCATCACCTGTTCTTCGTTCCTTTCTATCGAATCTCCTAATATGCATATCATGAAGTGCCCTACATAGCAATATGCCCAATGAGAACTCTGATTAAAACTAATTGGTACATAGGCTTGTTATTAAAATTATATGAACAGATAATAACAATAAAAATAAAAAGAATGTTTTGAATAACTATTATTATTATTACTCAAAATATCCAAACTACATGGAATTAAAAGCTTTCAAAATACAGAGATCTAGCAGAAACCAAAATCATTTGACAATAGAATGAGATTCATATTCTTCACATTATCTTACTTTCTACTAGACACTTTCAGTCAGCTTACAGATGAGCTTTTTCTTTTTTCAATTATAAAAAAGCAATCATTTTTTTCTGCTGCTACAATCATTACCAGAACATAAAATATAAAATAATCATAGTTTGGAATAACTTGTTCTAGAAATGTTTCTACACAATCTCCATTGAATAAAAGAATGAAAAAAGTGTTAATAAGAACAGTGTTTTATTGATGCCTTTTGTTTTTATATCACAATCATTTCTGAAAACATCTTTTTCTCTCTTTAAAATCAAAGAGCTTGTAACAAATAAAAGCAGTGAGGCTAAAGTATTTGATATAGTAGCTTTTACCTAAAAGATATATGCAGAATTCTGTCCTCTTGGTCTTCTACCTCCCTGTGGGGAGAATAGAAATAGGCTTAAGATAAATTAATTAGATCCTTAAGCCCCAATCCATCTTTTTTTCTTCTCTCTGAAAACCACATATTTGTATTTCCAGTACCTAGTTCAGTACCTGACACATGATTAGGTGCCTAATAAATGTTCATTGACTACTTGGACTTCAATCTTACTTTTCTTTTGCTCTCCTATTCTTTTTATTACTTGTATGTATAATCCACAACCAGTATTTAGAATACTGGTTGTGAATACAAAAAAGAAGTCCTAAAATAAAACCAAGACCAAAACCAAACTGCAAACCAAGACAAAGTAGTTGAGTTCTGGCAAAACTCTATAGAATCATAATATTAAGGGCACCAGGAGGATCAGCTAACTGAGATGAACACTAGAAACCCTGTTTGCAGCTTTTGCCATCTGGTCTATCTATATTGGACATAATACTGACATTCTCTCTAGATGGATGAAATTGGTAGCCCAGCCACTTGGGAGAGCAGTACATTAAATTGCATTTGCAGTTTCAGATAATGTTGTAAATCATTGTTAGGTCAGATGAGTTAGCTGTTTCTTATGTCCTCTGAGTAGTGCAATAGTTTAAAGAGGCTCTGATCCTGCAAATATACATCTGTTATCTATTGTAATGATGGGCATAGCTGTGGTGGAGTGAGGGCTCTTGAAAACCGTGCCCAAAACTCTTTTTGGCAAGAGTGTCTGTAAAAATAGCAAAGTAACATAAAGACTAACCTAGACAGTTAAGGAACAGACCTTTTGAATTTAAGTTTTTAACTCATCTTATGCCATCAAATACCATTGTACTTAGTATTCTTATTACTCAACTCCCCTCTCTATCAGCTGCTCTTTGTGTGAGAGACAATAGGGTATTGTTAAATTAGTACTGAACTGGGGTTTGGGAGATCTGGGTTCTAAACTCAGTTTTGTCTCCTATTAGTTTTGTAATCTTGAGTCAGTCAATTAAGCCTGTAAGCTATAAAATGGGGATAATAATACCTGCCCCACTTATTTTCTAGATTAACGTGAGAATCAAATCGAAGTTGCTAACCCTCCTATAGCTGCAGCTCCCAGGGATCTGAGTTACTTGAATGTGGTATAATGTAAACATTTGACAGAGATTTGTTCACCACTTGCCGGGTGGCTTATTGAAGGAGTGGGATAGTGCATGGTCCAAGTCCAACTCAACTTTATCAGTATTTTCTAAGATGTCACTTATGCAAGTCCTAGGCAATACACAGGTACTCCAACCTCTCCATGATCTACCTTCCTACAATTATATAACATTTTATTTTCTTGTATATATATCATCAATGTATGCACTTACTTTTGTCGTTAGAAATCTAATCCGTTGGGAGGTCCTAAAATTGAATATTGTTCTTATGCAATTGTCTACCCTTCTCATCATCTTGCCCCTTTTGCTTTATTTGGCATCCATTTAGACCTAGTTCCTTTACTGTGATCTTAAGGTTGTGTAAAAAGAAAAAAAAGCCCTACCACTGAGGTTTCCAGACATTCAGCCTATACCACTCATCTACATGATATTCTTTGGGGGGGTGGGTGGATGAGCGGATAGATCTCCCTAAGATTTAACATCTCTCAAAATACACATTCTTATCCAATGAATACATATAACTTATTAGTATCTCACCCTCCTACCCTTCCATTTTGACATTCTTCTGGTTTCTATTAGAAGTTTCTACTCGATTTGTCCTTTGTAAGCTTGAGTCACTACACCTATATGAATTCTATCCCAGAGTACATAAAAAACTGGCATATGTGATTGCTGAGCTTCTGTCAGTAATCTTTAAAAAAATCATAGATGATGGGAGAGATGCCTTAGGACAACCGAATGATGAATATCCCAATTTAAACAAAAATAAAAAAGGAAGACAGTGTAGCCTGCAGACTATAGGCCAGTAAGCTTGGATTCCTGGCAAAATTCTAGAATATATTATTAAAGGGGTAGTAAATGGACAGCTAAAAAAGAAAGAGGAGATCACAAAGTAGTCAGCATGGATTCTTCAAGAATAGGCCATGCTAGACTCATCTAATTTTTTTTAAATTGATTCCATTAATAGATAGGTAGAGGAACATTACAGATAGACTTTGCCTACCTTATATTTTAAAAATACATTTTACTGATTACTTTAATACTTCTAGTGACTTAATATTGCATAGTCACACAGAGATAGATGCTGCTTCCAATGAAAAAGAATTCATTATTCCCTGAAAAAGTCACTTTTGAGCATTTCTCATTATTTTAAAGACTTTTCCCCATCAAAATCCCTCTTTGTAACTTCAGTAGGTAACTTCTACCCTAATTCTGCTTAGAATAAATCGAATCTAGCTTTTACATGTCTTTTTAAATACCTGAAGCAAATATTATATTCTTTGGATAGCTTCAAGAGTCAGTTTTCTTTAAAAACATGAAGGCTCATCCAATAACTGGACACTAATTACCTCTTGTCTTTCTTGCCAGTGCACACAGTGGGGCCTTATAGTCCACGTCCTATTTCAACAAAATGTAATCTAAGTGAAAGGAATTTATAAAAGGTAAAATATTATACAGACATTAAAAAAATAATTTTTAAGGAGAGAAATAAGGGTCCACTTCACTTGACTGCTCTTAAAAGGTGTTATAAAAATTTGTTAAAAGGCTGTATATTAACTGTTCCTGTTTTGGATCCTGTTTCAGATCCATAATCTCATGGTGATGGATACTTTTTCATCTAGCATACATTGTAAACCTTTTCATCTTGTGTGAACTTAGTTCATGTGCTTCCATAAGTCCTTCAGAGAAGGTTTCCCCATTGCTATAGAAGACATCTTCAGTTCTACTCATATTTCATAGGTATTAAGGCTGTCCATGTGTTATTCCTCATTCTCTAGTGCTTAGCCCCAAATGCTTGTTCATGGAATGTTATATGACCAGCCCACCTCTTGTTCTACTCTTGTATATTCTTGACTATGTCTTCTGCACCATTTCTGAAGTAATTTTTGGTGGCATGCTGATATGTGCTTAAACTCACCATGAATCTTTCCCTTTCTCTTTGGGTCATCTGCTATTTTGATTAATTATGAGAATGTAATGCTAACAAGTCATATAACATTATTATGAGGGTGAAAACATGTTAATATCATAAACATTGCAACAACAACAAGCTTAGGATCATTAAAAATACTACGCAATTTCCCCCCTAAAATCCAAAGCACTCAATTCTAGATCCAGCTAAGTGTTCCTTTAAAATGCTGCCTCTTCTTATATAATATATAATATAGATGTATATTGTATATAATTGCATATTATGTATTGTATATGCACATTTAAATTTAACCATTAACATATGCATGGAAATTTTCTATCCAAGGAGGTCCTAAAACCTACTGTATGCATTATTATCCTTGTATCTTTCTCATCATCTTTCTCCTTCATTTATCATTTATTCATACTCAGTTATCAATCCTATTACCTTAAGATTCAAGTTCTTTGTAAAACTAAGATTGCCAGCCAACTATGACATATAACTCATCTCTATGATATTCTTTGAGGAATCTTTAAGACTTGACTTTTTGAAAATTCACATTTTGATCAAATTAGGACATACGGTCCCCCATTTTCTTCCCACACTTTTGACATTCTTCACATTGAAACTCATCTATGTCTACCCCCTTCTCTTTATCTATGTATATATTTATATATTTATTTATGTATATATGTATATATTTATCTATGTCTGTATTTATGTGTTCATACAGTACCTCTATATCTATATTGATAAAAACTCAAATTTTTATTAAGACTTTTAGATGACCCTATGTGTACATATATACATATATATATATATATATGCAGATACTAGATACTCCTACACATAGATATGCAAACATACACATGTATATTCTCTCATACACATATGTGCTGAGAAACTAATTGAATAAACTATGTTTCTAATCATATGAACAATATACAAGTTTCATCCACTTTATTTTTCTTGCATAAATGGTGAGTCTAATAACTTTCAAATATCATAAAATCTTTAGAAATCAGAATTAGGTTAGTGAAAAGCACAGTCAGAATTCAAACTCAAGTTCTTTGTATGACTCTAGATTCAGTTCTCATTCTGTTATTGTAGTTTCATTTTTCATAAGCATTGCCTTTGACCCTGAGAGTTTTAGGTATAAGTCTTTGAGTTAAACTTATTCTCAACTATATAGTTCCTGAGGCTCAGAGAGCCACATGAGGAGTCAGTGGTATGTAATGAATTTCCAGTGCCTGCTCTTCCAGGGGTCAGCTTGATTTGTAGCCCTCTGAGACATAGCAGCAGAAAGCAAATGAAGTATTTGCAAATGCCCTATTGAAATTTTTAATAAAACCAGCTTTGAATACATCCCATTCTCTGTCATCACCTTAGCCTTTTTTTTCTTTGTGATTATAGTACACTGCTTATGAAGGACTATAGAACTAACTAATCAAGAGTATGAGTATTAACCACAAAGAGAGGGACTACAAAGTTAAGGACATGGGACCTAGTGGGACTAAGCCAAGGTGTGAAACTTACTTTGAACCTGGGTTAGGAAGTATTCAGAGCATGCCAGTAATTCCCATTGAGATTCTTAAGATTCCTGAAATCAGAGAACTTTTCCCTTTGATGCTACCATGTGTTACTTGAACCTGAAGATTAAAAGCATTAATAGGGATGTCAGTCTTTCCACAATTGTCATTACTCCTCACCCCCACTGACTATTTTTAAAAAGAAAAGAGGAAATTTTATGTGATATGTAAGGCTACACCTTCCTTTTTTTATTTTTTGGCCAAGGAAGGGGATGTGAATCGGTAATTCTACTAACTGAGGTTTTTCTATCCAGTGCCAAATCATCAATTTCTCCTCCATCAGAAACCATGTATTTTCCATTTGCTCTGAAGAAAGGAAGTCCCCTTTCCAGATCATGACAGAGTTTCAGTCATGGACTTTGTTATTACCAATCAGATGGCAGATTTCCCCAATGAAGCAAAATAATGAAATGGTGGCAAAAAGTTAGTCTGAGGGACATGTGGACTCTAAAACTGTTTCTAGATCTTGCTGTGAGGAAAATCAGCATGTCTAGTCTGTTGAAACAGATAATGGATTAAAATCTCAAAAAACTCCCACAAGGTTCCTTTCACCTACTTCATACAGAACCAGGACATGGATATCCTCTGAGCACCAAGATCCCTGTGGTCCTGGATAACAAATGTAATTAAATCAGAAAGAAGATGTGGTTAGTTCACAAAATGAAAAAGACAATGAACACAAGTGAAATAGTCTGCTCAATTATTTGTAGACATCATTGATAATTTCCCTTCTAAAGCAGGGATGAAGCAAATTCTTCCCATTAGCAAGATGTTTAACTGCAGTATATGCAGTACATACAATACACACACACACACACATACACACACATGCTGTAAGCAGGTAAAGATTGGTGCAAGGAGGGATTACTTAATGTACTTATGTAATGATATACTCTAGAAGATAGAAAGAGGACATTGGAGAGTTCCTTCCAGATCTTCCACAAATTAAGAAGAATACACCAGGCACCCCCTTCATCATTTTCCCCCAACTGTACTCCTGTACTCCTGTACTCCAGAAACTCATCCTTCTGTGAGATGATATCAACTTTGTAACTCATACCTATTTAAAACATTATCCTCCGAACTGCCGGACATCATCTTGCCTTCCTGCTGGTTAACTTTTCCCCTGGGCTCTCCTTCATGGGTTATTTCCCCTCACTATGTTATGAGCCCCTTAAGTGTAGGAACTAATTGTCTTTTACTTTTCTTTGTTTCCTCAGCACTTAGCATAGTGTATAGCAAATAAGAGGTGCTTAATAATTGTTTATCGGTTCTGATTCTGCTAGAGAGTCTGGTGAAGAAGAAATATCTAATAATGGCTTTGCCATGTAGGTGGAGCTAGTTTTTCCCAAGTCCCTTCTGCATAGGGTTGTTCTCAATCATCCCAAAGTCCTACCTATTACAAGCTCCTTTTTCTTTAAATTTTGAAACTAACCCTGGAACTAACTGATCCAAAGTCTTAAGGTTTGAGCCAGTGATGTCGCTTCTTGTGGCCCAAGTACAAAAGCCAGCATAAGAGTAAGGAGCTTCTTTCTTGAGCTTGACACAAGCTACAATCTGGCCCATGAAGAGAAAGAGAGGTGATGGACCCATGAATCAGTACTGCATCCTTACTGAATAATCTCTCCATGCAATGCTTGGATAAACCACATTTTGTGAAATGTTAGATGGTCTGTGAATGTCAGATTGGCCTGAGTTAAGTCTGGCTTATTAGAGAGGCTAGTTATTCTAACCATTTTACAAGACATTAGATAGATGAAGAAATTGTGGCCCTGAACAGTCAAGTGCTTATCCAGAGTTACATAAAAATAAAATGCCACCAGGTTTCCAGCCCAGATCTTCCAAATCCAGGTCCATCACTATCCTTTATCACAATGCCTTGATTAATCATGTAAGACACTAAACAAGCAAGTTTCTCTATACATGGACATACATAGTGTGTGGCTCATAGTATAGACACTATGTCATTATTGAATGATTGAAAATCTATACACCTTAGGAGTCTTTTTTTACTGAATATTTTGTATGGGGAACAAAACTGTCTCCTTCTCCCTTTTAAATAATTTTTGCTTTTTTTTTATTTAAAAAAATAGAACAGAACACTCTTTGTACATGTTTTTATTAAAAAGCAAACCAAAACAATAACAACAACAATGGCAAAAAGGAAGAGAACCCCAAGACTCCATGGAGGTATAATTCTCCTTAAGTTATTTTACTGGGGAAAAAAAGGAGGCGGTATGGAAAGAAGAAAAGAAATTTTTTTCTCAAAAAGAGATTTTGTGGCTTTTGGCACTGTTAATAATTTGTGTGGAAAAATAATGTTTTCTTGTGTGTTTAATCCTGTGCCAAGGCAGCTGCTGGTGCAGTAGCGCTCTGTAACAAATTAGAGGGCAGTTAAAGCGAGATTTTCCACAATCCAGAACAAAGCCAGGCCAGTTAGCACGAGGACAGCTTGTCCTTGTTGGTAATGTGCTTAAAAACTTGCTGCACATAATTTGAAACAGCTTTTGTGTGAGGATGCCTGGCTCCAGTTTCTGAGGTTGAAGTAGAAATTCAAATGAAATGGAAGGAGCTGCTTATGTGGATGACAAGTTAGGTGCTGACATCTCCTGCTCTGGCTACAAAGATAATTTTTCTTCATCCTTGATATTGATATGAAAGTTAATTCCTTCTCAATATTAAAATATTTAATGGATGACAGCTGGCTGGAATCTGAGGCTCTCATTGCTCCACACTCGACTGAAGGAAAACTCTCAATAACAGCATGGCAGCTCTCACACTCTAACCAATTATTTAAAGATGTATTACCTTTGCTGGTAAAGAAACAGATGTTAAAAAAGAGCCAGTGCTTCTTTAAAGGTTGATCTGAATCTCAAGAGTTTTAATCAATGTAACATTTCATTTCACTGAGATTCAACTAAATGGGAAGCCTTTGGTGAAATGCATTGGAAAGACGGATGTATGGTTGAGTCCAAATACCTTTCAGGGCCTAGAATTTAGAGCGTTCATTTGTAACTTTAAAAGGCTGCTGAGAATTAACTCTAGGTAGAAGAGAAAAATAGAAGAAAGGAGACTTCAAGTTTGAGTTTTTGCCTAGTGAGACACAATCTGGGCGTATTTGCAATATGATGAGCTCACCTAGCACTCTGAGGACTAAATATTAATGAAGATGGGAATTCAGATTGAAAATACAAATCCGCCAGAGTTCTGTTGCAATCCCCATAGGACCACTGATGCTCTCATTAATAGGATTTCACATGATATAGTTATAGCTATCCTGGCAAGTACTAATGAAAGACATTAATGGAGAGAGAGGCCTTGTAGAAATTCAGCAGACACAATAATATTCAATCAGGGCACAGAAGGGGACAAAATGAAACAGATGGCTGAAAAAAAAAGGAAAGGGCCATTTTTGAAAGCAGAAAGGCTTCATTCTTCATTCATTTGAACAGAAGCTTTACCTGTGTGAGGCAAATAGAACCACGTATAAAATGAGAACTTAACTTCATTTGAGGGTTTAAAAGATGCCATATACTTGAATTGTCTCACTTCTGTTTTTCTCACTAAATTCACCAGTTGTTTTGGCAGGTATAGATGCAAATGTTTATCTGTCTGAATTTTTTTTTTGAGTTGTAGAAAGATGAATTAGGCTCGATTTTATGGAAAAAACCTGCTCAAATTTGGGCACCCACAACGGGAATGGGATGTCTCTGGAGGTCCTATAGGTAGGAGGCTCCCTTACATTAGATAGATTTGAAAAAAGCATTGAAGCATATTATCTGGAGAAGATCCTTGATTGGGTAAAGAGAAATAGTCCAATATGATAGAGAAATGCAGATTTGGAGGGACTTGGCTTTAAATCCTGCCATTGGCTCTGAATGGCCATGTGACTATGGGCCATCCATGTGTATATCTGAGCCTTAGTTTCCCCATCTGTAACATGAGGATAAGAATACTTTGCAATACTTTCATGGAATTATTGGGAGGATCAAATGAAATAATGCATGTAATATTCTTCACAAACCTTAGAGTGTTATGTAAATGCTAGATATTAAAATATGAGTTGGATTTGATGGTTGTTGAAGTCCCTTTAGAATCTAATATTTTCTGACTGTGATTCTGAGAAATGATTTGATTAGGGAATTTAGGATTAGAAATCCTTCTGAAGCACACCCTTACACGTAGACAAAATAAGAGCCCCCTACCTGGAATGATTTGAAGGGTACTAAAGGGCCCATTTTTCCATAATTACACCCTTCAGGCCTGTCACAGTACCTGTGGTTCCAAGTATTAGTGACTTTTCAAGACCCTTCTAAAAGAGACATATGCATTTTAATAAGGTAGAGACATCATAACATTTGGAAAAGATAATATATTAGTTCTATATTCTAACAGGGATAAGTTTATAGCTAAAACCTATTACGACTATAGATGTCTAATTGAGAGCATTGCCAAGTAATATAAAACAGGGTGCTGATGCAATGAGATAGAGGATGGCTAAATTTTAATTAGAGAGAGAAGAGGAGAAAAAATAACAGGGCTACCTACACAAGGCAGAACTGCTACTAGGCTTGGGCAAGGTAAGGAAGCCATTCCAGTCTTGTGGTCTTGTTGGGTTTTATTCTGTAATCTCGCAACTAACGAGTTGTTCATCAACAAACAGGGCATAATTTTCAAAACTTGGCCAGTATGTACAAATACTGTATCTTGACTTTGGCATGGAGTACTATTTCAGCATCATTATTTAGCAATCACGAGGCAAAAAGACACTTGGGAAGAGGATATGTAGAGGCATCTAGGTGGTACAATGGATAGAGTGTTGGACCTGGAATTAGGAAGACCTGTGTTCAAATCCAACCTCAGTGTGAGCTTGCCTGCCTCAATTTTCTCATCTGTAAAATGGGGATGTGAATTGCACCTACATCACAGGATTGTTATGAGGATAACATGAGATAATATTTGTGAAGTGCTTTGCAAACTTTATGGCGTTATGTAAGCATTAGCTATTTTGATTTAGAGAAAAGCTATTTGTCTTCCCCTAAACCTCAGTTTCTCATCTGTCAAACAAGGGGATTGGACCAGATGATGCCAAAATTCTTTTTAGTCCCAGCCTTCTAAAATCTATCTCCAATATGTGGAAAAACACTGTAGAAAAACTTTGCCTACTTCTGTTTTTTTGCCTAGGGCTAGTCCTATTTTTAGAGAAAACTTTTTAGAGCAAGATTGTTAATAGGTTCGTAGATTCAGAGCTGGAAGGCACCTCAGAGGCCATCTAGTCTAATTGTTACATTTTGTAGATGAAGAGTCTAAAACTCAGAAATATTAAGTGGTTGTCCAAGGTCACCCAGGTAAGTAGATGTTAAAGATACGATTTGAACCCAAGTCTCTCACTTTAGAGCTAATAGCATATTATCTCATGATTTCTGATGAGTTGGAAACAGTTGATGAGGATATAATCCAAAAATATTTCCCCTCACTTTCTCCAAGTTGAGAATTATCAAGCTGGAAGGGACCTTAGAAATCTAAAGTCCCAACTAGGACTGCGTCTTCTGACCTCTCATCTAGAGTTCTTGAAGAACTTTAACCTCAACTCTCCCCAAAAGGCTCAGCTTTGATTGGAGGTATATTTGAAGTGATCATTTTACACAAACCATTTTCATTATGTTTACAGAGAAATGGAAGAAATAATAAGTTGGTAGGGAAAAAAGTTTCATCTCAGAATATATATATATATATATATTTACATAAAATATATTTCTATGGGATATAGTAATTTTGTAGATAGAGTTGGACAGCTAGATGACACAGTAATGGTGATCTGAAGTCAAGAACACCTGAGTTCAAATCCAGCCTCAGATACTTTCTAGCTGTGTGACCCTGGATAAGTCACCCTGTTTTCCTCAATTTCCTCATCTATAAAATAAAACCCATCCAGTGTCTTTGCCACTAAGAGATAGAGTTAGTTTTTTCACCCTCAGGAAAAGACACCCATGGCTCTTCTCACAGGTGAATAACGACTGGTGATGCATAACTACCAGGTAGTGACTTTACCTTCATCAGTCATACATCACCAATCATCCTGATCTATTCTTGCCACTGGACTCCAATTAGTCTGGACTGGAAAGTGAAGCCAATGACTTTGCACACCCCTGCCTCGCTTAAAATCAATTTGCTTGCAAGTCAAGACTGATGTTATTGGTCCTCTGGGAGAACAAAGGACAAGCAACAACAACAAACAAAAGCACATCAAGGAACACTTTAAATACTAGTTTAAAAACATCTATATATGCAAAATTAGCAAAAGAAATTAGGATTGGGGCAGCTAGGTGGTGCAGTGGATAGAGCATGAGCCCTGAAGTCAGGAGAACCTGAGTTCAAATCTGCCCTTAATACTTAATACGTCTTAGCTGTGTGACCATGGGCAAGTCACTTAACCACAATTGCCTCAGGGGAAAAAAAAGAAAGAAAATAAATAAATCCGATGAGGCATTCTTTGATCTCTACCACTCAGCTGAAAGATATTATATTTCATTTTCCTCTTCTCTTACCACCATTCCCTTAAGTTAGCAACTACTTGAGATCAATGCATGTTCTAGTTTTTATTTTTGTATCTTAATTTTCTGCCTCATCCCTTCCCCCCTCTCTTCTCCTCTCTTTCCTGCCTCTTCCTTTCCATCTTTCCTTTCCTCTTCTTTTTTTCTCTTCCCCTTCCTCTCTTCACTCCCCTTTTTTTTTCTCCTCTTCACCTTCTGCTGATTCTTCTGCACCTAAATTTGTTGATATCTTAACTCTCAGAAAAAAAGGATAATGTGGGGAGGGACATTGCCAGGATCAAGTTACTAATGGCTCAGTATTCTAGGTTCACTTTTATTTCTCGGGCTCTGTTCACTTCACTTGGTACACCATGGCAGAAACATTGAAGATTCTTCAGTTTCTTCACTAGAAAAAAAATAAAAATAAAAAAGTTCCTTCAAATATATGCATATGTTTTTTCCTCATAAAGGGTGAGATCATGTTCCCATGTGGATGATTTAACTTTGCTCCATTTCATTATTGCCATCAACAAACCATTGATCCTGACCAAACCTCTCACAAATACATAAGGTTGGTTCTAATAACATGGATGGAGAGATGGCTCAAAGACACCCATCATTGCTAGTATAGAAAGAACCCGAAGTCTGGAGGGTGAACCTTAGAGATCTAAGAATTAGAATCTGAAAGAAGAATGTGTTCCCTCAGGAGAGCATGCAGAGGAAAGGATGATAATAATGATAATACCATCTACCTATTATCTTTCTTTCTATCTAGATATAGATGTAACACTTTAAGATTTACAAAACACTTTACAATGTCACATTTGATTGTCATATTAATGTTGGGAGGTAGGTACTATTTTTATACCCATCTTAGAGATAAGGAAACTGAGGCAGACAGAAGTTAAGTGACTTGCTTAGGGCTAGATAGCTAATAAATATCTGAGCTGGATTTGAATGCAGATGTTCCTAACTCTAGGTCCAGGATTACATCTATTATATCACTTAGCTGTCTCTACAGTGAAGGGTCTTAAGGCCATGCCATATAACCATCAGTTGAAAGAAAAAGGAATGTTTTGCCTTCAGAAATCTTACAGGGGACATTATGACTTTAAGTATTTGGAGAGTTATATAGAATAATAGCTGACATTTATGTACCACTTTAAGGTATGCAGAAATCTATACACAGAGACTCAATTTCATTTTATCTTCACAGCAAGTGGGCTCAGTAAAGTACATACTATAGTCATCATTATGTTCATTTTATTTTTGAGATAACTCAGGTTCAGAGATAGTTACTGATTTAAAGGCCAAAGCTCTTTCCAGTACATGACACAACCTTTACCTCCGGATTCATCTTGTATTTCTTGGCTCCAAAAGACAGAATCAGCAACAAATGGTGGGATTTAAATAAATATTAAGAAAAATTTTGTAATAATGAGAGCTTCTAAAAAGTGGAATGGGATTTCTTAGGAAGTAGGTTCTTCCTTATCACAGGTCTTCAGATCATAAGATGAATGGCTGGCTATATATTGGAGACAAAGGGAGTTTACTATATGAACAATTTGACCTGTAGCTACTCTCTTTTGTCCTTTGCATCTGAGATTATTAAATTTATTGTAGGTGGCCAATACATTAGGAGTCTTTTTACTAATGATGATGATAACTAACATTAATATAGTGCTTTAAAATTTGTAAATCATTTCATAAATATTATCTCATTTTATCCTTATAACCACCCTAGGAAGTAGATGCTATTATTTTCCTTTTTTTACATGAGAAAATTGAGGCAAACGGTGTGAAATAACTTGTCTAGGGTTACACAGTTAGTAGATGCCTGAGGCAGGATTTGAATTTGGGTTTTCCTAATTTCAAATCCAAGGCTATATCCATTATCCTTCCTAACTGTTTTTTTCCCCCATTTTTTCTTAAACACATGAACAAAAAATTCTAGCACTTTTGTATCATAAAGTACCATTGTACTTTGTGCATTTGGAGAAAGGAAGTAGAGCAATACTGTCCATTGCTTCATTCCTATACAGTGAAATCCCAATAGAAGAAGTATTCATTTGTTCCTCACTTATCTGAAGTTTAGAGCACTTCCCCTAACCCTTTTATTCTAGAGCAAAAATCAGGAAAATGTATGTACTGTGAAGTATACGGCAGAGGCTCATACACAAATATATGATTTAATGTGTGTATCTGTGTGTGTGTATCAACTTTTCTAAGTTCCTTGAAATTCCAGGTTCTCTGAATTTTTTGCTTTTTTTTTTCAATTGGAGAAGTTACTTACTCATTAGCCCCCTAAGAATACCTCAAAGCCATACCTAGACCCTTGGTAAAGTCAGTTGTAGAAAAGAATAGGAAGACTGTCCAAGAAGGAGTGGTGGAGAGGTTTCTAGGGGAAGCAAGCATGGGGGTGGTGGTTTTGGGGGGAGTAGTGTTTCCTTCCTTTCCATGTCATCACCTTGGGGGAGAGCCACATTGGCTCTGAGGTGGTTACAGCTCTAAATGTCTTCCATGTGCCCTTTTGAGAAGTAAAAAATCTAACCAGAAAGAGATTTGAAAAATTGGAAAATCAATAGCTTCAGTGGACCTTAGATACCATCTAAACTAATACCCTAATTTGACAGCCAAAGAAACTGAGGCTTGGAGAAGCTATGTGAATGTCTTGGAGTTTTATAACCAGTTAGTAAGAGAGTTGGCAGATTTTCTGTTAATTTTGCTAAGGTATGACTGAGTATGTAAGTGTTTCAGAGAAGCAAAAAAGAAAAAAAATAATTACTTTGTCCAACTTTGCCCAGAAAACCTGCCAGCAACAGAGCTCAACTGGGCCAAGGATTTCCTCTCAGTCCATTACTCTCCTCTCAGCCTATGTATCATGCTACATTATGGTTTTAAATCAGTTTGGAGCTAGGGTACACTGAATCTTGTGTTTTGTTTTATTTTGAAATTATCCTTCATACATAGAAATATAGATTTAGAGCTTGGATAGATGTCTGAATCCATCTAGTACCACCCTTTCATTTCCACAGATGAGGAAACTAAGGCCTTTATTTGAACATAAGGGAAAAAGGAACTAGGGAATAGACCCTCAACCAAGAGGAGGATGGTTATAAATCTTTTCTTTATTTTTTTCTCTTTAAATCCTTGTTCTCTTGAGCTTACTAATTTGAAACCTATTGCTAATGGCTTTTTTCTCTTCTATGATGTGGGGAGGGGGTAAGGGAGGATTATTATGTGGTCATGCTGCCTTTGTAACAGGGCATGCATTATGGGAAGGTCCCACTGAGTTTATTATTAATACTGTATATAACAAGGGGGGTGAAGGAAATCCACATAGACCCCTGGTTCTTTGTTCTCTGATTTCTCCATTGTTTGTTGTGGTGTACTGCTGCCTGACCTTATGTGAATGCCAAATGCACGTCCCCCTTCTTCGGATTTCACACTGGAACTATAAATCGCTTTTCCGTTTATAAATAAAATAAAATGTGGGATAATATGGAACTCGAGAGAGCACATTGTCTGAAACACTTGGATCTCATTTTCAGCACAGATGCGCCAAGGCATTTTGGCAAACCATGAATTGTTCTGAATGTCAGGGCTGTTCACAGCCCCCTGGGTACAGGTGGGTTAGGTATTTTGCTGAAGTTGGCTTTGGAGCACTGGAAAAAGGGGAATTGCTGAGTGCTCTAAGGTTTCTTCCCCAAAGCACTGCTTTCTAGTCAGACAGTTCAGTTTAACCACTGGGGCTGAATTGAAATAACACTAGCTGGCCTCCACTACTGAGCAGCTCCCCTTTTGAAATAAAAAAAAAATGCTGCATAGCATCAGATTTAAATAGTATAAAATGTAATTGTAGGAAACATGGAGTGATATAAGACATACACTTATATCAGCTCCTCACGTAGAGTTCTAATGAAAAAAAATTAAAGAAAACTTTTTCATTTCAGGAATTGCCTTCCTAATCATGAATGTTCCCCTTTTTTGGAAAATGCCAGACATCTTCTCAAGACTAAGGTCCGCCCCATATAGGCTGCTTTATATTTGTTTTTCCAATTATTTTGTGAGACTCTGTGATTTATTTCGATGTGGATAGTCAAGACTAACCATGGAGAAAACTGGTCCTTCCCTCTGATGGCTGGAGCAGTGCTGTTCTCTTAAACATCTGCTTTGTCTACTCCCCTTCTCCCTGTTCTTTCAATAAGAGTTTTAACTAGTCACTTTTTTTTTTTTTTTTTTTTTTTTTTTTTTTGCTCGGAGCCAACAAAACATGCCCTCAAACTAAACTTTAAAGAAACAAATTCAGTTCTTAGGGAGGGGAGGGGTGTGTGTCAGACTATGACTGCACATCAGGAAGACCATGAAGACCTCAAGTCTTCTGTTGCTGGTGGTGGGAGCAGGGTGCGGCCAGAATAGGTAGGAACTCACTGGTGCCTTTCCCTTTTAACTAATTATTCTAGCTAAGGAGTTAGTCCTGTTGTTGCTAAGCTGCTAAGGCACCATAACTGCTGCCAGCCCCTTTTAAATACCGAGACCCTGGTCATGCTGCCCTGGTTATAGGTCTGCTTCCAGTCAGTTCTGTAGGTCTGGCGTTAGTTCCCAATACGGGAGTATCTTTTCCCTAATATCCCTGTTTCTGATACCATATGTGAACCACATTCTCTCAGATTTATAGTTGTAAGTGGATCTCTGTTTTCCCATTTCCACACTCTGATCAACTTTCATTGGTATGTTCTCATAAATTAACATTTAACAATCAGCTCTCTGATTAAAAAAACACATATGACACATTTTTAAATTTAATCTGTATTATTAACAGATATTCCATCACTTAAATCTAAATAATCAATAAAACAAAAATTTAACAATAGACTTTTGTAAGTCTGTTCAAGTTGGCTCTAGTTACCCATTTCAAAAGGCATTTGACTTTGTAGGATGAGTAGCCTTCCTTTGGCACTTTAAAGTTTGCAAAGAACTTCATGTGTATTATTCAATTTGAGCCTCATAACAACCTTGTGAGATAAATGCTATTATTTATGCCTATTTTTTTGATGAAAAAACTGAGGCACAGAGAAGTGAAATGGATTACCTTAGAGTCACTAGTAAGTGTCTGAGGCAGAATTTGAATGTGGTGAAGTGATCTTCCTGCTAGGGAAGATCATTGTAGTTGAGTCAGTCCATCAATAGAAAATATTGTTCAGAAGCAGCTAAGGTGTCCTGGCTTAAGACCCAGAAATCCTGGGTTTGACTAGTGTCCCTGTCAATGATTAGGTATGGGATCATGAGCAAATCAATCTTTTCATCTATGAAATAGGGATGATAATGCCTAAGATAACTTGATTGTGGGAGTTGGTCTGAGGAACAAAATTAAAGCCTAGAAAGGGCAATGACTTTTTCCTGGTCAAATGCTATGTCCCCATAAGCACTATGCTATGTAGGTCCTGGAAATCCAATCATGTCTGACTTGCACTCCTCAGTTATTCTACTGTTTGGGCCTATTGCCAACCTACTCACTGACATTATGGCTTTGAACATAAAAGAAAGGGGCCATATCTTATTTATCTTTATAATTCCCTCACTTCCTGGCATGGTGTTTTGTATGTAAGTTAAGTATCCAGTGTAATAAGCCTGTTGAATGTGAGTGCCTTACTAATGGGAAGGGGGAGGAGAGTCACTTCTACCTTTCCCTTAATTCAATATAATGATGAGAGGCTTCATAGCATCATTGATAAATGCCTGGTCTTAGAGACTCAAAGACCTATGTTTAATTCTCCACTTCGAAAACCCTAAATATCTGCATCAAAATTTCCTTTCCTAAGCTGTCTGTGGGAGTTCAAAATAATGCTTCTATCATGGCAGCTAGTAGATAGACAGTTAGCTTTGAAGTCAGGAGATCTGGGTTTAAATTTTATTTCAGACATATTTTAATTATGTCTGCAAGCACAACCTCTCAATGCCCCAGCCTTCTCTAGATGCCTTCTTCTTAAATTGTTTCATAGCTGAATATGGAGATCATAAAATTATGATTTATTATCAATAAATGTTTGATTTGTATACCTATTTTATATACCTACATCTATACCTACATACCCAGGGTCATATCAAAATTTTTCAAGTGAAAAGGAGTTGTGAATGGAAAAAGTTTAAGAAGTTCTGCTCTTAATGTATTGATCTTTATTTGTAGAAGTTATATCCACACCAGGAATTCCCAAACCTGATGAAATCACACACTTGAAGTTTTCCTCCTTCCAAGAAAAACATTGTATTTTATAACACAGTGACACCCAAGGAAAAAAAAATGCTACTCCTACTCACACTTTAGGAAAGGAAGAGCATGTTTTCTAGATTGCATACTGATATTTCTACCCCCTGAAGTGAAGAGAATAAAAATGTAATGACAAAGTATATCTGGCATGTTAACTGGGTGTTGGTTCATGGAAGATGGAGTTGGAGGAGAGAGAAAAATTACTGAAAATCAAGGGAAGCAAATAATTGCTCACAGAAGAGTAGAAGATATTATCCTGACAATTCCTTCCCCATACTGTATGCGTCACGTCCTGCATTTGTGATATAGCACAGGGAGTCATCACTAACAATGAATAACATTATTGGGATGACAGCAGTTTAAGTGCTAAAGAAATCTGAGGTCTGACAAACCCGGCAGACAGAGGCGACACAAAATATGTATAATGCATCACCATGGCCAGGGTTGTGTCTATAGTGGTTAAGATACCAGTACTGATTGAGATGCTTATCTGTCATTTGATTTTGTCTTATGGTTTAAATCTCTCTAATGTTGAAAGCTGGCAGGGGAGGGGGGGGGGAGGCCAGAATTAATTTGCTCTGATTGATGATGCATGGAGGGGTTTTGGTCTGCTTCTCATGTAAATGTAAAGAATAAACTTCCCTCGGTTTTATTGCCTTCATTGTCAGAGAGTGCCCTGGATAGAGAGTTACAAGAATACTGAGGGGAAAAAAAAGGAAATGAACATGTAGAAGGTTGAAAGATGCTGTTATCACATCTCCAGTTTAAGAAAATATTCCTATTTTCTCATCTTTTGGCAACTCAGTCCTTTTATGATTTTTTTTCTATATTGGTAACAACTGTTCAGTAATTTATGATAATATCCAAGTGTTGTAGTGGTGGCTCTGCCACTAACTAGCTGTGGAAATGTGAAGTCATTGCTTTTTTTTGGATCTTGGTTTCCCCTTCTGTAAAGTAAGGGGGTTATGCTGTATCAGGGGTTCTTAATCTTTATGTATCACGGACCCTCTCAGTCATATATGAAATCTGTGAATCCATTTTCAGAATAATATTTTTAAATGAACAAAATAAAATACTTAGGATTATAAAAGAAACTATATTGAAGCACAGTTATCAAGATATTAAAAAAATTAATGAACCCCAAATTAGGAGTCTCTAAATGAGATGATCTTTTAATTCTAAAATTTGATTACTTTGAGAATTAGGGAATAATAATCCTATTCTACCTTACTGTGAGTAGTAATATCTAGGTCTGGGTGCCATGTTTTAGGAAGGAAACAGATCTGCTGGAAAGTTTCCAGAAAAGGGTAATTAGCAAGGCAGAGGGACTTGAGAGTCTGCTGTTTGGTGATAAGTTGAAGGAACTGTGGATGTTTATTCTGAAGAAGATAAAATTCAGAGAAGACACAATAGCTGTTTTCAAGGAAAGCTATGTTATAGAAGAGAGATGAAACTAGTTCTGACTGATTCTATAGAGTAGAACTTAGAGTAATAGGTAAAAGAGAGAAAAAAAGGAAATTTAGGCTTAATGTGAAAAACAGGGATATCTAGAATGGTTGCTTTAGGTGCAGGAGGTTGTACCTAATTGGAATTCTTCAAGCAAAACCTACCTATGCATTTATTATAGGAAGCTCCATGATAGACATAGATTGGATTAAATAACCACTGAAGTTACAATTTTGAATTTCTATAGTTCCATGAGTTTTAAACATCATTTTCAGATAATGAGTTGCTCTACACAAGTAGATTTTCCAAAAAACCAAATTTTAAACTCCTAGTTCCCAAATATTATAGGTATAATTATTTGGGATGGATTGTCTTGCATTTAAAATATCCTATAATATTTAGTATATACTTAATTTATATACTCATACATTCTCTCTTCCCATAGAATGTAAGCTGCTGGAAGGACAGATTCTTTTATTTTTGTACTATATCCTTGATGCCTAACACAGTGCCTATCACCTTATATGGTTAATGCATTTTCTTAATTAAACATTGAAATGAAAACTTTCTAAAATTCAAGGTCTATTTCCTTGCCCCATTAATAGAATACTAATCATGGTTTGACATTTTCTTAATGATTGAGGTAATCACTAAGAACACCAACTGCTGTCAGGAGAGGCAACAAAATATAGTGGGGAAAAAAGCTAGATTTGTTATCAGAAGATTTGCTTTCAAATTCCAGCTTCTACTCTTACCAACTGAGCAACCACAAGTGAATCACTTAGTTTGATAGTCTCAGTTTCTTCATCTGTCAAATGTGATTATATTTTTTTGTATTTTGTAGCCTAAGGGGTTTTTGTGGGAGAGAACACTTTGTAAACCTAAGAGTGCTATGTAAATGTAATTTTTTATTGAAGCTTCTATCTGTTTCAGTATGTAAAAAACTGGGCTTGGAATAAGTTATGGAATATGAATGTAATGGAATATTTATTGTTCTAAAAGAAATGATCAGCAGGATGATTTCAAAAAGGCCTGGAGAGACTTAAATGAATTAATGCTAAATGTAGTGAGTAGAACCAAGAGAATTGTACATGGCAACAAGATTATGTGATGATCAACTGTGATGGACTTGGCTCTTCTCAACAGTGAGATGATTCAGGCCAATTCCAATAGAAGCATTCAGAAAGAGGAATTTGGAAACTGAATATGGATCACAACGTAGTATTTTTACCTTTTGTTGTTGGTTTTTACTTTCTTATTTTTTTTTTCTTTTTTGATTTGATTTTTCTTGCATAGCATTATTAATGTGGAAATATATTTGGAAGAATTGCACATATTTAATCTATATTGGATTACTTGCTGTCTAGGGGTGGAGAGAAGGAAGGGAGGAAAATTTGGAACACAGGGCTCTGCAAGGGTGAATGTTGAAAACTATCTTTGTGTGTATTTTGAAAATTGAACAGCTATTATTACAACAAAAAAGAAAAGAAAATTGGGCCTGGAATTAGGAAGATCTGAGTTCAAATAGACACTTATTAGCTCTGTGCCTTTGTGCAAGTTACTTAACTTTTATATAATTGCCTGTAAATTTGTAAAATGGAGATAATAGTAGCACCTAGCTTCTAAAATTAGTGAAAGTGTAAAAAGGCATAACATTTATAGAGTACCTTGCAAATTTTAAAGCCTTATATGGATACTAAAATCATCATCATCATATTTATTATTATTATTGTTCTATAGTAGGATTATGGCTATCATATCTTCTCTTAATCTCCTTAAGCTTAAGTTTAACCCAGTTTCTTCAACTGATTCTCCTGTGACATTAAATGTAACACCTTTGCCATGTTCATTGTTGTCTCTGGATCTTCTACAGATGATCATTGTCCTCTCTTGAAGTGTCCTCCGAGAACTAAATGTAATAAATTAGATGTTTTGAAATTGGGAAGCGAATAATGGGGCTTCCTTTTTCTTTCTCAAAGTCTCTCTTTAGAAAACCTAAAGTCTGGGGCAGCTAGGTGGTGCAGTGGACAGAGCACCAGCCCTGAAGTCAGGAGGACCTGAGTTCAAATTTGACCTCAGACATTTAACACTTCCTAGCTGTGTGACCTTGGGCAAGTCACTTAACCTCAATTGTCTCAGGAAAAAAAAAAGGCCTAAGGTCAAAATGCAATCTAATCCATTAGCCCATAAATAAAAGCTGCTCTTGAGAAACAACTATGTAGCTACAAGAGGGTTTAAAGATAAAAAAAAAAAAAAAAAAGTCCCAATGATGTAGAAACAGGGTGAATCTGTACTACATTACTATCTTATTTTTTTCTCTCTCTCCACTTACACAAGAGAGGCAGAGAGGTGCTGGTACCCCAGCTGTTCACCCTAGTGAGCAACAGCTGCTGGAAAGTGAGCCTTGTGAAATGTTGGCAGTTGCATCTTTAAAAAAAATCCAAGAGAATTAAGTGCAAAAGTTACTTGAGTGCAATGATAGGTTACAAATTTAAACCCACAAGAGTCAGGAAATGCAGAACGGAAGGTCCTAGGAGAGACATTAACTTTGCCACATTTTATGGCCTTCTAGAAAGCTATGCATTTAATAGCCTAACTTGTAATCACAAACATCAAGGGAAATGCTCTAAGAGGAACTCTGGCTTCAGTTTTCCTAACTTTAGGGAAGGTGGGGAATGGAGATGCTCTAACTTTAATAAAGGGTGGACATATTTCCCAACTCATTTGGGAATTTAATCAATCAATCAACAGCTGCATTCTCATCTTCCATGCATACTTTTCCATCCTTAATGAGGACAGCAGACACTTGTGAGGGTAAAGTTCTAAAGAAGGAAAGGAAAGATGATTGATTATTTTCTCATTTGTGTTGGTGAGGAAATGTTTTCCCTTTAGAATATGACAATAGAGGAAAGATTTTAATCACATATTTTCAATGAATCCAGGACCCCATAAATGACAATATCCCCTTCTCTGATGCAAGTCACAATTCATTCATGCATTCTTATTCTGTGTAATTCTAATCCCATGTCTTTGTAATATAATTTTTCATGTAGAGTTTTGGTTAGTTGTTTTTTTGTGCTTCAGGAGGATCCAAAAGACACCAATATGTTGGGATCAAGATACAATATGTCCATCTATGGCTGATCAGAGCTCAGAAAGCTCTATGACAGGTTGGGCACAAATAATCCACATGAACATTTAGAGTAGAGATGTCTCTAAATTTGTGCATTGCACATTTTTTTTTTTTGAGCTGCTATAACTCTGCTCTGCTCATAGAGCATAAAGATAACTGTGATGTGGGTCCATGCTGCTGGACAGTCCAGGCCAGTGTCTCCCAAGTCTCACAATCAATTCCCAGTTTCTCCAAAGAGACCTTGAGAGAAGATGTGGAGATGAGTAACTTCAGCAATGAGAAGAAGCATGGAGTAACACACAAGAGGCTAGCCTCCAAGTCAGAGTTAGGTTCAAATTCTAATGCTGACACATATTAGCTCTTTGATACAGAGGAATTTACTTAATCTCTTAGTGCCTCAGGCAGTTCTCTAAGGATATAAATTGTGAATCAGTTGTGAATCTACACAATTAATGAACTCGAAGAACTAGATTAAAAGAAAATTCAGATGAGTGCTACCTTTTAATATAAATATTCAATGTTTTTTTTTTTTTTTATATCAGCTAAATTTCCCCTGAGGGCCATCCCTTATACCAAATAAAATTTTTAGGAAAGAAAAAAAGGAGAAAAAAAGAAAAAAATAAACAAAGTCAAAATGTATATTAAAAAAAATCAGAAAAATGACATTGAGAATTCTTTGATATTTTGATCATCAAGATGTCTCCTTCCAAAGATACATATTGTAATTCATCTACAACTTATCATTTCATCTTCAACAAACTCTGAACCAAGATAACATAATGCTTTGCAGACCTTAAAGTACTTTATTGTGGTTATTGTTATTCAATTGTTTTGGCTGTGAATGACAAAAAAAAGTAGGATTTTTTTTGGCAAAGACATTGAAATGATTTATCACTTCTTTTCTCCATCTCATTTTACAGATGTGAAACTGAGGCAATCAGGGCTAAATGACTTGTTCAGGATCACATAAGTGTCTGAAACTAGATTTGAATTCACAAAATCTTGTTGATTCCATGCTCAGTGCTCTATCCAAGATGCTACCTAGTTATTATTACCCCATTCACCAAGTAGAGACCATAGTGTTTCATAATTTGCAACCATGCAGCTATTGCTGGGAGAGTATTGATATTAAAAATGTAAGCCTTTATTGCAGGCAGAAGGCTTAAAACATTAAAAATCCTACAATTTCTCAAAAGCAATCTAGCCCATTATTGCTCTTTTATTTAATTTTAGATATAAATCATTGTTTATTAGTGACATTTTCACTGATATACCAGCTATAGGGGTTGCCCATCCAACTTCATATACATAATATAAGATTATTGGGAGGGAGGGGAAGGGAGAAGGGAATAAGCATTTTAAAATACCTACTATTTGCCAGAAATCATGCTAAATGCTTTACAAATATCTATCTTATTTGATTCTCACAGTAATCTTGTGAAGAAGTTGCAATTATCACTCCCATTTCACAGTTGGGGAAATTAAGGCAGTTAAATGATTTGTCCAGAATCTGAGGTTGGATTTGAACTCAGGTCTTCTAGAATCCAGACCTAATAATCTATCTGTTCTGCCTGTTGTTATATAGAGACTATCTTTTTTTTTTTTTTTAGTCTTTGTTTTCAAAGTACCTAACCCATTATAATCATTTAATAAATAATTGTGGGATCAAATTTCCTTAAATAATAGGCATTTTTCTACTACTGGATTGTTCCTGTTTAGATAATTAGGCTAAACACTTTTGAACAATTAAATATCTCATTTAGGAAGCTCTGAAATATTCAGATACTTGATGTACTCAGCATAATATTTTATGCAAACAGAAACATCTGGAGGATTTCACCATCCATAGAGAATTCTTATTCTATTTGGAATAAATACTGTATATCCTCCTGATGGTGTCAGACATCCTTAGGGAACACATGTTTTGGATCTTGTTTGCTATCAATAACAGAGCATGATTATCAAACAAAGTTTATCTCAATCATTGTATTTTTCAAAGACTCACATCATTTTGGCAGGTAGGTGACTCTGTAGATAAAGCCCTAGACTTGGAGTTAGGAAGATCTGAGTTAAAATCTAGCCTTAGCCACTTATTAGGTCATCTGTAAAATGAGGATAATAATAGTACCTTCTTCCCAATGTTGTTGTGAAAATAAAATGGGATAATATTTATAAGTGCTTTGCTAACCTTACAATGCTATATTTTTTGTAGTTTACTAATTTTCAGTGATGCCCTGTTCTGTGATCCCTTTTGGGATTTTCTAGGCAAAGATATTGGCGTGATTTACCATTTCCTTCCTCAGCTCATTTTACAGATGAGGAAACTGAGGCAAATAGAGTTAAGTAACTTGCCCAGGGTCACCTAGTTAGTGTCTGAACCAAGATTTAAACTTGAATCTTCCTGTCTCCAAACCTGGAACTCTCCATTGCATCTGATCAAAATGCTATATAAGTGCTAGCTATTATCATCATTATTATTATTGTTATTAAAATTATATTATATAACTTTGACATGTGCATAGTAGGCATCTTGTAAGAAGAGAGCATTTTATGTGGCTTTTTGTTCTACCAATTCAGATGATTTTTAGAAGAATTAATAAAAAATAAATGTTGTAAATCGTGTATTCTCTATCCCTTGTTTTCATTCCTGAGGCTGGAAAGAAATAGTCTGCTATAGAATCAAATTTGTAAAAGTCTTCCTACTTTCTTCTCACCCTTTCTTCTAGGATGGTTTCAATTAACCTGTAGATTATTTTCATAAAGCTTTTACAGATATGGGAAAGTAAAAGTGTGGGTCAACAGTGGCATTTTCACATTTACCTTTGGTAATAGCATCTTTGAGTTTTTCCAAATGTTTGCATTTTTCCCTCCCCTGTTGCACTCTCAGGACTAAGATGGTCAAATGGAATGAATTCACTCTCTTTTTAAAAAGAAATCTTTTTATTTCTTAATTATTATTTAGTTTATATTGTAGGCATTTTAAAATTCTGATCTGCTTATCTTCCTTTAACTTTCATTTTTAAACCTTCATTGATCTTTTGAACTTTTTATATAATAATATTAAAACCTATGATTTCAATGGCATAGATGATTCTCTATGAAAAAACTCCTGTTTTTGTTGCTGAACAATTGTTCTGAAACTTATGTTCTTAAAAAGTTTCCTGGGGATGCTGAAAGGTTAAGGAATTGCCTAGAGTCATATAATAAGAATGTCTCATAAACGGACTTGAACTCATGTCTTTCTGATTCTGATTCCAAAATAAGAACTTTATACTCTATGCTAAGAATGATTATAAATTATTCCTTAATAATAAATATTTCAAAAAGAATCATAATTACCTTAATATGATTCCAGCATGTGAAAGCTCAAAGAATCCCATGATGAAACATTAGACTTGGTCCATGGAGAACTTAGAAAAAAGTTACATTGCATTTTATATTTCACATTGTGTTTTCTTCTTTCTTTATAATATTTCTTCTTAATAATCCTGAGGAAAAAATATCCCCGAGAAAGATATCATGCAAATATTAATATCCTCATTCTACCAATGAAGAAACTGAGGTCAGAAAGATTAATAGCAGGCCCTCAAAACCAAGACTTCTCATTTTATATCTAGGAAGTCAAATCTTCCTTCCACCAAATTCTCAGAATTTTTTTTTTTGATTACCCAGTTTTATATATATATATATATATATATATTTTTTTTTTTTTCCTGGAAAGAGCTTTAGAGATTTATATATTTTTTCCTCCTCAATTTACAGATGAGAAAATCCTTACTATCTTTTAAAGTCCTACTCTAATAAAACCTTATCTCTTGTATGACACCTTCCTGGAGAAACTACATAGTATAACATTATTCTGTAGTCAAAGGACCTGGGTTCAAATCCCACTTCTTTTTTATGTTAAACATGGTAGATATATATGGTAAATCCATATCTATGCAGTTATCTTTCTGCACAAGAAAAAATCAAATCAAACGAGGAAAAAATGAGAAAGAAAATAAAATGCAAGCAAACACCAACAAAAAGAGTGAAAATGCTATATTGTAATCTACACTCAATTCCCACAGGCTTTTTTCTGAGTGTAGATGACTCTTTTCATCACTAAACCATTGAAACTAGTCTGAATCATGTCATTGTTGAAGAGAGCCATGTCCATCAGAGTAGATCATCGTATAATTTTCAAACTCTCAGAATTAAAAAAGTATATATATTCTAGGATTAATATCCCCATTTTATAAATGGGTGACCTGAGGGTCAGAGAGATTAATGGTTTTGCTCTCAGCAGGGTCCCAAACTGAAGCCTCTCACTTTAAATCTAGGGTATCATATTTTCACTCTACCATACTGTCTCTCCAAGTTAACAAGTATTCCAGGAATAGCTCCCCAAGGACCATTTTTTTCTTAGCCTTTCTGCAAAATCATTACATATAGTTTGGTGAATGTAATACTTGAGTTTTTAAAAAAAAATTTGTATTATTTTGCATTAGTTTTGTGGAAGTAAATTCACCAGGTGGAGTGGAAAGTCAAACAAAAGAAAATTAGGAAACCTTGGGTTCTAGTATCTAATTTGTTATTAATTTATTTTATTTTAACATGTAATGTACCCACTATGACACACAATATCAATGAAGTTAAAGGATTGAATATTGAATTAGATTCACTGATTTCTTCAGCAATCATTTTAATGCCTATTTTGTGCAAAACATTGTCTTGAATAAAAATATGTCTTTTAGATCTAAAATTCTAGAAATCTTCCATGATTTCTGGGCTCTATCCAGCCATTCAGTTCTCAATTTTTATTTCATATAATCTTCTCATATTTCTCGTGGAATTTTTCTGACTTGTAGAGGCTTCCCATTTAATGGTAGTTTACACAACCCTGTATTTCATGTTATACTTGACTTTCCTTGAGTTGGTATTTTACAAATACCCATCATCCAATGTTCTGGGCAGTTCATATAGCATGCTTTACTTTTCAAGAAATTATTTGTGTAAAGTATTAGCACAGTGCTTGGCAAGTTGTAGATGCTTAATAAAGACTTATTCTCCTCCCTTTCCACACCCTCCCACCTCTTTCCCACCTGAGACAAGTAGAAATAAGTCCTAGATGAGCAGGTGAGAGGAGATCTCAACTCCCCATCTAGAAATGTATTAGAAACAGAGGGAGTTGTTTCAAAATTCTCTAATAGCAAAGAGCACCCTTATAAGAAGCTGTCTCCCTCTCATTATTCCATTTTGAAAGGCTTCATCAACAACTTGCAATTACTGCCAAAGAAGCATCCCATCTCTTCACAATGAGGATAAATAGGCTTCTCTCAGCCTAATTCAGAGGTCCCAAAGCACCAGATTCACATACACACAAAAATCATTTCTGACTAGAAGGGTTTTTAATGATTTTATTATATGCCTTACAATCTGTTCCCAAATCTGTTCTCTTGTAGTTTGCATTTATCAATTAATAGCTAAAGTTAATGCCCATTGTATGCATCATAGGAAGATACTGAGGAGGGAAAGATACTCCATAGTCTCAGACTTTGAAGAAAAGGAAAGGCAAGTGATCTGATTAGTTTTTTTGTTAGTTGTTTTGCTGTACAATTTGAATGAAGGAAAATAATCAGAAACAAAGGAAGGTATATCACCAATAACATTATCTATCTATCTATCTATCATTTATCTCAGTATTAAAAGTTTTTATTGATGTATTCTGTTTCTTATGTCATCATAGTTTTCCTAAATATACCTCCCCCTCCAGCTCACAGAGAGCCTTCTCACATAACAAATAATATTATTTAAAAAGGAAAAAAACTCAGCACATATGGCCATTACATTGAAAAAAGTTGTAAGTGCTATCTATATTGTTTTCTTGGCTCTGCTTATTTCACTTGCATCAGTTCTTGTAGATTTTTACATGCTTTTTTGTATTCATCACACATATCATTTCTCACAGCACAACAATATTCCATTACAATCGTGTACCATAATTTTTTCAGCATTCTCCAATTGATGGATATCTACTTTGTTTCCAGTTCTGAGTATCACAAAAAGAGCTATTATAAATATTTTGGTGTAGATAAGGATCTCCCTTCCCCCCACTGATGACTTTCTTGGAAAAAGAGGTCAATAATAGAATTTCTGGTTTAAAGGATATGGAAATTTTAGTCACTTTATTTGCATAATTTAAAATTGCTTTCCAAAATGATCATATCATTTCAAAGTTCAACCAATGAATTAATGTGTTTATCATTACACAATCCTTCTAAGACTGAAATTGTTATGTTTTCCATCATATTTGCCATTTTTCAGAGTATAAGTTGCAATCTCAGAGTTGTTTTTATTTACATTTCTCTTATTAATCTTTAAATCTTTTACATAGTTGCAATTGTTTTGCAGTTCTTTAAAATAACTCTTTGTTTATACTCTTTGACCACTATGCACTTATTAACTGTTTGTATATCTTAAATACAAGTGAAATCTGTTGAATTTTTTTTTCTTTTTGCTTTTACTCTAGGAACATTAATTTTGTCTGTAGTGGAGTTATTTTATTTTTCTTGTTTTTTGGCAACATGGCTGATGACTTCATAGAGTATAATTGGTATCATATTGTTTGCCTTCTCAGTGAATAGGGGAAGGGAGGACAGGGAGATTTTGGAGATTTTCAAAGAGAAAGATTTAGAGAGATTTTCATAATGCTAAAATATTAAAATAAATAAAAGGGAAATAATCAACATAAGTAATCATATTAAAAACCCAATATAAAAAAACAACAAAATAATGTCAATAAATGCAAAAAAGCCTTTGACAAAGTACAATATTCTTTCATGCTAAATATTTTACAAAGTATAGGCACAAGAGGAATCTTTTAAAATGTAATTAAAAAGTATCTAACTAAAACCAAAACAAAGCATTATATGTAATGAGAAGACCCCAGAATCTTTTCCAATAAATACAGACATAAGACAAGGATGGTCACTCTCATCCCTATTATTTAATATTTAATCAGTAGCAGTGAAACAAGAGAAAAAAATTAAAGGAATAAAAATAGTTAAAGAGGAGATAAAACTTTTTCTGTTTGCTGATGATATATGATGGTTTACTTGGAACATCTCAGGAAATCAGCAAAGATATTAATTGCAAAAATTAATAGCTTCAGCAAGTTGTAGGCTAGCAAAATAAATCCTCAAAAATCCAATAGTATTTCTATAAGTAATAATAAAAGACAATAAAACTAATAATAATATAATTAAATATAATATATAAAATATAGTAAAATAATACAATGATAATAAAACACAATAATAATAAGATACAAGAAAACAACAATATAAATGTTTCAAATAATTAAAAAGTATATAAAATACTTAGGAATCAACTTTTCAAGGCACACAAAAGACTTGAGTAAATACAATTGCAACACTAAAAGAAATAAAAACAACTTAACTTGCTAGAGAAATTCAATGCTCATGGGTAGGCAATGCCAATATGAAAAAATTACAATACTACCAAAATTAACTTACACTTTTATTACTATGTCAATCAAATGCCAAGGAAACATTTTATGGAACTTGATAAAATAATAATAAAATTCATTTGAAAAAAAATTGAATATCAAGGGAAATGATGAAAAATAAGAATGAAGGCAAATAGCCCTGAAGTAACTTTAACTTTAGTTCATAATTTTTATTTAAAAAAAGTTTCAGAGGTGAAGGGTATTAAAGTAAATGGTTAGTCTTCCACTTTGTTGCTCATGAGACCCAGAATAACTCATATCTTATAATCGGGTATTAGAAGATAATGGCAATTCTCTATTTTGGCAGAAGGATTCCAGTCTATAGGACTGAGAATATAAATGCAAAATGTGGTGTTTTATTGAAAACTAAACATGTTTTAAGGAAAAATGAGTTGAAAAGCAGCCTAAAGCAATGGCTGATGAGAATTAGATAAATGTCAGTCTCAGGAGGGTCAAGTCCAGAATGAAAGAACACTTCACCAATCTTTTTCTGAAATCAAGAAGATTTCTTTTTTATGTCACTATCTCTAAATCTGCTCCTTTAATCAAACACTAACAAGCATTTATTCAGTATGAACTCTGTTGGATGCTGGAGATACAAATAATGGAGTGAAACAGGTCCTGTTCTTGGGGAGCTTACAATTTAGCTGGAACAAATGCCATCTATGGTATATGCATGAATGAAAAGGAACAACTAAACAAAAATTCTATAATTTAAATGTTGTGTGCCAGACACTGTGATAAGTTTTAGGGTCATTAACAAGGAAAGAGGATCCCTACCCTCAAGGAAATCATATTATAATTGGGGAAGACAACACATACATAAGAGTGATAGCCAAGGCAAAGTGCTGTGCTCACCAGGATGATGAGTAAAATCACAGATTAATTGATTGGAACATAAAGGCAATAGATTCATTGATTCATTTATCAAACTTTTTTTTTTAAAAAAAAAACAAAATAAATACAAAGAAATTTTTGAGCATAGTTCTAGTAGCACAGAGTGGAGGGAGAGAATCAAGAGAAGTTTCAGGTGAAAGGAAATGCTTGAGCTGTGCCTTAAAAGAAACAAAAGGTTCTAAGAGGCAGAGATGAGGAAGTAATAATTCAGGGCATGGGGGTAGGTGGTATAAACAGAGACAGGAGATGGAGAGATACATCTCCATGTTGATAGTATAAACGAGGAGTGAATCTTGAACTCTATTCCGGAGGCTTCCAGAAATGTAAGTTGAGGATGAGGAAAGGACTAGGTGACAATAGTGGTTATGTTATGTGGATGTAGAGATATATTCTGAGCTTTTGGAATAGTTTTAGACAAAGCAAACAACTAGTTAATGAACCCTGGTTGTTGGGGATTTGCATCTTATGGCTGACTGACTTATTAACTGAATTATTCAAAGATTTTTCTAATATGTCTGAATGTTTTACATTCATTTCACTCCTAAATGTATTCAAGTCATGCTGGTGGGCTTTGTTTGGGGGAGGAGATGATAGGTGGACTATCATCAATTTTAAGTCAGTGGGGCTTTTTAAAAAATATGAAGATAATAACCCATATCTTGAGGTGTACTTGCCATGATTAGGAGGAGATTTCATTTTAGATTTGTTTAAGGTTGGCCTGGGAGATTAAAATTTATTTAGAAGAGAGTTCACAGGCAGCCCAGGAGGATCTTAATATTGCCATTTTTATCGCAAAATCCCCAGGTTGATGCTCATTGAAGACAGTAGATGTTCCATACTCCAGTATTGCAGTCTTCTCAGGGGAAAGTTACTCCTATTATTTTTTAAGCCAGAAAGTAAAAATCGAGCCTCTGCTGCTTATCTAAACCCCAACTAATGCCATTATTTTATATTACTATTAAGGTTAAAAATGTTATCTATGAAGATGTCAGGTCATGTTAGGATGTTTGCATTATGAGTACCCAGACCTGCTCTGGTGATCCTGAATGGCTGATCCATCACAGGGTTGTTATACCTCAGATACCTCTAAAGTATTATATCCTTGTTTTAAAATACAAATACACGGAATCTAGTCAGAAGGCTATCTCCAGAGAGATGTCTGTGCCACTGAAAAGTGACCTTATTTGAAGTAGTACTGGTTTGATGTTAAAGATACAGTGAAGAGAAAATGTTCCTAACTTTTTATAGGCAACATTATTCTTCTTTAATAAGAAGGAAAGTTAGAGCCAGGTGCATTTTCAGGATGAGACCTTCTCTAAGTTTCTTCCTTTTTACCTTCTCTCTATTTGTCAGAATTCTTTTTGGGGTAGATTTTTTTAAAAGAGTATAAATTTTTAATCTTTGTTCTTTCTCAGATCAGAATAAAATGCAAAGGTATTTCTATGTGAGTGAGTACATTCATATGTGCTTCATCTGGCTGCTTATGAAAATACAAAAAAAGGTCACTCTGTAACTGCCTTTCACTGTAGGGGAGCTGAACATGAAGAAAGATAAAGGTATGTTTGTATTCCCATAATGACTGGAAACTAAAGATGAGGTTTCCTTCCTTGGTTTAGGGACCTTGCTAGGACTTTTTGAAGAAGGTGGGAGCTTTTCTTTATTTTTTTTTTTTGCTTCTGGAGATGGTTGGTTGTTTTTGCAAACTTCTTTTTACTTTCAGTATTCATTCTATATATTTCCCAGGGATCTTATCTTGAACTGAGGGATTTTTCTGATAGTTTTTTTCAAAGAAATAGTTTTTATTTGGAAACTATTTCCTTTCAAAGGAGAGTCAAAGGGTAGGATGTCCTGGAAACTCCAAGTTAAGATAGTCCACACACATCAAAAAGCATTTATTGGCGGCTGAATATTGTATGTGCCAAACATTAAACCAAGATTGTATTTACACAAAAAATACAAGTTCTTGCTCTCAAGGAAGTTATGTTCTAAGAGGAGAAACAACATACAAATGTGAAATACATATAAAGTAAATGAAAAGGTGATTATTCTATTTTATTTTACAGTCATTTTCAGCAAAATCATCATCATTTTAAGTGTATCTAGGAAGATAAAAATTACTTTCAAGGCCTCTGGTGATCTGAAATGTCAGAAAAATGAGAGACATACAGACAATTTTTTTAAAGTGATAAGAAAAAAATGAAATGGTTTCCATATCAAACTGATTGGAGAAATAAGGCAAGGGAGCAGCTCTTTTAGGAAAATCCACAAATAATTAAGCAAATGATTTTAGGATCTTTTGAAAAAAAGTATAATAGTACCATGCTTCATTAATTTCCAAAATCAAGCACAGGATAGGAAAATGGCTTAGAATCAACAATAAGCATTTATTAAATATGTACTATATGCTAAGCACTGGGCATGTAAATAGTTCCTGTTTTCAAGGAGAGGATATCATAAAAATATAATAATATACACATAGATAATACATTCACCCAATACAAATCTTTTTGTTTTGTGTGTGTGTATTGGGGAATCTTTATTATCTGGGAGATAATTCAAGATATCAGATTGAAGATGTTGCTTCTGCAAAATTTTGAAGACAACATGTATTTTTAAGAGACAGAGAAGAAACAGGTGCGAAAAAAAAGGAGCTAGAAGACTTGAGGGCTTTGTGTGGGGATAATCATAAAACTATTCTGGCTACACTATAAAGGATGGAAAGCAGGTTAATATATAACTTATTATGAAATTTCATGATTGAAGCTAACAGTAAAGAGCTCCCAGTGAAAGCCTTGTGAATTGTCTCATTGTCCTAGTGTTTCATAACATTTGATCTCTCATGCTTATTTTCTTCAATCACTTTATGAATTTTATTGCTTTAGGTCCTTATACAAATAGAAATCCCAAGAACTTGATCACATTTTGAATTTATGTCCAGAGGAATTTTGGTGTCCAGAGCAAACATCATGAAAAGTGCTCACTGAGATGACAGAGATCTTGGATTAAACTGATATAAGATTGCTGCATTGCTTCTTGGGAGATCACCTGGGAAAAAGAGATAAGGCAAGATTATGCAAGGGGAGGGTCTTTAGCTTGTCATTTAGGAACAGTCTATTTTAATTTATTGCTTTGGGAAATTAGTGATTTCTCTTCTTGTTTTTGCTCTTCTTGTTCTTGTTCTTCCTCTTGTTCTTGTTCTTCCTCTCCTTCTTCTTCTTCCTCTTCTTCCTCCTCTTCCTCTCCTTCTTCTTCTCCTCTTCCTCCTCCTCTTACTCCTCCTTCTCCTCCTCTTCCTCTTCCTCCTCCTCCTCCTCCTCCTCCTTCTTCTTCTTCACTACAAAACGACTACAAGTATTATCATTGCCTTGGAGCAATTCTCCATTGCCCTGTCCTAATTACAGCTCTGCTTGTAATTTCATTGGGATAGATCTCAAACTCAGGCTTGATTTTGGACTTTGCAAGTCATTTCAAAATGACTTTAACAGAGTCTTTTAAACACATCCCATTAATGATGCTATGCTGCCTGACTATTTCTACGATGCCTCTCTGACTGACACATATTTTTATATTGATCATTTAAAGTTATATTCTCTAAATCCTTATAAATCACTCATTTACTTAACAGGGTTTTCAAAAGTTTGGTTTGGGATTAATTGAGAGGCTTCCATCATTTCCTCTACTGAATTGAACCCAGTTCCCCCCCCCTCCCCCCACATATGCCTTAGTGATAATTCCATTAGCCCAGAACTCTTGATCAAAAGAATTCTTCTTCTGGATTTTGCCAGCTTGAGATACAAGTGGAGCACAGTTGCCATGGCCACACCAAATAGCAATCCTCCAGGAAATTGTTGCTCATTGTCTGCTGTGCAATGGGAAAATGCTAATTTAGTGCTAAGTCTAATACCCTTTTATTTTTCAAATGTCTGTGCCAGATAGCTATCACTATCTCAAGAGCTAGTTGGTCCTTAATCAAGTCCTGAATGGTTAGTGAAATTGGTTACTGGTCATTTTACTGCACTCCATACCAAATATTTCTTTCTAAAAGACCAAGGTAGAAGAATCTTTTCATTTTCATGAAATAAAATATGCTTTGTGGGATCAAATCCCAAGTTTTCTATAATATCCAGAGTCTGTGTCCTTTTTTCCATTTCTGATAAAATCAAACTTCTTCCTCTATCTATCTACTTACCTACCTGCCTGCCTGCCTGCCTGTTTGTCTTTCTGTTTGTCTACCTGTCTGTCTGTCTATTTGCTTATTCATTCATTTGTTTATTTTTGGTTGGAGCAGTAAGTTCTGTACCTATGATTTCCTGATTTCTTTAGCACTGAACTGCTTGTGATGTCTCTTCAGTATTAATGATAGTCCCCTCCCCTCTTCTCTTGCAACTCATCATTATAGAGAATTGTTTAAAGAAGTGTAAGTATTTTGCCCATGGACACATGTAAGTGTCAGAGACAAGACTAAGACCATCTCTCTATCCACCATTGCATCTTATCTTTTAGGTTGGCAGTTTACACAATTTGCTCAGATTAACTGTGAGCAAGATTTGTGATTTGACCCAGGTCAGTATCTCCCTGTTTCATGTGTCAAATGCATTGTTAAGTGCTTCTATCATAGATTGTGGCCTAAATTAAGAATGGGCTTTCCACTCTGAGGGACCAATGGACATAATGATACCCATCTGGGAGGGAGCTTAAAAATAGCCTGCCTATGAGTCATTCTGCAGTTAAGAATCTGGATACTAGCTAATAGTGTGTTATCAATCAAGAGATAAAATTAAAATCCCACATTAGGACCAGCTCCAGTCAGGAAGAGTGGATTCTATAACAGCTGTTTTCTATTATACCGTGTTGGATTCTTTAGCAGCAAATTACACAGACCAGAAGAATGTGGTTAACCGTTTCCTCCAGTGAGGACTCATAGGGGACCTCAATGAGCCTGATGTATGTAGTCCCCGCCAAAACTCAGCAGGCTAAGGGACAGAGGCTCCCGGCAAAGATGTTTCACCTTTCAGGGCTGTCCACAGGTACCCTTCCAGCAGAAGTGGCCCCCTCAGGAAAGAATCAAAATATTATGGAAACCCTACAGGGAGAAAGGAAAACCTTTTGAACCCTGAAAGGACTAGTAGCAAAGCCCCTACCTGACGTGACTGAACACTGATAGACCTTTGAATCCGTCTACCTTTGATCAGTGTCTACATTTATTTGGTTTAAGGAGATGAAGCAAAAGGGAGAGGGGGGTGGTGGAGGGCAGCATAACCAATGGGGCACTGAGCAGATGCTCTGAATGAAGACGGCATTCCCTTGTATCTTGCTGCCCAGCAAATGAAACAGGATGCTCAAAAGCTGCCTCCAAGCTGATGTTCTCACTGTATGGAAAAATCACATGCTTTCCTTTCCTTTCCTCTTTTTTTTTAAAGTCTCTAACAGATGACAGCAATAATAAGAACTAAAATCACTCAAGTCAGCATATGAAAGGGAGCTGTCTATTTAAAAAAAAATAAAAAGGCATCTCATTGTGCCATCTGCTGAGGTACAATAATGTTTTGTAACAGGTTTCCGAAGGCACTTAAAAAGGCGTCATCTGTGCATGTCCTTTTCTGTTAGTCAAGAAATAGTTGCATTCCCTCCTGCCTGATGTGGAGTTGTGAATCATATAATTATTTTCAATTTCTCTCCAAAATGAAGTGTCTCAGATACAATTTTAATTGAGATTTCATTAGGCAGTGATTATACTGTGTGTCAAATGGGAGCTGATTATTCTGAGTGTGTACAGAGAAGCCTCCAAAGATAGAGAACGATAGATACCTCCGAAAGCTGAACATACTCAATAAATATATCTTAAAAATAATCAGTTGAAATGTAATTAACATAAGTAATTACTGCAATTAAGCTCTATTTGTGGTGCTCTCCCCCCCCCCCCCACTGGGTTGTTTTGCATCCTAAGAGGAATTGTTGTTCTTTTACCAAAATAAAATTAATGTAATGAGGGAATACAAAATAATTGTAGATTTGGATGACAGAGAATGGAGAAAAGGAAACATTGTCCCTTTTTTAGAGGCAAATGGAAAGAGAAAACTAGCTTTGAGGGGGAAGCATTTTCTAATGCTTGCTTGTTTTTACCAACAAACAAACAAACAAACAAAAAAACCCTTCTATGTTCAAATCTAGTCTCAGACATTTATTAGCTGTGTGACCCTGAGGACTGAGTTCCTCAAAATTACCTGTTTGACTCAGTTTCCTTATCTTTTAAATGAGCTGGAGAAGAAAATGACAAACTACTCTAGTGCCTTTGCCAAGAAAAACCCCAAATGGGGTCACAAAGAGTCAGACATGACTCAAACAACTGAACAACAATAATATTTAACAAATTTGTGAATTGGGATTATAACCTGTTTGATATAGGTTGGGGGCCTTAGAAGCAAGGTGGGAAAAAAAAAACAGACACTGGGATCTGAAGTCATAAGATAATAGAGCTGACAGTTATTAGACGTTCTCTCATTCTTTTATAGATCAGAAATCTGAGGCTCAGAGAGTGAACTGACTTAAAATCTTAGTGTTGTCTGGTTCCCTCAGGGAATAAAGGCAGAGTTTATCCTTGAGCTCTGCACCTGTGTTTCATACTCTACCTCACTGCTGCCTGAGTTCAAATCTCAGCTCAGTTGTCTACTGATGTGATCTTAATTAAGTAAGTAGCTTATGTCCCCAAGCCTCAGCTTCCTCAGCTGTTCAGTGATGGGGTTGGATTCATTGACCATTTATATTTTCCAGTTCTATAGTCAAGGATTCTAATACACAACTCTGAATTAGGGACCAACAGTGCTTAATGTGGGTTCCTCTTGGTGAGTGGGATATTAGAAGCAGTGAAGGAGGGATCATAGTAAAAGAAGATGGACAAGAGGTTGACATGGAAGTTCTGGGATTGGAGAGCCAACTTGTAGATGCTGGGGATATTGTCTTGGTACTACCATTCTAATATGTTCTCCCTAAACCCTAGGGTCATGTACACTTTATTTAATTTATTTTTTTAAGAGTCAAAAATTTACATAAAATAATATTAACTCTGGCATATGTATCCATTCATCGAATTAAACATACATACATACATATATGGGCCAATTTGTCCATTTAGATGGATGTCAGCTCTCATAATCTTAAAGAAGGGACCTACAAAAACCAGTTTGCTGCTCGGTAGCCATGTTGCCACGGGGCAGTTGTCACCTTTCCCTTCTCTTTTGTATTTTATGGTGCCTTCAATTTTAGCTTATATAAAATACATCACATCACAGGGGATGTCTTTTTCTTTTTAAAAAATAATAGCTTCTTATTTTCAAGATTATGCAAAGATAGTTTTCAACATTCATCCTTGAAAAACCTTATGTTTCAAATTTTTTCTCCTTCCCTTCTCCCTCCCCTTCCCCTAGATAACAGGTAATCAATATATGTTAAATATGTGCAATTCTTCTATACACATTTCCACATTTATCATGCTGAACAAGAAAAATCAGATCAAAAAGGAAGAAAAAATGAGAAAGAAAAAATGCAAGTAAACAACAACAAAAAAGCGAAAATACCATATTGTAGTCCACCTTCAGTCCCCATAATCCTCTTTCTGTTTGCAGATGGTTCTCTCTTTCACAAGTCTATTGGAATTGGCCTAATTATCTCATTGTTGAAAAGATTCATGTCCATTAGAATTGATCATTGCACAATCTTGCCGTTTCTGTGTACAATGATCTCCTGGTTCTGCTCACTTCACTTAGCATCAGTTCACACAGGTCTCTCCAGGCCTTTCTGAAAATATCCTCCTGATTATTTCTTATAGAACAATAATATTCCATAACATTCATATACTATCACGTAGCCATTCTTCATTGGGCATCCACTCAATTTCCAGTTCCCTGCCACAACAAAAAGAGCTATTACAAATATTTTTGCACATGTAGGTCTTTTTCCCTTTTTTATGATTTCTACTATGTATAGTAGAGACACTGGTGGATCAAAGGGTATACACAGTTTGATAGCCCTTTGGGCATAGTTCCAAATTGCTCTCCAGAAAGGTTGGATCCATTCACAGTTCCACCAAAATGTATGTGTCCCAGTTTTCCCACATCCCCTCCAATATTTATCATTATCTTTTCTTGTCATCTTAACCAATCTGAGAGGTGTGAAGTGGTACCATAGAGTTGTCTTAATTTACATTTCTCTAATCAATAGTTATTTAAAGTATATTTTCATATGACTAGAAATGGTTTTAATTTCTTCATATGAAAATTGTCTGTTCATATTCTTTGACAATTTATCAATTGGAGAATGGCTTGTAGTCTTATAAAGATGACTTAATTATATATTTTAGAAACAAGGCCTTTATCAGAATCCTTGGATGTAAATTCCACCCCCCCAATTTTCTGCTTCCCTTCTATTTTAGCTGTATTGGTCTTGTTTGTACAAAACCTTTTTAATTTAATATAATCAAAATTATCCATTTTATATTTTGTAATGTTGTATAGTTCTTCTTTGACTATAAAATCTTTCCTTTTCCACAGATCTGAGAGGTAGACTATTCCTTATTCTCCTAATTTGTTTATAGTATCATTCTTTATGTCTAAATCATTAACTCATTTTGATCTTATCTTGATATAGGGTGTTAGGTGTTGGTCAATGCCTAATTTCTGCCATATTATTTTCCAGTTTTCCCAGCAACTTTTGTCAAATAGTGAGGTCTTATCCCAGAAGCATGTTTATCAAATCTAGATTACTCTAGTCATTGACTATTGTGTCTTATGAATCTAACTTATTTCATTGATCAACTAGTCTATTTCTTAGACAGTATCAAATGGTTTTGATGACCGCTGCTTTATAATATAGTTTTAGATCTGGTATAGCTAAGCCACCTTTATTTGCATTTTTTTTCATTAATTCCCTTAAAATTCTTGACCTTTTGTTCTTCCAGATGAACTTTGTTATTATTTTTTCTAGCTCTGCAGAGTAATTTTATGGTAGTTTGATTGGTATGGCCATGAACAGTTTAAATATGAGCTAGATAGAAAAGCGGATGGAAAGAGAAATCAGGCTTTTTTTTTTCCAGAATTCATGAAACAGGTCTAAGAAATGGGAAAAGACACCCTAAAATTATGGATTTGTAGGTTTAATTTTTATACTTGGAAAGGTCAAGTGAAAATCATATAAAAATCATTTTGAAACACAGGGCACACAGAAGTAACTCTTTTAGCATTCTTCATACAGAGTAAGTTTCTCAGACTAATCTAATTTTTTTTTCATTAAACAATGATAAATATGACAGATCCAGGAAAAGAGATCAGTTAAATCCATATTTATTTTAGAAGAGTTTTGTATTCTATCTAGTGTAACACACTAATCAGAAAGTTGGGAAAATATGATTTAGGGTCACAAAAAGCAGACTCATTGAATTGGAAGGAACTCCTAAAAATATTTTGCTCAAATTGCCTTAATTTTATAGTTGTTCAGTGAGGTTAAGATTCTTGTTCAATATCACAATGGCAGTAAGTGATAAAACTAAGCTTTGAAACCAGATCTACTGAAGACTAATCCAATGTACTTTGTCTATCTGTCTGTCTGTCTGTATCTGTCTATCTCATGTTTCTTTGTGAAAGCAAAATTATTTGATTGGGAAAAGTATGATAACATCAGTCATAGCAGACACAGTACTAACAATTTCTGCAAATTTCAATCTACTGGAATTCTTCTTGTTCCCAAGCTTGGGAGGGAGAGGGTTTCTGAGGCACAGCCCTTTGAAGCCACAAGTAGCCATTGTACTTGTAAGGAGATTCAACTCCTGGTTGTGAACTGATTCAACCACTCTGGATAGCAATTTGGAACTATGCCCAAAGGATTAAAAAAAACCGTATACCCTTTGATCCAGCAATATCTTTACTAGGTCTGAATCCCAAAGAGATCATTAAAAAAGGGAAAAGGGCCCACATGTTAAAAAATATTTAAACCAGCTCTTTTTTTGGTGGCAAAGAATTATAAATTGAAGTCCATAAGTTGAGGAATGACTAAATTAATTGTGGCATGTGGATATAAGGGAATGTTACTGTTCTGTAAGAAATGATTTCAGAAAAGCCTGGAATAACTTACATATACTGATGCTGAGTAAAGTTAGCAGAGCCAATTGTACATGAGATGTACATGAGAAACAACATGGTAACAGTAACATCATATGATAATGAACTTTGATAACTCTTCTCAGTAATACAGTGACCCAAGACAATTCCAACAGACTCATGATGGAATCCATATCCACATCCAAAGACCAAACTATGAAGGTTAAGTGCAAATTAAAGCATACCATTTTCACTTTGTTTTTTCCTTTTTCATGATTTTTCTCTTTTGTTCTCATTCTTCTTTTACATCATGACTAATATGGAAATGAGCTTAATATGATTGTACTGATTGTACATGTATAACCTATATACTATTGCTTGCTTTCTTGGGGAGGGGAAAGAGAAGGGAGGAAAGGAAAAATTTGGAACTCAAAATCTTACAAAAATGAATGTTGAAAATTATCTTTACATGTAATTGGAAAAAATAAAATACTATTAAGAATGTTTAAAAACAGAAAAGATGTGATTTCTGATCGGCATAGAGAATCCAAACCCTGGATTGTTCAGCTGCATGAGGGAGAGACCAAGAGATCAGGGAGCAATGTGAGTCACAGGTTGGATTATCACAGAGCAATAGGGTTAGGACCCAGACTGAACTTAGAACTATATTCCAGAAGAACTTCCTTTTTGAAGGTCATGGTCATCATGCAGGTGGGCAGAGCTTTGCTCTGCAATCTCAACTTATTAAGAGTCATATATTTTTTGTTATTTTGCAGCATGCAGTTCATAGGGCTGTCCCTCAGAAATGTCCTTCCTGTATGTAGGCTTGGACAAAAGTGGACTTGCATTTTTATTCTGCTAGGTTAAATATCACTTCTTGGTCATTCCCATGCAGCAGCACAAAAAATAAGGAAATCTACTGGATTATTATAATCCTTTCTTCTCCTGATTACTATAGGAACAAGGGATAATCTAAGTGTCTCATGGTAGCATGTAAGTATCAGGATAAGATAGTAGATTTTCCTGCATGAAAGAGAGGCCTACAGAAACATCTGTTGGCTCCGTGTGATGCATCGATCTCTCTACTTGAGATCCTTATTGAAAAGGATCAATCCTTCTGCTTCACAAATCTATGACATTATTTCCTATCTTGCTCAGACACCAAGAAATGGGTTTGCCCAATGCAAACAACCCTGCTAATCCATCTCTCTTATTCTTTCCTCTTTTCCCTATGTCATAACTTTTCCTATTTTGTTTCTCTTTATGGCCAAATTCTTTGGTCTTTTTTGGCAGGGGAGCAAATCAGATCTGGGTAAAAGCAGAATCTATAGCAAATTATCCTGAGATGCTAAATTGAAAATCAACAAATATTAGCCTGGCAGCATTCATTTTTATAAACCCATGCAAGCCTGGCAGCATTCATTTTTATAAACCCATGCAAGTACTTAGTGATCAGTGAGTAAGCATTCTGAATATTTACAAACTGTTCCTTCAATTTATGTTCTGCAGTTTTGCCAGGAATTGATTCCAAGACCACTGGACTATGATATGCAGATTTCACTGGCTTCAGTTTTATCCAGATTGGGATATATGCTGATTCCCAGTCTTGTAGCTATATTCTCATTCTCTTTCATATCTCCCAATCTCTTTCAAAGATTAAAGACAATGGCTCAACAACCATTTTGCCAGGTTTTCCAAAACAATAAAATATATAGTTCATTGTATGTGATAACTTGAACTCATCAAAGCCAGCTAATGCTCACATTTCCCCAATTACAATTCTTCCTGAAAAATCAATCTTTCTTTCTAGGCTTCTATCAGCTCTTGTGTTTGCATTTAAACATTTTTATTTAACTTTTTTTTTAAAAAAATTGGGAATAATTTAAAAGTCCTCTATCCCATTTGAGGTTAATTTTTAACCTATAGTATTATATTCAGTTTTTCAAAGTAAATTATTCCTAGTTAATAAGCTTTTACTTTTTGTCTTTTGGAATAATGCATTTGAAAACTGAATCTCCTTTATAGTGGTAGCTGCCAAGTCTTGTCTGATTCTGAATGTGGTTTGCTAACACTTGAACACTTTCTAATTCCTTAAAGTATTTTTTATTGATCCAAAAGCTTTAGATGTTGGCTTCAACATTCCTGTGATTTTTCCTTTTGGGATTTTTCTCAGGAGATAATGCATAGATTCTTACTATTTTTATTTTGCCCTTTTGTTTCATTAAATTTCCATTTGTGATGGTCTCCATGTTTCTTTTTTACCTTTCCTTCATCTTTCTCTTTCCCTTTACTCTTCCCTTTCTCTTTCCCCTTCTTGTTCTCTTTTCCCTTTTCTTCCTTATCTTTCTCTATACTTCCTCTTACTCCAAAAAGTTCAAAAATTCTTAGATTATCTCTCCTTAATTTCTTTACAAGGTCAGTTATTTTTTATAGTAGTCACATTAATTTTCTTTGACTTTTTTTCTAAATTATTTTCCCCTAATACTTCTTGTTGTCTCATGGAATCATTGAATTCTGTTTAATTCTTTCTAATTTTCAGGGACTATAATACTTGGGCAAGGTTTACTTCTTTCTGTTTTATGTTATTTATTATTCTCCAGTCATCTTGGTCTATATTTTTCCACTGGACTTTTATCCAGGACCACTGTCTTGATCTATACCTACCTTCTTTCATTTCTTTCCTTCCTTCCTTCCTTCCTTCCTTCCTTCCTTCCTTCCTTCCTTCCTTCCTTCCTTCCTTCCTTCCTTCCTTCTTTCCTTCCTTTCTTTTCCTTTCCTTCCTTCCTTCCTCTTCAAGAATGAAGGACAAACAATAGCAACAACACTATTTATTCTGAATGCTGTTGTTCCAGTCTTTGGATCATTGGCCCTAGCTCATTTGTAGTTATAGTGCAGTGGCATTTCAAGCACCCTATGGCATCTATATCTGGGCTTTCTGGTCTTCCTAACCCCAACATAGCATGTTTCAGGATTTAAGTGTTACTGGAATATTTTGTTTTACCTTTACTCACCCCAGTCTTCCCTGTCCCATCTGTTATATTTTACTGCATAATGGCACTTAGTATAGTTTCTCTTTGTGTTCCTTAAATCTGGTGCTATTTTTAGAGGAAGACATGCTCAATTTATAAATTTTAGGTGATAGAGAAGTATGGCACATAGAGTTGGAAACAATGGGTTTCTATTCCAAGGTCTTTTTTTTTTAATTTTACTTATTCTGAACCAAGGTCTTGCTTAATGTTAATGACTTGCTTTTGTTCAAAAAAGGCATTGGCATTAATTTTGGGACAGCAAAGTCAATTTGACTCAGTAACATAATATAATACTTAAGTCTTTTCTTGCTAGCCTTTATGCCATGGCAGCATTCTATAGTCACCTTGCTTAGTAGAAAATAAAATCAGATTTCTGATACTTACTACCTATGCTTCCTAAAACAAGTCTCTTAACCTCTCTACATTTCAATTTCCCTATATGTAAAATGAATGTATTTAAGTAGATTACTTCTGAGGTCATTTCAGCTCTAGATAAATAATTTTAATTTTTTTAAGATATAGGATTTTTAATTGAATATATTACTTATTGTTTAATTATTTTGTCTTATGGTATGAGGACAAAGTTATTCTAATCATTGGAACAAAATCTAATCCAAAAAAAGTTCAAAAGGGAAAATATTAAATTGTTTTAAATATGCTTCACATGGAATTTAATTTAAAATTTGGATAAAGCAAGTTGTATCCATCTCATATAAGATCCTGTTGAAAGCTATTTTATTTTTGTTGTTTCTTCAAGGACTAAACATTATAACAGATAGTTCTCCAATAAATGGTAATCTCTGATGATTATTTGGAACAATATTTATTAGTATTTAATTTATTTATATTGGTTATAAGTTTTCAGATTTTAAATACAAATTTAACTAAATTGGTTTATGTGGTCATTTGAAAGTTTCTAAACATTGTTCACATTTAGAAGTTGGCTAGGAGTGAAATGTTTCTCTTAGTTGTAGCATAGTCTTTGAAGTCTGGGTCAGTACCTCAAATGAAAGTCAAAACCAGAATAGCGAGGGGTCTGAGATTCATTTGGTGGTTCAAATGACATGAACATGTGGTCTTAATCTAGTTTCTATCTATTGTTTTTCCTTTTTTCTTTTCTTTTGAGAAAAACATTCTATCTGAAGATATTAAAGTGTTTCAGAATTTTTTCCCCACTGCTTAAAGATTGAAAAAAAATCATAGACATAGAACTTTTAGAGAAAGTAGAGGCCATTTAGTCTAGCTCCTTAATTTTATAGATGATTAAACTAAGGTCCAGAGAGATGAGATGGTTTGTCCAAGTTCACATAGATTATAGGTGACAAAAATGAAATTTTAATTCCAGATCCATGAATATTTCTACTATATTATACACTTTTGAGAAGACTTCATACCTGAGTTTATCTTTGTTTCTTTTTTTCCTCTCTCTCATCTTTCCTTCCTTCCTTCCTTCCTTCCTTCCTTCCTTCCTTCCTTCCTTCCTTCCTTCCTTCCTTCCTTCCTTCCTTCCTTCCTTCCTTCTTTTTTCTTAAATATATTATCTTTGACTGATTTGTCCCAGTTAACTAGATACTTTGAGTTAATGTAACTATGCCTTACAAATGAAAAGTAGTCAAGATGGTGGTTATGATATTTCTGGCTTATCATAGAAGAAAATAAATTTTTATGAGTTTTCATTCTAATTTTTAGACTTCTGAGGTTTCTGGTAAACCACTAAAGCAAGGTTCCTGGTTTTTAAAAATAAGTTGTATGATTGTCAAAAATATCTCTGTCACTTGGATACTTTGGCTTTGGATTATGTATAGTTCCTTAGCATTAGTAAAATATCCGCTTTCCTATTCACATTACACACAGACTTTAAGATTGATACTCCTTTTAGTCACCCATGTTTACAACTTCATTGTTATCCTCAGTCCTCTTTTTTTTTTTTATTCTCACCCTACATATCCAATCAGTTGTCAGCTCTTATCATCCTGTATTAGAAGATTTCTCATATATGTTCTACTCTCCATTCCTACTGCTATCTCTACAATACAAACCCTAATCACTTCTGACCTAGATTATTATAATTTCTCTTCCTGTCTCAAATATCTACTCTCTTCAATCCATTCACTATGCTTATATCAAAGTGACTTTCAGAAAGTATTGTCTATCCATATTCCACCTCAATAAACTCCAGTGGCTCCCTATTACTTTTAGGGTCAAGTATAAACTTATCTGCCTTTTAAAGACCTTAATACCTTGGATCTTTCTTATATTTCTGGTATTTTAATATATTGCTTGATTCCTTGTGGTATACAGTTCAGCCATTCTTTCAGCTCACTATTTCTAACATATGATATTCCACTTCTCCATCTCTGTGATTTTCCATTGACTGTCACTCATTCCTGAAAGTTCTTGTTTTTAATTTCCAACACTTAAAATCCCTGTCTTCCTTTAAGGTTCAGGTCAAATCCTACCTTCTGCAGGAGTATTTTTTTTTTTTTTTTTTTTGGTGCCCCTAGTAGTTATCGTCTTCCTTTCTAAGTCTACCTTTCACTTATTCTGTATATATCCATATAGAGGTAATATCACTAATTAAAGTGTAAGGAGAGACAATATTTGTCTTTTCTTTTTATTCCCAGGACCCAACAGAATGCCTAGTCCTCAGAAGTGTTTAATGAATGCTCATTCATTGATTCATTGAAAAATAACATTAAAATTTGACGAATTAAGTTATATTGTCTGTACATTTTTTTATTCTGGTGTCTAATAAATATATGGCAACCAAATAAAAAAATACTTCTTGAAATCTTTGTGTTTTGTACTCTTTTAAAAACACAATTATAGAGAATGCAATTTAAGAAATATCGATATAAATCTAACCATTTTTTCCCCCTTCCCTTACTTGCATCATTGGTGTTTAAAACCTCAGCTTCTCCAAAATAACATTTGAGGTCTCTTCTGAAATCTATTTTCCAAAACTCCATCCATGGAATTAAAAATATTTTCACCACTACAGAATACCTCCAATGGTTGAATTTCTAAATCTCCATGCTGGGTGATTATTTGTTATGTGTGTTTATATAGAAGAGAGATAGGCCTACAGAAAATCACATAAAATTTTTTATTGTCAATCTCAGTCAATCCTTCTCAATATTTGATGCTCACTGGGAGCTTCAATATATCTTCCTTATTCTAGTGTCAATTTTCATTATCATTCCCCCAATAGAAGAGTAACTTTAGTTGTTTCCATAATGACTGGTTAAGTTTCTTATGCCATAATTTTTGTCATTCCTTTTCCCATTTGTCTAGAGGTATAAAGTGGTAGTTTGGTCCTCAATTTTCTTGGCTGCACAAGTTTCAGGTTTACCATTTGAGACTTCAAAGAAAGTACTTTTATATTTTTCTTCAATTTCCTTAAATACATTTACACCCCTCTGATTTGGCCCAAGGTAAATGCAATTTAATCTTTACTCCCTGTTGATTCTAAAGCTGCTGATCTAGTTCAACTACAATGACACTCCTGCTTCACTTTTTGAGATCCTAAGTTTTATTGAGCCATACAAAGGATGTTGGTTATTTGTGAGAGATGCTGTGATATCTGATTGTGAATGCAGTACTAGATTATTTTTGCATTATGGATATATTTTCAAAAGTGTAATCCCTATAAACCTATTTTCCTCTAAAAATGGAGGTAGTCCTTGGCATCTGAGATTTATAAATGGACATGGCCTCCTTTCAACTCATCTAATCTGATCTCTCTAACTTTAAAAATGAGGAAACTGAGGCCCCAGAGAAGTTGTGAATTATTCACAAAGTCACACATGTATTAAGTGTCAAAGCTCAGAGTGGAATCCTAGTCTCTGACTCCAGGAGCAGTATTCTTTTCATGGTATCAAAGGGACACAGCTAAAGCTTATGATGCATTACAACTTTTAGGAATATAGCATGGCAGCATGAATTAAATTTGTCCAATTATCATTATTTTCAATAAGGTTACCATTTAATTATTGTATCATGACTGCAAAAGTCACTACTGCTGCATGATTTCAAAAAGACCTTTGAAAGGAATACTTTCTAGAGGTTTACAAAGAGAAAAACACAACTTCTATAATAACAATAATCAATGACTGTTAAATAGTTAATTAGCAATAATTAACAATAATTAACATGTCATAGAGTACTTAAATGTCCTTAAAGTGCTTTATGTATGTTAACTCATTTCATCCACACTACAACCCTCTGAGATGGGTGATATCACCTGAATTTTATAAAAGAAAAAAAAATTGCCTTCTCACAAAACACTCCTTTAATTTGAAAATAGGAAGGTTTGTCTTGATTTTGATATTATAGTAATGAAGCAATCATGATTCACGCCCAGTGTCTATGCATTGCTCATGGTGATCTCAATGAGAGAATTTTAATGACTTGTCCAAGATCACATATTTAGAAATTATCTGAGGTGATCAAGTTCAGGTCTTCTCATTATATCCATTATTTCCAGGATTAATAATGAATGAGGGAGAAGTGGGGGATAGCCAAAGGCAAGAAATATAGACAGAAGAATGTAGGTCTGATCTTTTCCTCACTAAAAGGTAGCAGCACATATACCCCTGTCACTTTCAAACTATCTCTTTTTGTTTAACTTGTTTTCTTCACCCCTACCATGGTCCCCAGTTGTTCCCATTAGGAGAAGGGTGGTAATTAGACTGAGATTTCTTCAAATTGAACTGAAGGTAGTGCACTAGATTAATCTGGACCACCCCAGTGCACCTCCACTCTAGAGGTCATCCCTTTTCCTTAATGCTCTCTGGAACTCCAATGCAGCATAGTGGGAAGAACACTAACTCTAAAGACCAAGGATGTTGGCAAAATTTTTGCTTCTGATTTACACTACTTATATAATCTTGGAAATTCAGTTAACTTCCATGAGTCTATAAAATGAGAAAGGTGGTACTAGGTGGTTCCACCAAACTCTTGATCTTGTTAATAGACAAGATTCCTATTAGACCACTTGCTCATAAACTTCGTTCCATCTTATACTCACAGAAAATTGACTCCCTACTCCCCAGAGGAAATTAAATCCCTAGATACTTTTTTTAGCAATGGCTATGTCTTCCTTTCATCCATTTTCCCTCTTTTCCAGAGCCTGTCATTTCAATCATCTCATATCCCTCTCTTTAATCTTCAATATCTCTTTATCCATTGATTCTCTGTCCATTATTCTTGAAAAACAAAATCTTTTTTGACCCTAACATCAGCTAAATTATCAACTGTTTCACTACATCACCTCCCACTCACTTCTCAGCTTCTTGTAATCTGTCTTCTGTCTTTGCCATTCAAATGAAACTGCTCTTTCCAAGGTTAACAATAATCTCCTAATTATTTTTTTAATCCAAAGGCCTTCCCCCCCCCCCCCCCTCAGAACCCATGTTTTTTACATCTCTGCAGTCTGACATTGTTGATCACTCTCACTCTCTTGTTTATTTTTTCTTTCCTGGATTTCTGTGACATTGGTTTCTTTTAATTCTCTTTCTCTTTAAGAAGGACAATTCAGTTTCCTTTTTATATTACATACATGTTCTACTACTTATGTGTAGAATTTAATCTGATTCCTCTTTTCTTCTACTTTTTTCAGTGATTAGTGTATTAGCTCTCTTGGATTCAGTTATTATCGCTAAGCAGTTGATTCCCAAATCTGCATACCCAGGCTTCTCTCCTTTCTGTCTCTGTTTCAATAGATTACTAGATAACATGTATTAAATACTTATTTTGAGACAAGCACTGTTCTAAGTTCTGTGGGTATAAATGAGTGTACAAGACATTCCCTCTCCTCAAAGAGCTTACAGTCTAATGGGGAAGACAACACATCAAGGAATGGGAGTAGGATGTCTACATTGACATATTTTGAAAGTAGGAGTTACATAAGGCCTGAATTCAGTCAAAATGAGGTGAAAACTCATTTATCAGAGTATGGCTTCCTAGGCGCAGGGTTCAAAGTTCTATTAGAAGATATTGGGGTCAAGGTGAGGAAGAGAAAAGTTAATGGTAACCATAGGAAGTGTGATTGAGAAATGGTGACTGAGAAAATCCCTTATTATTAATTAGATGCTAGAAATCTCCATTTGGATGTCAAATAAGTAACTAAAAATCAATATGTGAAAAATGGAATTATTTTTCTTCATAAACCCACCCCTGTGTCTAACTCCTCTCTTTTTATACACAGTTACTTGGGTTTTTAACTTTAGAGCAATCATTAACTTTTCCCTCTCCCTCTCTTCCCTTATTTACTTTCATTCAATAAACATATGTTAAGATCTACTGTAACCTATTTAACATGTATAGGACTGCTTGCTATCTGGGGGAGGGGGTGGAGGGAGGGAGGGGAAAAATCAGAACAGAAGTGAGTGCAAGGGATAATGTTGTAAAAAATTACCCTGGCCTGGGTTCTGTCAATAAAAAGTTATTAAAAAAATAAATAAATAAAAAACAAAAACAAATAAACATATGTTAGTTAAACCTATAGATCTGGTGATGGAGGCTATAGTTGTTTGTAAATCTGTTTGGGAAAAAAATGTCATCACAGGCCTGGCAGTAGGGTGATGAATCTTTCAGCATGAAAATTCTCAAAATCATAGATGAGTTGTTATCTGAATGGGAAGAGTCAGTATTCACACTGATATACTCACACATCATAGGAATGTAGCTATCTGTGTTTGTTCCTTATAACCTTTAACGTTTTTTTCATTCTTTTCCTTTGAAGACTTTAAATTCCATGAAAGTTGGAACTGTCTTATCCAGTCAGTTACTAAATATTTATAGGAGACATGATATAGATGATGATCTAGCAAAGGAAATTGAGAAATATTAAAATGTGCAGGAGAAAGGCAATGAGAAAGTTATGTTATGGAAGCCAAGGGAGGAGAGAATTTCTTGGAAGAGAGGGTGGCTAACAATGTCAGAAACTACAGAGAAATCCGAATGAGAAAGTGAGAAGAAGCTCTCAGATTTAGCAATGAAGTGACTGTTCAGGGCCCAAAGCGGAGAGAACAAATATGTTTATGTACTTACTATGTGTCAGGGGCTGTACTAAATACTTCATCTATTATTTCATTGAATTGTCACAATTGTGAGAGGTAGGTGCTATTATCTCTATTTTACATTTGAGGAAATTGAGATAGAAAAAGATTAAGTGACAACAGTTTTAGTCGAATAGCAGGATCAGTAGTAAAATTTTGAGAGAAGAGTATCAACAAGGCAAGTCAAGAATGTATCTGATGCTGTATATTTAGCATGTCCTTAAGGCTTCCAGCAGTGGATCTAGTAGTTGAAGTCAGCCTCTTCTTCCTCCCCCTCTCACCCACCCCAAACTACTGTATCTTGCCTTTATGACAGTTTTATAATCTGTATAGTGATACCTCTATTAACAAACCTCCTGGGAATGAAGCTACCTTCTGCAAGTTACAGGGAATTAAATAAGAGAACTTCATATGTCATGAGAAGTAGAGCTCTTGGAGCTGGCAGCTGCAGGACAAAAATACCTCATGGCATAGTTTGTCCCTGCCCTGTGGAAGGAAAATAAGGCTGACCTTAGGCAAAATTGCGCTTTCTGAGCAGTTTCTTGGATCTCTGGTCTTCTGTTCCTGAAGCTGTTCCCTTCTAGGTATTGGTAACTGACTCAGAGATTTTTCTCTCGTTAAAGAAATGTCAGGTATCAGTGAGGAAATTAGAGCTTTAAAGAAAAGGTGGGGGTGAAGGTGCTGAGGGGATCTTCAAAAATAACACAGCCTGATGGAACATCCCCTGAGGGGAACCTAATTTGGTCTCTGTAGGGTGAGATGAGAGAGAAGGAGTAAAGGGAATGCTACATAGTCTCTTCATGTGAAAGTGGGATTTGATTATTTTTCTTTTCAACCACTGAAGAGGCAACTTGGAACAATGTATTTAAATTGAACAGATAATTTTAAGCTTAATATTGAGGGAAAAAAAAAAAACAATCTGCTGACTCCGATAAATAAAATCACAACAATAATAAAACAACACTCCCTCTTTATTGGAGGCAATTGAATAAATGTTATGTATCATTTGGGGGCAGAATGTTATAGAAAGGATTCTTGTTTAGGTATAATTAAACTAGAGAGCCTTTGAGGTTTCTCCCAACTCTGAGATTCTTTCCCCCAAGGGACCCTATTCTCTATACAGGTGATGGATGACCAGGTTGCCAGGTTGCAGCTACTGAAGGGAGAGGAATGTGTCATTTTTGTCATTAAGTCCTTATGGGATTTAGAACGTCTTCAAGTCTGCCAAATCAGACTTGGGTCTGAAGACCCCCCATTCAGAATTCTGCATTTGTTTCCTTCTTTCCTAACAGGGAAGCTAGGTGGCACAGTGGATAGAGTGTTGGATCTAGCTTAGGGAAGACCTGAATTCAAATGTAGCCTCATGTACTTACTAGCTATGTGAACTTGGCAAGTCACATTACCTAAATTGACCTCAGATTCTACCTTACAGGATCTTTGTGAGAATAAACCCTAAAGAGTTATGTAAATGCTAGCTCTTACTAGCTATTTTTATCAGGTTTCCTACCCCATTTTTTTTAAAACCATAAACCATGGTCCTAGACTCCTAACCCTCTTCCTCAAGATTACTCTGGCTTTTAAAGACTTCTGTACTCTGATTTCAGTCTAAGTTACCAGACTTATTTCTTATTATTTCCTCTTACTCATTCCACATTCCAGACAGTCTGTCCTACTATGGGACATTCTGTCCCATTTATAAAATTTCATTTTTTGCCTTCGTGCCTTTTATAAAAGTTGTCTCCCAAGATTGGAATGCTCTCTCTCTTTATCCCTACTTCTTAAATCTGCTGTTCCTTCCAAGGCTTTCTCAAGCACAGCCTTACATGATAGATCTTTTCCAATTTTCCCTCACCACACCTGCCATGAAATCACTTTGTGTTTGTTTCTTTTTGTACATGTAGTAGTTCTCTAGTAGAAAGAAAGCTCCCTGAAGACAGAAGTTAGAATTGTTTTTATCTTTGCATCATCAGCCCTTAGCACAGTACCTTGTCATGGAAATCACTTGATAAAGTCTTATTGAATTACATTAGAATGCATATCTGATGTTTTAAGGGCACATTTATTCAATGTTACTTTTGTATTTAATGAGTTTTCCTACATTCACTACCTACCACCCATCACTGGGTTTCTTGGAATTGTATCTCTACGCATTCTGTACTATTTTCTCTTCTAATTATTACATCTGACAAAGAAGTGTGTTGTTTGAAATACTTTCTTCATTAATAATGAAATCACTATATTTGAAAAGCATTGCTAAATATTAATAGAAGGATTATTTATCATAGAAGACTGGGAATAAAATAGGTGTATATCAATTTGGGAATGGCTGAGTAAGTTATGATAAGTAAATATAATGGAATTTTATTGTGCCATAAGAAAGGAGGAATATGATGGTTTCAGGAAAAATATGAAGAGACTTGTATGAACTGAAGCAGAATGAAGTTGGATGATATGATATCTACAACAATGATGTGAAAGTAAACAATTCTCAAAAACCTCAGAACGCTGACCAAATCTGGGTCTAATCATGTCTTGAAAAGACTAAGGATGAAATATACCTTCCACCCTTTGATGGAGAACGAATAGACTAAAAGTCCAGAGCCAAAATACATTTTCGGACACTACTAATTCCTTGACAGGTTTTATTTGACTATACATATTTGTGATAATAGAGCATTTTTCTCTGAGAATAGAGGATTGTGGGGGAAGGTAGGTTAGTTAATATTAAATATTTTTGAAAAAGAAAAAGCAATGATAGATTACTAATTGAAATTAATCCATAATAATTTCCTAAAGAAATTATGTTTTTATTTGTATTCAATATTAATTTGAAATATTTTTAAAAGAAAGGTAACATTCATATCTTCTGTCTGATCTCTATATTTTTTGTGAGAATGTGACCCAAGCTTTTTGTGAAAAAATGTTTTATACCAATTATTCTTACAATACCATTTTTGTAAATATTCTTTCTAAGGGCTAATTGACCCTTTATGACTGATTATCAATGGAAAGTACATAAGCAGGGGCTCATGGCCAAGTAAAGTCAAAACTATAGCCCCTTAGGATTATGCTTAGGAACATGAGGGAAGAGTAGTACCTATCTCTCAGGGGACTCCAAATCATAGTTGTTAGTGTTTGGAAGAATAGTCTCAGAGGTAGTGGGTTGCTACCCTAAAGAAACTTAATCTAGGATAATTTTGGGTCCTTTTATATTTTCAGGAACTTGTTATTATGATTCTTTTTCTTGGATTCTAATTCTCTAGTTTGTAGGAATCTAGCAAGAAAAAATAGCATTTTTCCACCCTATTTTTGCTTTAGAGATAGAGTTAGCATGAATGGTTCTGTTAAATTATTTGCTGAAATCTAGGTAAAATCTGTCCTTTAAAAGATATGGCATTATTAGGTTACTTGTCTAAAAAACCCTGTCAAAAATAAATAAATAAATAAAGTTTAGTCTGACATGACCTGTTCTTTATGAAGCCATGTTGGCTATTAGAGAAATTCAGTTGAAATTCTTTGTAAGCAAATTATTTTGATTGGACCAGGTGATTTGTGTAGGGAATTGGTTTAAGTAAATGTATAAGGGCCAGATTGTGGAGGGTCCTGAATTCCAAGTTAAGCAATTTGAATTCTATCATATAAGCAGCTGGAAAGCCATTTAATTTTTCAAGGTTATCAAGACATTAACAAGGGTGATAATAGTCTGGATAAAAAGGAAATGATGAATGAATGAGAAACTTAAAAGGAAGAACTGACAAGATATTGACAAAATATTCATTATAGAGGGTCAAAGCTAAAGAAGCAAAAAATGAGTGAGGTTTCAAGGGAGGCAGTAAGGTGCCAGGACTTAAAGTTACTAATTTCAAACCCTGGCTCTGCTATTTATGATAAATCATTTTATCATTCAGGACCTCAGTTTCCTTATCTGCAGAATAAAGTGTTTAAGTAATCCTTAAGGTCTTTTATGAACTAAAATCCTGTGAAGTTTGGCAGAATTAAAATATTTTTCTTTTATTCTCTAAGATCAAGGTACCCTGATCATAATTGAAAGAGCTCCCTAAAAAGAGAAGGAACACATTTGGGATATAGTCCCCCAAGTGATAAGAAGTCATTAAATATTTTAAATTTCCTACTACATGGAGTGACATGTTAGGCATTGGGTAAAATGCAAAGTTTCAAGAAGACCCAGATCTTGCTTTTATGGAATTTTTAGTCTAATTGAGGAATAGGACAGGAGTATTAATCAGTATAATATAAAATGATGCATGGTAGCAAATGGTAGAAATGAGACAAAATGCTGTTGTGTAACCACTGATGAAAGAAAGATAGTAGGAATAGAAAATAATGAAAGCCTCTTAGAGGAGATAATGTTTGAATTGAAATAAATAGAACTATAAGGTGGGGTGGGGTGAGGTGGTGGTGACATGTAGTGAGGCAGAATATATTTCCAGGCACAAAGAGTAATCTGAGTAAAAATGGAAGGAGAAGACTTTGGTGTGTGTAGGAGATGGGATCAGTTGTCTTCTTTTAGCTGGAGAATAGGCACCCAGAGAAAGAGAGAAGGGCTTCCATTGAGAGAGGAGGAAGCCTGAGAAGGATTTCTGAGCCCTGGGGGAGATCAGCCTTTGGCAGCTGTTCCTCACTAGTTCCTTAGCTCCATTCTGGGTGCTTTCAGTATTTTTTCCTTAAATAGGGAGTTCGGGATTTTGGTTCAGGCATTCCTGGGTACTTTCCTGGTGGGAAAACTATCTTTATCCTCTGGTTCCAATAGATTTAGTCCATTTTCATCTATGAATTCTTGAAATACAGGTTTAAAAAAATCATGCTTTTTAGGGAATTCAATGGTTCTTAAATTCTTTCTCCATTTTTTTTCAGGCCAATTGTTGTTTTTTGTTTTTTCTTTTTTTATCCTACACATTACATTTTCTTCTACTTTATCAATGTTTCGATTTTCTTCTAATATGTCTTATCTCATGGACTCATTTCCATTTTTTGTTACAGTTTTCAAAAATTTCATTTTTGGGGGTAAGTTTTGCCATTTCCCTTTCTAAGCTACTTGTTATTCTGACAAATCTTTCCCTAGGAGTTTTTATTTTATTTTAAATTTTGCTTAATTTCATCTAGATATTCATGTAGTTCTTTTGAAAAACTTTTTCCCCCCTTTTTGTCTCTGATTGCAATTGTGAAGTTAGAATTGCAATAATTTTTGGTATTGGTTAGTTTTCTCTTTTTTTCCCCCCTTTTATTCTCTGATTGCAATTGTGGAGTTAGAATTGCAATAATTTTTGGTATTGGATAGTTTTCTTTGTTTTTAAATGTACTTATATCTCCACCCATAGTTCTTTAATTAGTGTTTTGTATTAGAACCAGTATCTGTCCCACCACTATTGTGGTCTTTGATGACATAGTAGGCCTTATTTAGTCTCTTTTTGGGTCTACTATGTTCTTGTATTAGCATCTGTCTTCCAGGGTCCTACTTGACTGGATGTTCAGTCCAATATTCAGAATGCTAGATTTTCACAGCCCTTTTTGTCATCTCAAAGAAGAGTATTAGGAACTTGAACCTGGGCTGTCCTGATTTGAACACAGTGGTACCAAGCTAGTCACTACCTAGAATACTCTTTGGGGCTTCAAAGATCATTACCTTAAGACTTTCTGACCACCCTGCAGAACTCTTTACTTGTACTGCTTCTAGACACAGAATATTGTAGAGTACACATGGTCCTAGTCATCTCTGATCATTCTGAAAGGGTAGTTCGTACTTCATCCTGGCTTTGCAGATAGAGTTCTTATTTGATTTCATACTTACTTATGGGTTGAAAGAAGTCATTTTAGATTTTTTGATTTCTTGGTCATTATTCAGTCTTAATACAAACTTCAGGATTTTGCTATAGTAGATATGTGAGGCCTGAACAATCTATTTTTCATTCACCATTTGGGTCAGAAGCTACACTTCTGTCTGCTCTACTATCTCAGGAACATGTTCTAAACATCAGTGATCATCTTATTATAACTTTGCCCAATAACTGCCCAATAAATATCCTGCTGGACAGAATGCTAAAAATGGTGACATTTACTCTACTGTTCTAGTGAAGAGAATATGAAAAGAATGGGTTCCCAAAGCATCTTATTTACAACCAGGAAGAAGTTTATGTTTCTGAGTTCCTGGTTCATTGTCCTTACAGAGATTCTTTGACTTGTTCATGATTTCTTTCTCTTTCTTTTCTCTCTTCCTCCTTTCTTTCCCTCCCTCTTCTTCCCCTCCTTCTTTGTTTCCTCTTTCCTTCTTCCTCTTTTTCTTCCTCTCCCTCTCCCTCTCTCTAGATTATTTACTCTTTCAGCTACTTGACTGTACCTCAACCTAGTAGACTCTTGGCAAGTATCTGCTGATTGACTGACAGCCTGGGGCAATGTTTGGCTCAAGTACAAGGAAGTACAATCTCTTGTAAATAGGAGTTATCCTCTGTAGGCTACATTCTTATCTAGTTAGCACTAAGGAATTTTGCCCTTGGAGTGAAAAATGGAAACATACGGAAATAAATACCCAAGTTTTCTCTTGCAGTTTTAGACAATGAGGGTTTGGCTCATTATTAATATTCTCTGCTTGATTGCTCTCTGCTGTTGTGCTGGAGATGAAAGTACCCTGTGGTCTTATTCAAGCAGCTGTTCATTAATTCCCAGACTAGCTTAGAGGGCTGACTGATGTGGTAGACCATTTAGCAAAATGAGGATGCCATGCTATGGTACAGAGGCGGGTAGCCCAGGAGCATGGCCAGCAACATTGTAAAGTAGGTAGAAGTTGATTTTTTTCCCCCATGCCCTCTCTGTTCTCTTTAGCTTACATGCTTTTATCCTGCCTCTTTATGTTCCACTCTCCTCCCCACTATTGGCATCCCACCCAGGTTGGAACCTTTGTTTTTCATCTCTCCTACAATGTAATAGTGTCCCAAGCCATTCCCTCGGTGCCTTTCTAGGTGATTGGCCAGCTAATCTGATCAAGAAATCTCTATTAAGGTGTTTGATGAGTGCTAATGGCTTTTGCTGTATTACTCTCCCAGGTAACACAAGGCTTCCTGAATTTTAACTCAAAGCAATGACTAATGTGGGAATTTCAGAGACTGTAACAGATCTGTGAGAAAGACCTTTGGGAGTTGGGGAGGAGGAGCAGCTTTTTCTTGCCCATCAAATCACCCTATGCCACATTACCCACTCCACTTTTACATTAGGCCTGCCCAACCTTGCCCAGGACTTTCAAACCAAGTAGAAACCTGCCAAGTGGAAATTATCCCTGAATGACAGTACCAACTGACTCAACTGCTTTGATGAACTTTTCTTATTTGGGCTTAGTTTTTCTTTACTGGATTAATACCCTTTGGAAGTTTATATTTTCCCCTCTTACTGATGAACTGATTGCTTAAAACCTCCAGACCTCAAAGATGGTGTAGCAGGCTTTGCTTACCTATGCAAACACGCTTTTCTATTCTTAAAAGTCGCTTCTGTGGGAAAGCATGGTCTTGTGGGGAGAAAATGGGCTTTGCAGGAGAAAGACCTTTATTCAAATCCTGCCTCTCTGCTGGATATTAGGTGTGTGAGACAGTGGACAAGATTTTGAGTCTCTCAAAATGCCAGACAATTCTTCAAGTCTTAAATCACAGACATTTAATGAGTTATCGTTTTAGTTCAATTAGTAGGCATCTACGGAGTGCTTGCTGTATGTCTTTGTGCTGGGCCAGAGGAATACAAAGATTAAAACAAAAGTTCCTACCCTTATGGAACTTAGATTCTTTTGTCCTCAGGAAACTTACATTTTGGGGTGTTGTGATGGTCGAGAGAAAACTACGTTTTAGTTTAGTTTAGTTGTGTCCAACTCCTGGTGACCCCAGATGGGGTTTTCTTGGCAAAGATACTGGAGTAGTTTAGCATTTCCTTCTCTAGTGGATTAAAGCAAACAAAATCAAGTGATTTGCCCAATGTCACATAATTAGTAAGTATCTGAGGTCACATTTGAACTAGGTCTCCCAAACCCTAAGCCCAGTGCTTTATTTATTGTACCACCTAGGTGCTTTATTTTGTATAAAATATTGTGCTTAGTACTAGATGTGCTTAACAAATACAATATGCAAAAATAAAAAGGAGGATGGTTCCTGTCCTAAAGTAAGAGAGGAAACCCTGACTGGAAGGATAATGAAAGACTTCCATAGCAGGAATACTGTAAAATCATGAATCCATTAAGTTTGTAACTGTCCCCTCAGTAAAAATAAAATTTAAAAAAGTTGCCTCTGCCTAAACCTTATTGCACAATTGAGGAAGTCCTTGAATAATCCCCCTGATTGGCTCTCTAAGATGCAAGGAGAGAACATAAAGGAAACTTAACTTTAGAAGGTGGGGCAGGGCAGCTGATTCTGACTTAGTCATTCCCTACCTGCTGCTTAAAATTGTGCTGGGAGGGAATGAGGGATGGAGAAAGTCAAAGAGCACCGACCAGGCCCTTTCAGAGGAACAAAGATTTCTTGTGGCTTTTAGCTCGATCAGAAGTTAGGTCTCTCAACTCAATCACTCAGTTTGAAGAAATGTAGGTAGTAAACCAGGTTTCCCATTTTATGACAGACTTTATCTTGAAAGATGCTTTTAAATGTACACACAGTGGGTAAAATGCCACTTACTGGGAATTTAATAAACACACTAATTTAGACCTCAGCAAGAGAGAGCCCAAATATCAAACATAATAACATACCACAAATCAAATATTCAGGATATCTATTTTAATCTAAGAGGAAACAGAACTCTTTATTCTAATCTTGGTGTAATGCCTTTGGCTTCCTGAAGTATGTGATCTTGTTAAATTAGAGGATTAAAGTGAATGCATCCTTACTTTGGTATGTACTTACAACTAAATAAATAACATGCTTGTTATGTCTGCAAACAAAATGAATTAAGTGAGACAAGACAGACAGTATGGACTTGCTGATGTCTTTGTTTTCCATAGTGCCTAATGCTGGCAGCAGTAAGATAAATAATGAAACTTCTCTGTCCTGGTTTTCTGGGCCTTTGTTGAGCCTGCATCTCTAAGTACCTAGATGTAATCTCAAAAGCATTACCAGAGACAAGACCGTGTGTTAAGGGAAGGTTGATTGTCCATTCTACTGCCCTCCCCACCTTCTGTCTATCTGTAGTCACTTAAACCACCCTGAGCAGCCATTGATAGAATGAGAAAGTAAGAGAAAAATTGAAAAGCAGAGTCACCTTTGGAAGATTAATTTCCCCTTTGGGATCTGGTCCCAGTCTGAGCCTCATTCTGCTTGTTCAGGCTGAGCCTTTTAAGGCCTGGTGGTTCCAATGAAACCCCATTACTGTCAGCATTTAACCCAGGGGCCACAGCTGTGTCCCCTTTCTTCGTGGAATGTGGTCGGGGCCAGGCACGCCAGCAGCGGAGCTGCCCACAGACACACCGCAAATATTTGTTTATTGGGAAGTGAAAAGTGGAGAGGGCTCAGAAACTGGGGGATGCATTATTAATGCCAGATTGAAGAGTGCTGTGGTTGAGCTCCGGTAAATATCACTAGTAGTACAATATTGAAGAGTTTGGGAAGTCATCAACCAGCTCTTCAGATCTGAAACATACAATCCAACCACAAGCTGCACTTTATGAAACCCAAAACTGTAACATGAAGAGTGACCTAATTTAATCCATGTGGGCTCTACGTTTGATGTTAACAGACCCTTTCTTACTGTGGGGGAATGCAACAGGGCCTTTAATAAAAGTCGGCCTGTTCCCTGCCAAGTCATTTATCCTGAGGGATTAATTCTCTTCGCATTTTGATTGATATTCCATGGGTTCCACAGAGCTTTCCTGTGCCTTTTTTTTACACGTCCTTTTGGAAGGGGTAATTAACTGTGAGTCTAAAATGTTTAGTCTCTCTGCAGGTGTAATATAGGGCGTGGAGGCAGTTCTCAGGGTAAAAATATGCTTGGCTTTTCATTTTCTCAGTTAAGGCTAGAAAAATAAAGTCACTGACTGAAAGTAATGCTGGTTATACATCCTAGGGGGCGGTGCTTCATTTGGGGACTCTTTATGGACTTCAAATGACAGACACATGCTTTATTAAAAGCACCTCCTAAGCAGCTTTCTTGCAGTTTATGAAGCAGGACTTGATTGTTTAGACCTGCAACCCAGATCTGGTCCATGTGGTGTGGTGTTTCCTTCCTCCTCCCCTTTAGAACAAAATTCCCAAAGTATGATCTTAAATTCTTCTTCCCGCCAGATGGACAACTAGTTATCCCTTCACTTTTTTGCTCATGGCCATTGAGTTTATAAATACCAGATGGGAACATTTTGCTAATGTGTCCCTTCTAAAGGTTCTCCACCTCCACTACCTTGTATGACTGCCTTTTCCCTTATTTTCTTTTAACTGGCTCAGCAAGAATAGTTGTCTGAGAAGAGGAAGGACCCAATATAGCATCTGCTGCCAACTCAACCTGGTCTTCTCTTTCCATGTGGGGAGGATTGAAAATCAAGCAATCTTTGGAGCAACATTGTCAGGGACTATGAAAGAAAGTTCTATCCCTGATTGACACAGGGTCAGAGTGGACATGGGAGGATTCTCCAATGCTTTTCAGGGATCTCTGGCTTACTTAGTCTTCTATTTGTTATTTCTAGTTGTACTAGACCTTTCTTAGGAAATATATCCTCCTACATACTGCAGGACGCTTTAAGATGATAAAATAGATTATTCTTTCTAGAGTATCCTAAATAGGAGAGTTTTCTTTTAAAAAACTGTATCTAGAACATAAAAAAATGTCAGACACCCTTGGTGTTCAAGAAAATTTCAACATTTCAACAACTTGGAGAGGTGGATATTCCCATACCTGATTCAGATTCAATTCAGATCAGCAAACTGAGAATGCAATGAAACTAGTATTATCAGAGGTCAGTATGATCCTAGGCCTTCCTAAATCCCAAAGCAATGAACTCCCAATCTCAATCCCACTCTAAGAGAATTTCCTCAATAGATAAATATAAATAAGCAGTGTTTAAAAGAAAATTTTTTTATCTGTTAGCAACCACATGGAAGATTGCCAATAATTAATAATAAGAAGAAACCATCAATAATAAAGGAAGTACAAATTAAAATAATTTTAAAATTTTATCTCACAATCAGAAAATTGGCAAAGATAATACAAGTTGGAAACAGCCAATTTTGAAGGGACTATGGAAATGTAGGCACATTAATATACCATTGTGGAACCAGTCAATTGGTTCATTAAAAGTGGAATTATGCCAAAATGTGATTAAAAGGTCCATTTCTATTACATCATAATTTTACTGCAAAGTTTACAAATCAAGGAAGTCAAAGATAGCAGGAAAGTCTACAACAAAGAGGAAGAGGAAACAGGTAGCAATATGACCCTGGGTGCAAAGGAAACCAGGTAGCATAGTGAATAGCCAATGTCACCAGAATCAAATAGAGCTGAGGTGAAATTTTGCCTCACAAATGTACTAACTGTGTGATTGAGCAATTCATTTAACCTCTTAGAGATTCAGTTTCTTTATCTGTAAACTTGAGGGGGTTGGACTCAATCCCTTTCTACAATTCATGAAAAGTTCAAATCCTATCTCTGGCACTTACTATCTGAATGATCTAGGGCAAATGATTTGGACTTCCTAGTCCTCAGGCTTCTTATCTATAAAATAAGGAGATTGGACTATATGTCCCCCAAGGTCCTTCCAGCTCTAGCTCTTTGATCCTACCAATAAGAAGCAGTAGTTCCAATTGTGAAAGGAAACCTAGTTTTTGTTTGGTAGATATTTGTAATTGATGCTTAAGGTGTCAATCAATGACTTCCTTAATCTATTGATACTGTGTGGTAATTTAGGAAGGAATAATACTTAGGTGGGAAAGAAAGAGAAAGTGAAGAGTAAAGTGGCAGAAAGAAGATACAAATAGGAAAAAATAATTGGAAAAAGAGAAAGAGTGGGCTATGGTGAAGTGCCATGCTGATATCTGATGATATCATTTGGCCTATTAACAAAAATTCTTAACTTTGGGTCTGTGAATTTTTTTGTCTTGATAATTATATTTCAATACATTTTAAAATTAATCCGATGTAGTTTATTTTCTGCATTTAAAATACTCCAAGAAGGTCCACCATACTGCTAATGGCTTCCATGACATAGAAAAAGGGATTAAGAGTTCCTTTAAGAATCCCTAGCATCCTTCATAATTTCCACAATGAGGCCTTTCCTAATCCTCTGACAACTAATGCCTCTTTCCTAAAATTATATTTATTTTCTTTATATCCAAAGTGGCGCTCTCTCTCTCTCTCTCTCTCTCTCTCTCTCTGTGTGTGTGTGTCTGTCTGTGTCTGTGTCTATGTCTGTGTCTGTCTCTCAAATCTAGAAAATCTTGAATGGGACTGATTGGATAAAGTTTTCTCAGTTTGAGACTAAGTCACTTGATCCCTATTCCCAGAGCCATAAGATCAGATCTTGAACCCTGGGATGCAGGAAGTCAAGTAACATAACCTACAGGAAGCAGACTATCCAATGAAAAGACTTGGGTCTTTTCCTATTTAACTGAGTGTTTTACTTCCTGCTGGTTGGGTCAAGCACATGGCAGGAGCTGGGAAGCCTCCTGGGTGTGCTGGGCCTCCTCCTGCAAGGACTATATAAATGCTTTCTCTTTGTACCTGAAGATGTCTCTGATTGGTTAATTTGGGAAAGAGGGTCTAGCACCCATCCCATACACTATATGTGTACATGAGACCAAAAACACTCCACCTCTGTCTGTTTCATTTTCCTCAATTATAAAATGGAGAAAAGAGTAGCATCTACTTCACAGAGCTGTTTTGAAGTTCAAATGAAAAACTTATAAATCACTTAGCACATTGCCTGTCACATAGCAGGTGCTTAACAATGCTTGTTTCCTTCCCATACTTCCCATTAGATTGTGGCCCTTTTCAAAGCAAGAACCATATCATATTTATTTTTTTAGCCCCCACAATTAGCACAGTGCTTGGCACAAAGTAGGCACTTAATAAATGCTTATTAGTAAATTGCCTGATTGAATAATCATTAGAGAATTGAATCTGTTTCCACACAAATCATTCTTTCTTATTTCTTCCATCCAGACACACTTACAAAAGTATATTCAGCAGAATATCTGTAGCTCACTAATTGGGGTCCCAACTCTTTAGGATCACCTGAACCTACAAAGCTGAGCCAGTTTTTCCTTGCTCAACAGTGCTCACACCTAATAACTCAGGGTGTTGTTGAAGTTCAGGTGTTTGCTGAACGGGCAAACTTCTGTATGCTTGCCTTTTCTTTTTCATCTTTAGTCTCTTCTGAAGACAGACACCGGTAATAAGACTCCCACCATGCTGAAAGCTGAGTCCTTTATGATAGTGAAGAGGCTTCCTCTATTGGTGTTGAAAGTGCAATATAAGATCCACTTCAGTACCTCACACCTCTGGGATATAAAGCCTGTCGAACAGCAAAATTCTCTTAATAGAAAAGAGTTTCTCAGCTCCCAACCAAAGCTAGAGCATGATACAATGGAAACTTATTTAGACCATAGCTCTTTAGAAAAAGAAACCAAAGCACTTTCTGTGCCTTATACAAAATAAAATACCTTGACATGTATTACAAATAAATTCAAGCATGGTGTAATGGGTTCTGAAATATCGATGCAAAATAACATAAAGCACTCTAATTTTGTAGGTGGGAACTGGGTGCCAATCTAAATATGGTCACATGTTCTAGAAAAGTGATTCCTCTGTAAGGAAGAGCCAGGAATGGGGCTTTATAGAGCACTGACATCATCACCACCTCTAGTTGGGCCCATTTTGCCACCTGGTAGTTTAAACACTTTACTGTCACTGACCCAAATGGCAGCCTCACTGAACCATGTGCCAAGAGCAGTGAAGCTCACAGCTTCAAATCCCCAACAGGAATGGGCCAGACTTTTCACTTTTCAGAAACTGAGCCTTGGAATACAAGTGGTAGTTTCGGGTTGGCTCAAGTAACAGGAATCCATCCATCCATTCAATTCACTCAGTCATGTTTGGCACATAGCAGTAAATTAAGTCAAACAACCACTTATATATTAAGGGCCTGTTTTTTTCCCCCAAGGAATAAAGCAACATGACATAGTGGATAACAGGCAAGTCTTAGAGTCCAGAAGATTTGGTTTTAAGTCCTGCTTCTCACATATACTAATTTTATGACAAGAAACCCTTTAAGACTCTAATTTAGGGGTTCCTAATCTTTTGTGTGATGGATTCCTTTATCAGCCTTGTAAAACTTACGGATATCATTCATTTATTCATATTCATTCATTCATTTAGAGGCTTGCCCAGGCAATACAATGTAGGAGCCATTCCACTTCTGCTTAGTATAGAAGCTTTGACCATTTCTGACCTGAGCCAGTCTACCTACCGCTCTTTGGGCAACCTGATGGTTCACTATTTCCAGGTATTCACATTTTTGGTGCCTGACAATGTAGACATCTGGATGAAATTTGCCATACCTGAAACCCAGAACTTCTGAGCTCAAGTGGTCCATATATAAGCTTATGAAACCTCAGACTCCTCCAGTTGCAAAGGTCTGTGCCAAGATGCCTGATGATACTTCTTTCAATCTATTTTAATTTGTTTTTTTTTTTTTTAATTTAATAGCCTTTTATTTACAGGTTATATGCATGGGTAACTTTACAGCACTAACAATTGCCAAACCTCTTGTTCCAATTTTTCACCTCTTACCCCCCACCCCCTCCCCTAGATGGCAGGATGACCAGTAGATGTTAAATACATTAAAATATAAATTAGATACACAATAAGTATACATGACCAAAACGTTATTTTGCTGTACAAAAAGAATCAGACTCTGAAATATTGTACAATTAGCTTATGAAGGAAATCAAAAATGCAGGTGGGCATGAATACAGGGATTGGGAATTCAATGTAATGGTTTTTAGTCATCTCCCAGAGTTCTTTCTCTGGGCGTAGCTGGTTCAGTTCATTACTGCTCCATTGGAAATGATTTGGTTGATTTGGAAATGATGGATGGCCAGGTCCATCAGAACTGGTCATCATATAGTATTGTTGTTGAAGTATATAATGATCTCCTGGTCCTGCTCATTTCACTCAGCATCAGTTCGTGTAAGTCTCTCCAGGCAATCTATTTTAATTTGTAAAATAAAACATAGCATTACAAAGAAACCAAAGATATTGAAATACAACTATCAAAACATTTAAGACAAATTTCATGGGCTCTAGCTTTATGAACCCTTGTTATTCATGAAAGACAAATTGCAAATCTGCATCTGAGGAGTCAGTAATTTCCACCCAAGAAGCTACATAAATAAAATCATGGAGACAACTTTTATTTCTTTTTTAGTTTTTAAAAGCTTTTTATTTTCAAAATATATGCATACATGGTTTTCAACATTCACCCTTGCAAAACCTTGGGTTCCTGTAATGGGCTGAAGTTTGAGTTGATGCGCTTAGGTCCCAAGTACATGAGGCTAAATAGTAATTGGGCTATATACTCTATTAATATACATGATTGGATAAAGAATGGTCCCTGCCCACTCTCTGTGCAAGTCCTGATGTGTTGTACAGGAAATGATGATTTTGGTGGGTGGAGGCAGAGAGAGGAACAGGAAGAGAAGCTGGGAGAGATTGGGCCTGGGTCCATTCTCCTGGCTGCTGGTCGTGTGGCTGTGGGTCTAGCTAGCTTCTTGACTCAGCTGCACACATTGCTATCGCCGATTCTCTTCCACCTCCGATCCTTCTTCACTGAGAATAAAGACTGACGATTTTCCCCTAACCTGAACTCTAGACTCCTGCTGATTTTAAAATATGCGATCTTCACAGGTTCCAATTTTTTTTCTCTCTCCCTTCTCCTCATCTCCTGCTCTAGACAGCAAATAATCTATGTTAAATGTGCAATTCTTCTATATATATCTTCACAATTATCATGCTGCACTAGAAAAATCAGATCAAAAAGGGGAAAAAAAAGCAAGCAAACATTAACAAAAAAAAAGGTGAAAATACTATGTTGTGATCCATATTCAGTCCCTATAATCCTCTTTCTGGATGCAGATGGCTCTCTCCATCACAAATCTATTGGATTTTGCCTGAATTATCTCATTGTTAAAGAAAAATGTCCATCAGAATTGATCATCACATAATCTTGTTGTTGTATATAATGTTCTCTTGGTTCTATTCACTTCACTTTGCATCAGTTTACATAAGTCTCTCCAACCTTTTCTGAAATTAGCCTGCTCATTATTTCTTTTAGAACAATATTCCATAACATTCATATACTATAACTTATCTAGCTATTTTCCAATCGATGAGCATGCACTCAGTTTCCAGTTCCTTGACACTACAAAAAGGGCTGTTATATTAACTACCCTTCTTCCTTAAAGAAGAAAAAGAAAAAAAAAAGAAGAAAAAGTGAAAAGCAAAATTCACTATTCACTGGGGATGAAAAGACAAAATAGAAAAGCAAACAAAGCAGTGTCTGCTTCAAGGACTTATATTTTGGGAACATGAAGGACAACATGGATAAGTGAACAAGATAATTTGAGGATGGTGAGAACACTAAAAACTTGGGGCACTGGGAATGATTGTTTATGGTGGCCTAAGCATTTGAAAGTTTTTCACAAAGGTATTTTGCTGGCGGAAGGTCAGATTTTTGAAGGGTGATGTGGCTGGTGTTGGGAGTAGGGGAGAGAAGGGGGGATGGGTGTTAGGAGAAATATTGACAAAAGAAAAAAACATTAATTTTTCTGTAGATACTCACAGAACAACCAATAGCTCTTTTGTATGAATGTAGGAGCCTTCAGTTCTGCAGGTCATATAATTAAACCCAGGATCATAAATTTAGGACTGGAAAGACCTTTAAAAGTCATCTAGCACAACATTCTTTCTCTTTATCTTAAAGATAATGAAATTGAAATCTAGATAGCTTATATGATTCATCCAAGATCACACAGATGTCTAGCCTAAATAAAATCAATGCTCAGGACTTGTGACAAGAGTCTCATTGATTCCCTTTCACCATGGTACATAGCAAGTCCTTGCCAACAAATGAGAAAACAAAAGACGTGCCCCTCTTCTTGAGAGCTGGAGTCCCTTAGATATAAGATGCTGTGAGGAGGTAGTCAGATGTTATAGTTAGTAGACTGCTGGCCTGGGAGTCAGGAAGATAGGAGTTCAAAATTCTACTCAGATACTAGCTATAGGACCTTGGGCAAGTGATTTAAATTTTCTCACCCTGTACTGACATTTGTAAAATGAGAATAATGATACTCACCTCTCAGAGTTGTGAAGAATATGTGAGAAAATATATATGATACACTTTGCAAACCTTAAAGCACCATATAAATATTAGGCTTTGTGTTGTTTTGATTATTATTATTATTATTAGGTCCTTTGGTTTTTAATAGAATAGAGCTTCTGGCTGTTGGGGACCTCTAGAGATTTGCATTTCAGTTCCAAAGCATGCCTGAGACATTGTTTAAAAAACCAATTTCAGATGAAAGTTCTATTGAAAGAAATTTTAAGTACTATTAAATGACTAGAAATCTGGTTTCTCTGTTTCCTTGGAAGTTGTCAGTATTCCAAGCTTGCTTTAGCTCCCTGATTTCTAATTGATTTTATTAAGTCAACATCAGTCCCACCACTCCTCAGCTGTAAAATAAACTCCCACCCTACCCACATTTTTTTTTTTTTTGCACAGATCTAGCTTCTTGATGTAATGATGTAAAAATGATGAAATGATGTAAAACATTCATTTGACATAGTCTTCCCTTATTCCTCTCACTATTTTACTGACTAATTTGCCTGAAAGTAACTTGGAGACTCCCCTACTCACTTGAGTAATTTTAAATTTGAACCAAATCTGATAAAACAGTTTTGACAAAAACAATCGAAGTGATAACAGATGGCTCACTTCATTGGTTGCCATCCCATCTTGGACCGGAAATGGAAAACTAGGGAAACACCTAGGATGGTTGCAATGGTAAGAAGATGGCTGCCCTATGCTAATGCTAATCCTTTGTTGTAAATGGTAACTCAAGACTTTACCCTCGTTGTTTTCTCTGGAGATCAGTTTATTGCCTTGTGAAGTGGTATTTTTGGATCCGATTTCAAAAGAGCAGCTTCAAAGCCTTAAATGCCATTAAACATTAGTGAATAATGGGGAGGAAAAAAGTGCCCTCATTGCCCTCTATGGAATGTTACCTTTCTGAATGCCAAAATAATGGGGAAGGTCTGGCTTAGGCAAAGAAGGACCCAGGTAATGGTGGGGGCCAAGTAGAAACTGGAGATATTTTCTTTATAAGAAAATAAGCTTCACTCTCCCCCTCCCCCACATTGGCATCCCAGCAACAAGAGGCCATTGTCAAAAATAAAGGAATATCAACCATAACATGCTATAGTAGTTAGATTCTTGAATAAGTAGTTCTACCCCTGTCTTTCTGATTAATTCCTTGTGAATAATGCTCACCTTTCTGTGCCTGGTTTTTCCTAGTCATGAAAGGGACGCAGAATGCCACAATTCATTCTTTTTTTTTTTTTTTTTTTAATGATTTTTTTTATTATAGCTTTTTATTTACAAGATATATGCATGGGTAATTTTTCAACATTGACAGTTGCAAATCCTTTTGTTCCAACTTTTTCCCTCCTTCCCCCTACCCCTTCCTCCAGATGGCAGGTTGACTAATACATGTTAAATATGTTAAAGTATAAGTTAAATACAATATATGTATGCATGTCCAAATAGTTATTTTGCGGTACAAAAAGAAATGGACTTTGAAATAGTGTACAATTAGCCTGTGAAGGAAATCAAAAATGCAGGTGGACAAAAATAGAGGGACTGGGAATTCTATGTAGTGGTTCCTACTCATCTCCCAGAGTTGTTTTGCTGGATGTAGCTGGCTCAATTCATTACTGCTCCATTGGAACTGATTTGGTTCACAATTCATTCTTTATAAAACTGTGCAGGATTTTGAAATCCTTAAATAACAGGATTAAGCAAATGTTAAATCCTCCTTAGTAGTTTCATTGAACACTTTGTAAGCCCCTTGAAGGCAGGAACTATTTTGTTTGGGTTGATGTTCAATAAGGAAAGAAAAAGATTGGAAATGGGGAGCATAATTAGGAGGTGAGTGAGGTAATGAGATATTATCTTGTTTGAAGAGTAGGTCCAGAAGATGTTTAAAGAGAATAGCAACAACAGTGCTTTGTGTAGGTATTAATAAATATTTATTAAATGAGACAATGCTGTGTTCTCCAAAATTTTACTGTTTTTATTGTGTAACAATAAACAAATCAGAAAGCATTTATGGAGTAAGTGCTGAGAATATAAGGAGAAAGTGGGGGAAAATAGTCTTTGTCATCAAGGAGCTTATATTCTATTAAGGGAGACAAGATATATACATACATACATATACAAAAATATGAGTGTGTATATAATACTTATGTAACTTACACATATATACATATTATATAATATACACATATATCCAGAGTAGGTGCAAAGTAACTTTGGGGGCAGAGGAAGATACTACTAGCAGCTAGGGGAATTGGAAAATGTGGAATTTGAGTCAAGTCTTGGAAAAAAGTCAAGTATTCTAAGAGACGAAGTAAAGAGAACATTTTAGGCATTGAGAATAAGCAGTACAAGGGCATAAAAATGTGAGGAGTCATGTGTGAAGAACTGTAAGTCAGAATTAATCCTATCAATGGACGGGGAGGGGGCTCCAATTTATCCTGAAATGGAATTCAGAAATAAATTGTCTCAAGTATTCAGCAATTGGAGACAGATATGAACTTCCTCTGGGTTTTTATGAACTACTTCTTGAAGATGAAAAACATGTACAATGTCACTTGTTGAATTTGTAGAACTTAGTATAAAGTAATGATTTTGTTTTTTAGACCAAAGTTTCTTAAACTGTGGTTCGTTGGATTCTTGTAATTAAAATGTGAGGGTCATAAAATTATGATTTATTATTAGTAAATGTTTGATTTGTATAAATATTTTATATATTTATACATCTGGGGTCACATAAAAATTTCTTAGGTGAAAAGGGATCATGAGTGGAAAAATTTTAAGAAGCCCTGGGCTAGACCTACTAGTTTTATAAGATAAATCTCAGAACTACATATCCAGCTATATTCTTTCTTCTAAGATTAAATTGTATATTACTGTTTATTACTAGCTGTTTATTGCCCATTTTGTTGTTCAGTTATGTCTGACTGTCAATGTTTTTTATTTGCTTGTTTGTTTTGGTTTTTCTTTTGTTGATGTTGTATGTTTTTTTTTTTTTTATCAAAGACACTGATTATTTCCTTATCTAGGGGATTAAGGCAAATAGACATTAAGTGACTTATTCAGGGCCACATAGTTAAGTGTCTGAGATTAGAGTTGAACTCCTCTTGCTGATTCCAGGCTCAGCTGAGTTATCTCACTGTTTCTATGGCTCAAATTCAATCTGTGCAAAACATAATTCATTGTCTTTCCCACACCAGCCCCAAACCCCTAAGTCCTTCTATCTCCAGAAATTTTTTTTTATTGTTGAGGTCAACTTTAGTGTCATTCTTAATTCCTTATCCAAGTCCACACCCCATATATACAATTTGTCACACATATAATATTATTGATGAAGTTTAGATTTTGGGGTTCCCTTCTGTCAGGGAATCAAATGATGAAATCTAGATTTAGGGAACCAAAGTGAGAATCAGCTCAAATCTAGTCTTCCACTGGGGAGGGAGGAGAACTTTCCCAATTCTTACTTCTATATCTTTCTAAGATTATATAATTTTATTTGTATGTTGCCAGTCCCACACCAGAATATAATCTCCTTGAGGGCAGGACTAGCACTTTAATTATATTTTTGCTTCTCCAATGACTGGCATAAAGGAAGTATTTAACAAATGCTTGTTACTTGTCTCAGAAGAATTAGAAAAATGTGGAGGAGGAGAAAATTTAGGGGAGGATGCTGGAAAGGGTGACGATGTGGTCTCTTCCAGAGAGAATTGGGTGGTCCATCAGTTTAATGATAATAATGTTGATAGCATTTCTAGAGCAATTTAAAGTTTGCAAAGGACTTTAAAATATTTCATTTGTTCATAAAAACTCAGGGTTGGGGATAGGTACTATTATTATCCCTATTTAATGGATGAGGAAATTGAGGCTGAGAGAATTTAAGTGCATTGGCTATCGTCACTCAGCTTGAGGCTACATTCAAAATCAGGGCTTCCTAACTCCAGATCCAGCACTTTATTTACTGGGGTATCTAGTTTCTTGTATGCAAGAAGAAACAATGAGGAGAGATTTAGAATGAAGGAGCATTTGGTAATGAGAAAACATAGGTTCAAAAGTGTTCAGTGGAAGCAGGAAGAAAGGGAATGTGTAGGGAGAGGGTTCATAAAGAGTATAGGAAAGATAACAGAAAAAGAGAGTTTTACCTTGGGCAATTAGAGGAATCAAATTATTAGAGTGATTCCTAGAGATAGCCCAAACTGGAATGGGATGCCTTAGGATACAACAGGCACCTATTTTAGAAGTCTTCAAGGAAAGTCTAGATCCTAAAGAGGCATTGGATTTGAAGATTCATGGGGTCCCTACTTTGAATTTCTGTAGTTACTAGCCATAAATTGATATAGTATTAGTTAATTGGAACCCCACTTCCTATTAAGTTAATCTTTTTCAATCCTCTAGACTCAGTTTACGACTGAAATACCAAGAAACTTATGAAAAATGTCACGAATCAGCATTACAAACTTATGTTATGCTCACAAGATCTTTTCTTGGGTTGCTTACTTTGTTTCCAGTTACAGAAATAAAAGGCAGAGGAAACTCAGAAGCAGCCAAAAGAAACCAGAGCAGGGAAGATGAAAATGAATAAATGAACAATGTGAATTAAGGATGATATTAAAAAATCTTCAGATAATGATACCAGTAACCCTGGATTGTCCCAGAGGGCATAAACAATGAAGTCCGTATATTAGTAATTAAAAGGGGAAGAAAATAATACTGAATGTTCATTTTTAGCATTTGACCCTAAAATGTCAATTGAGAACTCTAAAAAACATGAAATGAAAATGTCTTGAATACCCTTGATACAGCAGCCAAATAGATATACTAAAACATGTATTATTCCCCTCCTTAAAATATTCAGTGACTATTGTCACTTGTATTGATAAAATACAGAATCTTCAATATGATACCTAAGTCCAGCCATAATACAGATTTCTTCTCTATTTCTAGTTTTCTTTTATCTTTTCTTCAGCTACTCTCTGAATCATTCCAACATATCTGGTTGGTGTCTCCCATAAATGACATTTCATCTCTAGATTCTGTGCCTTTGTAAAAGCAGTCTTATGTCCAGAATGGACTTTTTCCTTACTATTGTCTAATAAAATCTCTAGTTTCCTTCAAAACACAGCTCATATAACATCTCATGAAATTATTTTATTTTTATTTTGTATTCTTTTTTCTCAGCTCCCCTGGAATATGAATAATTTGTCTTAGTATCCTCCAACACCTAGCAGAGTTCCTAGCCTATAGTAAATAAATATTTGTTGAATAGAGTTGTTAGTAGATTCACTTGGTATTTTAATTTCTTTCCATTTGAAAATTAGGAAGTTTTGGGAAGCCTCAACATTTTCTAGTCACTGGGTACTACTAAATACTATAGCACATTATATAATGCTTTACATACATTATCTTATTTGCATTTGATTCCAACTCAAAGGATTGAATCAGACCATTGTTCTTCCCCCTTTAATCTCTTGAAATAAACACTGAAGAAAACAGTTTTTAAATTGTCTTCCAAAGTTACCTTGGAGTATGATTATTTTTTTCTCAAAGTTCAGTGCAGAGTTTCCTCTATATTTAAAAGTTAAATGAGGGGCAGCTAGGTGCCAGAAGATAAAGTACCATCCCTAAAGTCAGGAGGACCTGAGTTCAGATTTGGTCTCAGATACTTAATATTTCTTAGTTGTGTGACCCTGGGCAAGTTACTTAACTCCAATTGCCTCAGCAAAAAAAAAAAAAAAAAAAAAAAAAGAGTGAAATTAAGTCAGAATATAACATTCCTTGGATATTTCAGTTTTGTTTTTAGGTTTGGAAACTATCAAAACTAAATTTTGATAGTTGGTTATATAAAGGAATAGAGGGGAAGTATAAAGGGGTCAAATTAAAGCCTATTTTTCAATATAGTCAATAATTTCAGACTTGTTTTGCTAAATTTGCAAGAATTTCTGACCAAAAAAATAGCCTGACTTAGTTTATTTCCTTTTCCTTATCCATGAATCCTACCTCTTTCTGCTACATACAAGTTATTAATGACCTTTTGACATAGATTCATTACTGCTAAAAATCTTTAGTGAAGTTGAAATTAGTGTTTAAAATTTCAGCAGTTTATTCACAAAGTTACCCCAGAGAACTCACATATTAAAGGAAGGAAAATTTCATAATCACGGAGTGAATGACCCAAAAGGACTTCTAAACTCTAGACAATTTAATACATGTGATGTTACAAGGTTTGATCACCATTTGCAGTTTTCTCATTCAATACCACAAGGATACCTGAGAGCCATATCCCAAAGGCTGTCAGTGAAACAATAATTAGAGAATTCCTGCTTATTTCTGCTTTTATAGCAAATAGATCCAGGCCTTTGCCTCATGCTCCCTTCTCCACCTCAGCCTCACCTCTAAGGAGAAAGTATTATACTTCTCAAAACTTTGCCCACAACTGCAGCCTTGCAACTTCAATGTCTTAGATGACCTGCCTTCCTTACAATGTTATCACTATTGTTTCTACCATATAAGCTTACTGAGAGAAGGCTCCCTATTTTATTTTTTATACTTAGAGCATTTTTTTCAATTACTTGTAAAGATAGTTTTCAGTGTTTATTTTTATAAGATTTTGAATTCCACAATTTTCTCTCTCCTTTCCTTCTCCCTCAAGATACCGAGCAATCTTATATAGGTCATATATGTACTATCATGTAAAACATATTTTTACATTAGTTAGATTGAGTAAGAAGAATCAGAGCAAAAGGTAAAACAATGAGAAAAAAAAACAAACAAAAAAGTGAAAATAGCTTGCTCCTATCTTCATTCAGAGTTTTTAGTTCTTTCTATAGATATGGATAAGATTTTCTATCACAGGTCTTTTTATTTTATTTTTTTATTTTTATTTAATAGCCTTTTATTTACAGGTTATATGCATGGGTAACTTTACAGCATTAACAATTGCCAAACCTCTTGTTCCAATTTTTCACCTCTTACCACCCCTACCCCCTCCCCTAGATGGCAGGATGACCAGTAGATGTTAAATACATTAAAATATAAATTAGATACACAATAAGTATACATGACCAAAACGTTATTTTGCTGTACAAAAAGAATCAGACTTTGAAATATTGTACAATTAGCTTGTGAAGGAAATCAAAAATGCAGGTGGGCATAGATATAGGGATTGGGAATTCGATGTAATGGTTTTTAGTCATCTACCAGAGTTCTTTCTCTGGGCGTAGCTGGTTCAGTTCATTACTGCTCCATTGGAAATGATTTGGTTGATCTCATTGCTGAGGATGGCCAGGTCCATCAGAACTGGTCATCATATAATATTGTTGTTGAAGTATATAATGATCTCCTGGTTCTGCTCATTTCACTCAGCATCAGTTTGTATCACAGGTCTTTTGGAATTGTCTTGGATCATTCTATTGCTGAGAAGAGCTAAGTCTATCAAAGTTGATCATTGCACAGTATTGCTGTTCTTGTGTATAATATTCTTGTTCTGCTCATTTCACTCTGCATCATTTCATGTAAGTCTTTGCAGGTTTTTCTGAAATTTACCTCTTCATCATTTCTTATATCCCAATAATATTCCATTATATTCATATGCCACAGAAGTTGTTATAGAAGTTATGCAATGTGATTCTCCACCCCTCATTCATAGCCAGTTCCTACAGCTTAAGACCTCACATTATGGGGGGAAGATAAGAAGGGACAAAGTTTCAGGGTCTCTTTCCAAATCTAAGATCACCATTCCTGATCACAAAAGCCAGTCCTTACCTCCAAGGAATGTACATTCTCTTGGGGGAAGATAACCTGAGGAGGGGAAGGGCAAAGTCTAGTGGACTGCTGTTCAAAAATGATTATTCTGGGGATGTCCTTGTGGGTTTGAATTTTCTAATTTAAGTTTCATTCTCTCTAATTTAATGTTCATAATAGTAGAGACCAAATGCCCATTCATTTCTCTCATCATTAACTTTTTCTGTCATATTAGCCAAACAATAGGTGTGAGGTGGTATCTCAGAGTATATCTATAATCAATAGTGATTTAGAGCATTGTTTCATATGTCTATAAATAGCTTTAATTTCTTCACCTGAAAACTGCCTGTTCATATCCTTTGACAATTTATCAATAAAGGAATAATTTGTACTTTTATAAATTTGACTTAGTTCTCAATATATTTGAGAAATGAGGCCTTTATCAGAAACTTGGGCTATGAAAATTATTTTCCAGTTTTTTGCTTTCTTTCTAATCTTGATTATATTGGTTGTTAATTTAATGTAATAAAAATTATCCATTTTATATTTCATAATATTCTCTAGTTCTTATTTGGCCATAAATTTTTCTTCACAAATCTGGCAAGGAAACTATTCCTTGTTCTTCTAATTTGATTATGGTATCACCTTCATGTCTAAATCATGTACCCATTTTGATCTTATCTTGGTATAGGGTGTGAGATGTTGGTTTCTGCCTAGTTTCTGCCATACTATTTACTACTTTTCCCAGCAGTTTTTGTCAAATAGTGAGTTCTTATCCCAGGAGCTGGAATCTTTGGATTTATCAAACAGTATTACCAGTCATTTACTATTGTGTTTTGTGTACTTAAAAGATTTTAAAGATCCCTATTCAGTTT